>NW_028324306.1:10725532-11065532 GCF_058129835.1 Hydra viridissima | reverse complement strand
CTAACCAAGTCAATCCATTTTTGGATTGACTTGGTTAGTTAAATAGAGAGTCACAAATAAAGAACTGATCTATCAAACTTTTAAACTAGACACAAATAAACTCTCATTTGATCAGTAGTATGTAAGGTTTTCACCGTTTTTAGTGCAGAGCCATGACAAAGATGCAGTATTAGCGATTCTAAACCGGATTTTTTTTTTAAGTTAGTACTTCAAATAGTTCGAACCTAAATGAAATAGACAAAAAATAGTGCTTTTCCTCTTATTGGTAAATAACATGAACGACAGTGTGACGGATTTTAAGAAATTTGAACTGTGAAACACTGATGTATCATTCCTAACAAAATCACCTCTGCTCTCTGTAGAGCGTTTGAAACAACTTAATCCATATAGAGGCTTGAAACATCAAAGTATCCATTATTGAACTTCCATATTGCAAGGATTATTTTTAAAAAACCACACCAATGAAAAGTTAGGTTTAATTTAAAAGATATGTTGACTAGTCTGATCTCTGCGTCGTGCAGTATGTAGTAATTATTGTAGTACTTGTCATTATAATGCTGACAAGTTTGTCCTTAAAGTTCACATCACTGCTTCTTTTAAGGTTAAAACATTGTTTGAAACTCTTTTTTTTTTTAACTTTTTAACAGATTAATTGATCATGTCGGCAGTATCCATTCTTAAAAACATTTTAGTATTTTTCGTCTCAATCAGACCATGTCGCTCGTACAGTTATCGCCAAACTACTTCATTATAATCTCCTCTGTTTTAGTCAAAAGCTATTAAAAAGCACTTTTCTTTTAATTCAGAAATCAACTTTCCTTGTGTAGCATGAAAGATCATTTTTTCAATTATATTAGTTTTGCCGCCCGAAATCTTTATGCAACTTATCATCTAGATCTCTGCGCATCAAGTGGTTCTATATCAAATCGAATCTCAAATCGTATTTTAACATAAAATTTTTCACTTCCTGAACTATCTAATAAGCTTTTTAAAGGGTACTATTTATGGCCTATTTTGTTACACAGCTCTATTGTTACTTTTAGAGGCCGTTTCTAAGCGGCCTATAGTTTATACTAAAAAGGTTATTTAGAATAAACCCAGCAGGCATACAACGTTGAAATAACGTTGATCAACGTTGATCAACGTTGTTTCAACGTTGTGTGCTTGCTGGGAAGTGTTTAGTTTTATGAAGCTTATTTAAAGTCATCAGGTTGTACAACCTGATAGTGTTATAATGGTTACTAATATAGTTACAATTATTATGGTTTATGAAACATTTTTAATACAATTTATAAATAACTGCGCTGTTAGGACTGTTAAACTTTTTTTTAAAGTTTTTATTTGAAAATGATTTTCTAGGCGGAAGTTTAGGGCGTGTTTCCGTCGCAAATACGAACTTTGAAGAAGATCCCGATGGCATCCGGAATGCTTTTAAACGATTTCTGAGTTCCGTGTTGTCGCATGTAAATGACAGCAGAGATCAAGAAGAACTTAGTATAATTGAGTAAATTTGCTGCATTAATTTTTATTCAACAATTTGAATATTAACATGCTACTCGAACCTTTCGAACTTTTAATATCTTTTTTTGAAAAAGTGGCCTGTTTGAATTTTCGTAAAAGTGGCCTGTTTGAATTTGATTAAGTCATTTGCAAAATCTATGACAGTGATTATTTTTTTTTTAATTTTTTTTTTTAAAGTAGACGGATTTTTTAGAAGTAATTTATAAAGATCAATTTGCACAGCATATACTCTAATTAGCTTGTACGTTAAATTAAGAGTTAATTGCTCTTCTTGTGAGAGAAATGCTGCTTTCTGAAAGAATATTCTATCTGCTAAAATTCGATGTTGTTGGCTTCATTATACGTCTATCATGAATATACAAACAAAATCACGACACTTTTATAGCGAACATCGTATGTATTCTTAATCTAAATATCTAAATACAATTCTAGGTGTTCTTTTGGGCCGGTCTCCAACATGGCTCTAAGACCTTGTAACACATCCCCAGAAATTTTCTTTTTGATTATCATCAGAAATCATTTCCTCATTCAAAAAATGTGAACGACAACTTTTTTTTGTGGGGGCCTAATGAGAAATCACATATCTTAGGAGAGTGCGCAGGAATTTTGTTGTTCAAGATAGGTAACTAAGAGGCATGGGGTATACTCAAATTTATAGTATGTTGATACTGGTATCGAATGAGGATGACTTGCAAAAAGTTCGGGTAATTGGAGCTAAACCAACCCCGCCCCGACCACTAACTTCCCCCTTCCTAGAACTACGTCTCCTTTAATCATAAACTTTTTGTTCTATCATAAACTAGATCAAAGTTCATCAACAGATTTCAAATTTTATCAAAAAACTCTTTTCGTTTAAGATTTACAACCATACAAAGCTTAAAATTACCTCCAATTACCCCCTGAATTAACTTTAAATGGTCTTAACTTTTTAAACGAAAAAAACTTTTTTTGATGTTATTTGAAATCTGTCGATGAATTTTGATCTAGTTTAATATAAAACAAGCAAAAAAATGATAGGGTTTTATGACATTGAAGAACTTGTTGTAATGATTAGGGGTGGAAGTTAAGGTTTGTTTTAGTCTAACTAAAATTAGTCGACTAACTTTTTAGTCTAACTAAAACTAGTTGATTAAAACAAGATTTAGTACTAAAAACTGAATAAATTATACCATGAAGTTTTCACACACGATGGCACATTAATGTGGCGGTTGAATGTCCCAATTATGGTTCATAGGGGCTAGTCAAATCAAATTCGTAACGTATTTAATCAAATTTGATTATTAGAATTTTTTCCCAGCTCTGAAACAACTACCAATGCGGTTGTTGCAACTGTTTATAAACACCCAATGGACACGGAATCTAAAAAAGGCATCCTTTAGACGTTTAATTAACATTCCGGAGTTTCATTGAATGTCTAACTCGGGATTGGGAAGCGAACTTGTTGGGGTATTTTTGTTCTCACGATCACGAACCACCGCGATTTTTTTGAGAAACATTTTCATTTGACTTAACAACATTCTTGAATTTGGAGTTCGCGCAATGCCTAAAAGTGTCATATCTGAAAAATCAAAAAATCCTGCCCACGCCGCTAGTAAAGCTATATACGAAAAGTAAAATTTTCAAATGAAAAGCGAAAAGAAACTTGCTGATCGATTCATTTCGAAAAAAGGTTTTCGGAACCTACCGAAAGGACTCAGTTAATAGAAATAGTAGGAGAGAATTGCGAGTTGACCCGGACAAAAATAGTATAAAGCTGAAACTTTGCACAGAGGAAGTAGACAGTCTCTGGATGAGCGTAAAAAAAAGCCCCGTTGATTGCGCTACGGGAACATCCCTTTTGGGGCAAATTGGGGCAAAAAATAGGCTAATTTTGACAACACCAAAATATCATTAACTATATATCGTTGAATTGAGAATTTTATGCTGATCAATATTTATATAAGAACTATGACTTGAAAACAATTATTTTTTAAGTTATCTACGTTTAAAAAGTGTAAAAGTGTTAAAAGTGAATGCCGCGCAAAACTTCATTCGATTTTTTGTTTTCAAAAGAAAATTTTTACTGCGAAAAGCTTCATCATTTCTTTTGTTTTCATAAAAAAAGTTTTCAATGAAACATTTTGTATGAATGGATAATTTAGTTTTACTCCGAAAAAAGGTTGTGTCTTATTATATTGAAACTATTATATGGAAAAGTAAAACTTACAAGTTAAACGTTACGTGTAGTAAAAGTTTTTACATTTGAAAAAAAAAATAATGGATCTTGTACATGTACTATATTACTATCATAAAGGAATTTTTAGTTGCAGAGAGAACTTGAAACTGGTACTTGCATCTTCAAACAATCTCAAAAATGCTAAACTTATTTGCCGCATCAAATATCATTCAAACTATGCCAAGTGCTCCAGGTTTTATTTGCAAGAAATGCAATACCTTTCAGAAACGAATCCATGGTTTCATCAACAATTTTTAGATGGTCGTCACGCAGTCCGCCGATCTGAAAGGTATTGGACTGGCCTATCTTCTGATCTTGTAATAGAGCAGACCCTGATGCGGTCTATAAAATGCAATGGTGGTTTAACTAGAGGTAGAGGATTTGATGAAAATGTACGCAACCTATGGACAATTAGCATCTGTTATTCTGCAAGTGTTCATGAAGCAATGCATAAATTATCTGGATTTGACATCGGAGTTACGGAAAGCAATAAAAAATGGGTATTAAAAGATTAGTATGGGATTATGAACATTGTGAGTTGTTTTATGACTGGTTTTCTGTAAGAAATCCATTCAATACTGTCGATAGAAATCTAAATTCATTATCTACGGGTCTTGTATCAGTCAATGGTGAAGATCTTGTCAATTGTGACGAGGCTGAGAACATAGGTGTTCGTCTACAAACATTTCTCAACGGCCTTAAGTTCAATGAAGCAAAGTTTAAAAAGAAGAATACATTTTTTTCTTTAGATGTTTTGACCAATAGCGTAAAACTAGACAAACAAACTGATTGTTGTGTCGATCCAACACTCCTTTTTAATAGACTTGCAGCAATTGCAGAAAGAGAGGATGACGTTGAACTATATTTTGATTATGAGCTTACTCATCTCCCACACCCATTATTTAAAAATAACCTAATGCTGAAAGCAAACAAATCATCTTTGCGCAAAGCGATTCTTCCTGACGACGAAATTAAACCAAGTACAAATGTCAGTTTTTGCAAATATGTGCTTGATGGAGGTTCCTTACTCCACAGAGTTCTTTGGAACAAAGGTATGAGGTTTGTAGAAATTGTTGAGACCTACATCAGCTATATAAGACAAAATTATGCCACCACTTATATTATATTTGATGGTTATGATAAGAAATCTTCAATTAAATCTAATGAACACATCAGAAGAAAATGCAAAGGTTCTTCCCAAAATCTTGTTATAAGAGAAAATAATCAGGTTCCGTACTCAAAAGGTTTTTTTCTATCGAATTCACACAACAAGGCACAATTAATTTTACTTTTGTCAGATTACCTTAAACGAGATGGATATGAAGTATATATTTGCAAAGGGGATGCTGACACGAAAATTGTCTCTAAATCGTTGGAAGTTGCAAAGGAAATTTCACCATGCATTGTTGTTGCTGATGATACTGATATAGCAGTTATGCTAATGTATCGTTGGAAAGATGAATTAAATGAGATTTTTTTTTATCAAGAAAGAAAGAAAAAACTCTAGAGTATTAAAGACGCTCAATCTCGAGTAATGGATTTTAAAGAACATCTGTTATTTGTTCACGCATGGTCAGGATGTGACTCGACATCTTCAATACTGGGAAAAGGAAAACCTAGTTTTTTAAAATTACTGCAAAAATCCAATAATATACAATCAGTATCTGAAACTATTTCGGATTACTGGGCAACCAAAAAAGAAGTTGGAGAATCTGCAGTAAGGGCTTTCATTGAACTTTTTGGTGGAAATGCAGAAACTTCGTTAAGGAAAATGCGGTTGTTATTTGAAAGTTTAGTTATAATTTTGTGGATTTAAGTCACTCATTTAGATTTAGAAAGTGTCATATTTTCATAGTATTTTTCTTAGGTATTTAAAATATAAACAAATGGTTTGTGAAGGAATTATTAAGCCAGAAAAATACCCCCCACATACCGTGCTGCTTATTTTCATGGTCTTAGAGTTCACCTATAAGTTGCTGAATGGAAAATGCTAGATGAATCTTTCAACTTGGATCCTAAAGAATGGGCATGGAAGTTAGATAATGGTTTCCTTCTTCCAATACCAACAGACAAAGATGTGGCACCACCCAATATATTAAAAGTGATTCGCTGCGATTGTAAAACTTCGTCAAGAAGTATGTGCGGAACTAATGTGTTCTTGCAGGAAAAACGTATTAAAACGCACGTCTGTATGGTGGCTGTCATAGGCAAGACTGCAGTAATAAAACGGTAAATTTTATTTTTTAAATATCCACATAATCTTCTTTAAATATATTTGTTTTTTTTGGAAAACAAATATTTTGCATTTTTAGGATTTTGAAATTGAAGAAAATTCAAGTGATGAAATTGAAAACGAGAGAAATTTACTTGATTTGTTTTGAGAAAAGTAAGATATCGGACATCTAATTATAAAGAAATTTGCATTCAAGTCTTAAAGTTATTTTAAAAGAATATATTATTTTCTAATTTTTTCCCATTTAAAATTACGCACAGACAAAAGTTATATTATTATTTTTTGAAAACAAAAAATATAACATTTTAACGATTTTACACTTTTCAAACGTAAATAAATTAAAAAATAATTTTTTTCAAGTAATAGTTCTTACATAAATATTGATCAGCATAAAATTTTCGATCCAACGATATAAAGTTTATGATATTTTGGTGCTGTCAAAATTGCCCGTTTTTTGTACCCCGAATTGCCCCAAAAGGGATGTTCCCGTAGCGCAATCAACGGGGCTTTTTTTTACGCTCATCCAGACACTGTCTACTTTCTCTCTGCAAAATTTCAGCTTTATACCATTTTTGTCCGGGTTCGACCCTATTTTTCGCTAATTCTCTCCTACCAAAAATATCAGTTAAATCTTCATAAAAATTTGCATGCGTGATAATTGACACTTATGAGTAATGAGCATTTAACTACCCAGCAAACATGCTTTCAGCGGACCGTGATGCGTAAAGCCGCCGCCGGTATGCCGCTACTGGCCCACTGTGATGCCTAATGCGGATTGCCGCTGCTGGCTAACCGATAATGGACCGTTATCTCGATTTTGTGTTGGCTTACCGCCGCTGGCTGAAAAACGGCAAAACGCTTCGTTGTGGATACGTTTATAAATCGGCATCCAGCTTCGGTAAACGCATGGCGATACATTATAGTTTTACCAACACAAATCACGGTTTGTAGATTTGGTGTCCTAATATCAATGAAATACCCTATGGAAACCCTTTTAAAGGGTGATAGTGCATGTCATATGGAACACAAAATGAGTGATTTGAAAATCCTGGATTAAAATCCAACAGACTTATTTAGCTTTGAATGTTTTACTACGAAAAACCCATACATTTAGGCTATGAGTAGCCCAAAAAGTTTGTTGAAAAAAAATTTTTTTGCATTTTTTTTTACAAAACACAACATATTAGCCTGTAAAATTCAAACCAATATTCTTTAACTAATTTATTTTCTAAGTGAGTTTGTTTTCAAGTTCTGTTACAACCTTGGATTTACATTAATGGATTACTGAGAAAAGGCATGTTCTGAAGAAAATTTTCTTTTCTAAAAAAAATTAAATTCTCTTGCTGTTGTAGTCAATGACACATTTTAAAAGGTGACTTGCATAATTTGGGTGCAATGGATCTCTCTTAAATCTCTCCCAGTGAGATTTGAAGTTGGAATGTAGAGCTTCTGTTGCCTGCTCACTGAAGAGGCCGAGTCCAATTTGTTTCATCTTGATGAACTGTGGCACGTGGTAAAACACTGCATGCACTTTGGGAGTCACAGAAATAGGAAGGTTGGTGTAGCTAAGTTTGAACTGTTCAATCTTGGATTCATAGTCAGGGTCCAGGCTTTTTCCAAAGCACGAAGTGACCACTGTCTTGAATAGTGTGAGTGTTTGAATGAAGCCAAGAGCTGGACTGAAACCTTCATTTTCTGAAAGCTGTTGAAGCGTATCCAGACCTCTTAGAAGCTTCATGCAATCGTTCCCATTGAAATGCCCCCATGGTAAGGCTGGATAGGGATATGAAGTGATGGAGGCCATTCCTTGGCCCTTGGCCACAGGTCGCAAAGATTTTTAAAGATGTGGTTCACAACTCCAAGTAATAAGTGGAGCTCCATTGGTGGAATAGCCTCAAGGACAAACTTGTCATCTTGAAATTCAATCAAAGGCACATGAATGACATTTTTGAATTCCTTCGACTTTCTTGAATCTCCTCCTGTCTGGATGTATTCAGAATGCTATCTTCTGATCTGGCCAAAAGTCCGAAGTTGTCCACAATTTTCAAGACCTGGAGATGTAGCATCACACCAACAACAGTGGTGTTTGCTACTGTGAGACTGAATGCCACAAAGAATGTTGGCCAGCTTTAGGTCACAAGAGACAACCAAAGAACCTGTTTGGCATTTTTCTTTGAGGTCAAAAACGGCCTTCACATTCTGGTAACTCTCAGGAGTGTTTTGTGACAGTGCTATCAGCATCTGCTGCTTAACACTTGTTTTTTTGGTTGATGCTGGTGCCATCAGCTTGATTGTTTTCTGTACTGGACTGTGTGGAGGAGTCTCATCTTCCTCCAACACAATGTGAGTGAAGCTCACTTTCAGAAATTCTCCACCAACATCAATCCTGAGTTTTAAAATGGAAGATTCTGATAGTTTTTGTGATGCTCTGAAAACATCACTGAGATTGCTGAGGCTCTGGCAAAGCACAACTTGACAAGCTTGATCATTCTCTGCCAATCTAATGTTGCTGACCATGAACTGATCATTAAGTTTCTGGCCGGCTTGAGCAAACTTCAAAGGAAAACTTGGCTCCACCAATCTAATTGGGCTGATTTGATTTAGTGCTGAACCTAGTTTTCGCATGCCATTGTTTGAAAGTCCTGTACTTTGCTGAATTTGAACCATATTTTCTGTTGTGAGTGGTTCTTTGAATAGCTGCTGAGCCGATGACAGACCTTTAAAAACAATAAAATAATATCCATTAGGAAAAAAAAAATTAATTCTTGCAATGAGAATGATTTAAAGTAAAATTAGGTTGATGAAATAAAATTGAAGCAGGGTAATTAATTAAGAGATGAATTTTCAACAAAAGCAGTTGCAATTAGCATTTTAACTAATATAAAAGCATTCTGGTTTCTTTTTCTCATAATTAATTATTACAGGTCATAGATTAAATGTTTGTGAATCAACATTTTGAGTGCCTTTAATTTAGCATAATAATACTATGATAATTAACTAGACAATAGAAGTAATTACCTCTCCTCAATGGCAAAAAGTTTTCCACAAGGCTGACTGAGTCTAATAGTGCCATTTGGAGATGCGCTTTTGGATGCTAAGACTGCTGCAGCCACTTGCTCTGCACCTACGGGATCATCTGTGACCATTCTTCTCAGGTTTTCATGGCGAGTTCTAATGGTGCAGTTGTGAGGAAGTCCTCGGCCAACAATTGACAAGCACTTTGTGCAGCGCTTTTCAGAACTCTAAGAAGTTTGCTTTGGAATTTTTTCCTCTGATTTTTTGACTTTGTCAAACGGATGCTTCTCCTTTCCTTTGATCTTGGCAATTTGGCATAAAAGGCACTCACAAACTGACAAAACTCTGGTTGTAGGTTTGATAGAAATTGACTTGAAGTCAAAAACTTTTTCCAATTTGAGATTTGCATTAAACAACAAGTAGCCAAAGGCACTCTTTCATCACTAAAATCTATGTCTGTTTGAATCAGTTGAAGAATTTTCGCATTATCGTATGCAAAAGCTTATAAACTTCTTGACCAAAATTATGCTTTGGATGTTAATGAGGGATTTCAAAACCCTTTATTTTGGGCTCCCATAGGCATGCACTTTCACCCCTTAAAAGGATTTTCATAGGGTATTTAATTGATATTAGGACCCCAAATCTACAAACCGTGAAATCCAGAGCTGGCTTTCGGATATCGGTAAGCTGTCGTTATAACACCAAAAGCAGGCATTTCAATTGAAATGCCTGCTTTTGGTAAGACTTAAATTGATCGATTTTTATATGGTGACTGTTTTATAAAAAATCCACTGATTATAACTTATTAGTGTTTAAATATATGCTTAAAATTGTTATTACATTTATTTTTTAATAATAGTTTACTTAATATTTATAACTCTGATAAAATTATATACTAAGTAAAACAGTAAGTATTAAATAAATAAGATGTAAAAAAAAATCAAATTAGTTTTTAGTCTTAAAATATAAATTATATATATAAATTTATATTGAATCTATATCTATATAAGCAATAATTCTAGCTATATTTAAAATATAGCTATAATTATTGCTTATAAATATTAAAAGTTATATGGTTTTAACATTGTTATAATCTTATAGCTATACTTATAGCTATACTTTATAATATTAAGTTTAGATATTGATATAAAGTATAGATATAGATTCAATATGTATTTATAAGACTCAAAATTAAAAAGGCTAATTATATATATATATATATATATATATATATATATATATATATATATATATATATATATATATATATATATATTAGGGCTGTCCAAAAAAAATTTTTTTTTTCAGATTTGATTGCATAGTTGTTTATTTTGTGCCATTTGACATAGTAATTGACTGTGTAAAAAATCTTTCCAATCAGATAATGTTTAGGGGGTGCTCAATGACCATAAAGTTTTACGAAAAATGTGAAAGAAAGTTCCACAAATTTCTAAAACCCGGTTAATTAGATTTTTCAGATTTGATCAGTTTTAATTATCTCTAAATATTAAATTCTGAATACAAATTACAATCCACATCCACTTTAGACTGGTTTATTAGCAGAGAAATTAATGAAATAAAATACTGCAATACGACTAAAGTTCTGCGGTTTTTGTTATATCAGAATTTTTCCAAAATAAAACACTAGGATTTTTAACTCTTTGTCATTGATTAAAATACGAGTTATAAACAAAAAAACATATGAGCAATTAACATTTAATTATCGTAATGTTATAGTTCGTGCAATGTTAATGCTAGCGAGGATTATAACTCTTCAGAGTACACTTTCTGGCATCTGGCACTCGCTTTCTGTGATCCTCAACCACCTGAATTAACCTCTGCATTTCAGATTCATTCCTTGTAATTGATTCATTAAACATCGACATTAAAGCCACAGATCGTTCGGCAGCATCATTTACTACTTTCAATGAATATACTAAATTTTTTCCTTCTTGGTATTCTGGGGAATCATTCCAGGTAGCTGGATCGTTGTTGAACAGAAAATCAATATCAACCTTCATTGACCGCAACGCACTTGCTGAAACTGATGTCACCAGCATGTCCAGAGATTTCTTCTCTAGACTTTCAATGTTCTTTAATTTGATCAACCTTTCAGACCAGTTCTCACTGTGAAATTTCATGTTGGAAATCATTTTTCGCTTCTCTTCCGTTTGAAGTTTGTTTGAAAACAAAGCTAGTGGGACCAATTCTGGTGAAAGGTACCACAAATGGTTTTGAAAGTTCTTGACTGCTGCTTCGGAAATCGTTTTATTCACAACTGCAAACTGCTTAAGTTGCTGAAACAGAAACAAGTCATTAACTGGAGCATTGCTGGCATTTGTGCATGATATCCAAGATTTTACATAAACCAGACTAGCAAATAAGCAAAATTCACAGAGATTTTTTTCCTCTTTTGTGGTCAACTTGAACTCTTCACGAAATAAATAAATCTTAAAACAATAAATAACCTTGGCCATCCAGCGAGCCATGTGATAAGCACCAGGGATCTTGAAATGATAATTTTTCTCTTCTTGATCAGGCAGTTTTCCAAGTATTAACAGACAGAGATCCATGATTTCTTTGTAGTCATCCCTTGGCATTTTAACATGCAGGTTTTCTTTGAGGAATGCAATCACTTCATTTTGTAGTTCTTGCACCAGGGGTATTTTCATTCGAATGTCATCCAGAGGTTTAAAATTTCCTTGATTAACTTTGGGCCAATATTGCTGAAATCTCTGGAAAAGAGGTATGTTGGGACCAGATGATGGTCCAAATAGTGATCCAAACACTCCTGCTACAATGATCTCATGAACATGGTGTCTGCAAGCGAAATATAACAAATTTCTACCTATATGTTTCTCTAGAACTACACATGCACCATTTTTGGAGCCAGTGTTAGAGGCTGTAGTATCAAAACTCATTCCAATAACATCACCAATTATGTCCCAGAAATTAAGCAGATGAATAACTGCTTTTGCTTGGGCTTCTCCAGTTCCATCTGACAGTTTTGCTATTCCAAGTATTTTGTCAACATTGTGACCTGTCACACCTACAGATAGCCGGTCAACATTTGCTTTAGGGGCTGCAGAATTTGTACGATCTATCATCAGTTTGCCATCCCAGTGGACGATTAATGGTGGTTTGTCCAAATCGCAGAATTCAGTTCAAACAGTTCTAAAACTCAATACCATATTATACAAACTTATCATTCAGTTGTTGGTTTATGCAGCTGCAGCAATATATTATAATAATTATTACTAAAGAAATTAAATAAATATTTTAAAATTAGAAATTATTATTATCTGCACTTAATAACAAACAATACACTACCAGACTACCATGCTAGTTTTCTGTAATAGTTTACTAAGGTTAGGTACTATCAAAATATTAATACATTTGTTGTCAAACTGAAATTCCAAATAAAAATAATATTTATACTTGTAAACCTTTTTATTCTGTTTGAACAAATTCTAAATTGAGTTAAATAATAGTATTAAAATTATGAATACAAATTTTAACAAAATGATATAAACACAGTTGTTTTAAACACTAGCAGACATTTTTTAGTCTGGTGCCCTGATGACAGTTAATCTGCTGCACTTTAATTAATCTATATAGCACGCAATCAGACAATATTTCAGTGGAAAAAATCTAACTAACCAGGTTCTAGAAATTTTTGGAACTTTGGAACTTTTTACACGTTTTTGACGTTTTTCGTAAAACTTTATGGTCATTGAGCACCCCCTAAACATTATCTGATTGGAAAGATTTTTTGCACAGTCAATTACTATGTCAAATGGCACAAAATAAACAACTATGCATTCAAATCCGAGAAAAAAATTTTTTTCCTGTGTTCACATGAACAGCCCTAATATATATATATATATATATATATATATATATATATATATATATATATATATATATATATATATATATATATATATATATATATATATATATATATATATATATATATATATACAGTCAGTCACAAAAGTTTTCGTACACCTTACAATTTAGAGAAAACACTTAATAAAAACCATTTTAAATGCCAAAAAATAATTTTATATCAAAGTAACAAGAATATATTGTACAAGAAATAAAAAATATTTGACTAAATAAAAATATTTATTTGTAAAACTGAAAAAGTTTAATTTTTGAATTTATAATATGTCACAAAAGTTTTCCTACACTAAACAAAACTTGTAATAAAAAAACAAGAATATGAAAAATTAAAAAATCTTTAGTATTTTGTTGAGCATCCATTGGCATTTACACAAGCTTTTAATCTTCTATTCATCAATGACACTAATTTTTCAGTATAAGAAGACAGAATTTTATTCCATTCTTCTAGTAAGATATCTTTTAGCATATTAACATTTGTTATTCTGTTTCCTGACTTGTCTGTCTAAATAATCCCACACATTCTCTATTTGGTCAAAGTCTGGTGATTGGGGAGGAGAATGCAGTTGTTTTGTAACATTGTAGAGCAACCATGATTTTACAACATAAGCAGTGTGTTTTGGATCTCGATCCTGTTGAAATATCCAATTATTTCCTAATTTAAATTTAGCAGCATCTGATTTCAAATTATTTTTTAATGTCCAAATATACCCAGCAGTTTAATTATATGTATTTTTTAATATATATCAGGTTTAGTAAATAAAACAATTTATATAAGTTTCAGTAATGAGCTTTTGGACAAGCATCAATTTTTCCAATGCCATTAAATAAAGTTTTCCAATGCCATTAAATAAAGAGGCATTTTTTATTTCAGAAGAGGAATAACATTTTTAAATAAAATAAACATCTTTATTTACAAATTTGTTATCTTTATTTACAAATTTGTTATCTTTATTTTACAATATTTAATATATTTTTAAATATTTTATTTTTTAAACTCACTGGAGTAAAGTATTTGTGCAATAAATATTACTGTTTCCATGTTTTTCATATCCATTCCCTTTTGCTGTAATCTCTTGTATATGAGATTGTTAATGAGAATTTAAATTGATTGTGATATTAAATGTTACCAGTGAATAAAGTAAGATAGGTTTTATTATTTTAATGTTATTTGTTTCAATGTTGTTTTTGAAAGAAATCCAAAATATAAGTTCTGGAGTCTGTCTACTGTTTGAAAAACTTATATACTTATTTACTAAACCATTTTATTCCAATCAATTATTTGGCTTTCTTTATATTTTTTCAAGGTATTTTTGTAGTATATTATATCAGGCTATGATTGTTAAATGTGCTATGATGTTAAATGTGCAAACTATATTTTAGTTCATCAAATTATATTTTTATTAATGTGTTCTGTTTCTGATTCATTCTTTTTTAGATCTGCACTTGTGTCTTAGGCCTATGGTTTGCAAAAGGTTCACCATTGCGCTTAAGTTGCTGATTGTTTCACAGTTTGATTTCCAACCTGGCATATAAGTATATCATTTTTAAATACTATTTTATTTGTTAACTTAAAATTAAAATTAAAGATAATTTTTTTAATGAAACAATAATTTTTTTTTATTGTTCATTAGCCCCTCAAGCATATTGGTAGGAATAGGTATACCAGGTAGAGTATTTAAGGTTACTGTATATGAAGTTTTATTTTTGAAAAAAGGCACGCAATATGACTTTATTTTTATATAGTTTTTTTTTAAAGATGTTTCCTTAGTTAAGATAATGTAGCAATATATATAAGCAATGTTTTTGTTGTTTTTATGTTTTAAATTATGCTTAAATAATAAAATTAAGTATATATTTATTCAATGTAAATAAACTTAGTATCTGGAGTTATTTGTCAATAACTGATGATCAGACTATTTTAAACAAAAACGTTTTTAAGGGCTGAGAAGGTAAGTTTATTATCTTTGTTGTAATAGCTCTAACTGTTTCAATATTTTCACTATATATCATTGTCTGCTTTCAGGTAAAAGTTAGAAGTCTGCAGACTGCAACGTAAATCGATTTTCAACACATTATGGCTTTCCGAGTATATTTATTTTTCGATTGAAATGAGAATAAACTAAACTTAAAGATATGTTTAAAATTAATTATTTATTTTATATTTTATATTTTAAACGTTCGCTAAACGCAAGTTAAGCAATAACCTATAGATACAAATATTTTATATATTCTGTTTTAAATAAAAAAATATTAATGTGACTTTAATATTCATATTGTAATTGTAAATTGCAATCTTAAAATGATTTTTATTATAACTTCTGATTATTCTTTTTGTTTACCGAGCTTAAGCGTTACCACGTATGACCTAATGATTTACAGTTGTGGTAGTGTTTTTTGGTGCAAGGAGAATTTTAGTATAATAAATTCGTATTTAATGGCTATATACCTATGCACAAAATCAAAAGGTATTTGATGTGCCTTCCAGGCATCGGCAGGATTTGCTATTCTTTTATGAGTAAAAATTGCGCTGAAAGATATACACAATTTTGCTAACGATAAGTGCGTTCTATTCAAACAAAAATACAAAAATAATATGTATATCAATGCATTCAAATCTTAGTGAAAACTTATTATAGGTCCTATGCTATTCCGCTATCGCTTTATCATCGGTTTGCCGCTGACGGACCGTTGTTCAAAAGTTTTCGATTTGCCGCCATCGGTCCGCTGCCGAACCGCCTGCAGCTTTCCGCTTACGGACCGATGTAAATATGATGTGCAAGCCTACGCGGCAACGCAGCGGGCGGCCTACGTCGGCACAGCATAAGTGCTGACAGTGGTCCGCCCGCTGACAAATTACAAACAGTTTGATATATACAGATATTTTATTTTCACATTTCTTAAAAATAAAAAGGAATTATTCTCTAATTCATATGAACCTTTGTAAGTTTGTAAAGATTCTAACAAATGTGATTTCAATATTACAATTAAAGGAGGAGTTTCATTTTTATCCTTAATTAGCTGCTTCTCAAGGTACTTTATACTTGGAATAATTAAAGAACACGTTGCATACCTATCGCCAGATAGTAAAACGCTTATTTGATGAAAGCTTAATAAAGCATTTACTGTTTCTTTTAAGTTTACAATTTGATCTTCATCAAGTAAATATTTTCTCATATCTTTTGCTGTTTTGTTGTTTCGAATTAAAGATATCTTTTACGTAGGAGTGAAGCTTAAGCATTCGCTCTGCCATAAGAAACGTAGAGTGCCAACGAGTTTTCAAATCTTGAATCAAATGAAGTATGTGATTTCTTTCGACACCTTGTCGCATTTGACTTTCTTCTAATAAATCATTAATTTGAGAAGAATGATTGAAAGATGTAACAATTTTCCTGCACTTAGTTAATGTTCTTGCAATGAAAAAGAATTTAGACGAATTATCTTTTTCACCTTCTTTAACTAAAACTATGACATTTTTAACTAGTTGCAAAATATGTCCCATGCATCTTATTGATTGAATGTTTAAAAAAACTTTTAAAGAATTTAGACAGTTGCGTACGTTACTGGCGTTGTCTGATACTATACTCATTATTTTATCATCCACTTTAAATTTTTCTACGATTTTTAGCAAAGCCTCTTTTAGATTATCTGCATCATGGCAGCCATTAATGTATGCAAAGCCCAAACAAAAACTGATGAATTTTGTTTTGTCAGAAATGAAATGTGCAGTTGCAGATATGTAACTATAGTTTTGACAGGACTTCCATCTGTCAGTTGTTCTAGTTAAAACTTTAATTGATAATAATTTTGACTTCAAAAGTTCAACTTTTTCTCGATATAAATCAGTTAAAAGAGATCTTAACTTTTTTTGGCAAGGCACTTTATACTTAGGATTTAAACACAAAACAAATATTTTAAATGCATTACTTTCTACCAACATAAATGGAAGACAACATACAATAATGAAAAATAAAAGAGCTCTCTCAATCTTATCGCTAATTTCTTTTGACAAGCCACTCGTAGTTCGTTTTTTTTTCGGCGTTATTATTTCGTGATCATGTTCAAGATGGTAATCTAGTATACTCTTTGATGTTTTACATGAGTACTTTTTAGGTCTGTTATTATTAAATTGATTGCATATCCATTTTGATGTTTCCTCCTCGACTGAGTAATATTCGTATGTAGTTTTAGCTTCTTCTTCAATGGACTGAGTATCAACTTCAATTTCTGTTTGACCGGATGAAAAACTTGAACTTGTTTCGCTATCGTTATGATTTACAGGGTTTTGTTCATCTATAGTCTTTCTTTTATCCAATCTTTTCTTTAAATCAGATATTGGAGCAGCATATTCAATTGGAGAAAACGTATTATTGTTCGACATTTTAAAATACAATTTCTTAAAGTAAGTTTAAAGATATTTTTGAGAATAACGGTTTATCTAGTATATAGCGGGAAACCATTACTTTGAGCACACCTGTCCGGAGAGCCTCAAAACATAAAAGTCATGCTCAAAAAG
Organism: Hydra viridissima; assembly: GCF_058129835.1. Taxonomy (NCBI): domain Eukaryota; kingdom Metazoa; phylum Cnidaria; class Hydrozoa; order Anthoathecata; family Hydridae; genus Hydra; species Hydra viridissima. Next base: position 11,048,126 of record NW_028324306.1, on the reverse strand, counting down.
TAAAACCAATTGGGTTTGGTAGCCCATACATCCATGTTTCAAAAAATAAAAAATTTGAAATCATCTGCCTAGGTCCTAGGAAAAAAAATGACTTCGATTTTTTAGATTTTTTTGTTCCTTGCTTTATCGCTCGGAGAGCCTCAAACCACAAAAGACAAACTAAAAAATAAGAAATAAGTAATAAAACTTACATTACTATTATTGATATGCATAGTCTATACATAGAGGGTTTAAAAATAAAAAATTAAGCCATCAGTCAATCTGTAGGAAATCATTGTTACTTTGAACTTGTCAGTCATTTTGACCTTGCTTTTAATGGAAAACATTACTTTAACCACCATTCTTTCTTTGAATTTGAATCATTTCTAAACTTAAAACATTGTCGCAAAATAAAAAAACTATTAAAGTAGTGTCTTTAATTAAACTTTGGCAAAGGCTTTTTCAAAATTCTAAATATTATAGGTTTTATTTACTGTGGGTTTTTTTTTACAAATTACAATTACACGCAGGTTAAACAAATAAATATTTAAAAAGATTTAATCTCATAAATAAATTTTTGAATCAGTTTAAATAAATCCATAGGTATTTTCTCAGTTGATTTTTTTTTGTCACAAACACTTATTCTAAAGTAGCAAGGTTTCAATGTTCATTAAAGATGCAACAGATATATTTTACCTAAATCTGCTTGCTATTGTATTCAACTACACATCTTTCAAGCCAATTTCCATATTGTGGATGTAATTTTGAATGTTTGTATCTTTGCCACTGAACAGAAAAATCGTGATGAAGAGCTTCTAAAGATTGTTCACTGAAAGGACCAAGGGATTTTTTCTTCATTCTGATAAAATCATCAATGTGAAAAAAAACGATGTGCGCTTTTGGGGTCACACTTAAAAATCCTAGACTTAAAAAAGATGTCCGAAATTCTTCGATTTTTTTTTCATATTCCTTGTCAAGGACGTTTCCAAAGCAAGCTATAACAACAGCACTGAATTTTTTGAATGCATCAATGATGGCCAAAACTGATGAATCTAGGTTCTCTAAGAGCTGATCTATCACTTCAATATTTTTCAGGAGTTTTTGGCAATCATTGCCAGCAAATTGTCCGCCATGATATGGTTGGATTGTGATGTTGAGTCTTTTTGGCCACTCATCTGCTTCTGGCAATGCTTCTTTTAGTGCTTTGAACAAGTGATTTACATCAAAACCTTTATTGAACAAGCTCAATAAAGGTTTTGATGTTGCTGTAATTCTCATGTAGATCCTCTGCAACTGCAATTAGAAATTGCTTTTTAACTCCACTGTCTTTTAGAGCTCGAGAGGTGACAATTTTTTTTGAAGGTGGACTGCTTGAATCATCTTCATCATTCATTCTTTGAAGACTTACTGTAAGCTTTAGGCCTCGACCTCCATCAATCCCAACTTTTATTAGATGACCTGCTTGAAGTTGTCTCTTAAGTGAAATTTTTGCTAGAAAGTCAGAGAGATTTTTGCAGTGAACAACTGTGTACTCTTTGTGTGGGATATTTTTGCCTGATGATGCAATTGTAGTTTTTGTAAAAAAATTTGTAAGTTGCAACCCTGCTTCATGAAAATTTGCTCGATAGTTTGGCTCAAAAAGAGGCGATTTGGAAACCAAATTTAGTGTTGTTGCAAGTTTTTTGACTCCAATATTAGACAGCTTGCTGAATTTGCACCAGGTCTTGGGCACTTAATTTATACTTTTCTGCAGTTGTTGATTTTGAACATGATGCTCCTAAAGACAAATTTTAAAAAACCTTTTTATGAAATGTAATCTTAGAACAGACAAAATGGGACCATTAAAAACAGGAAAGATACAAAATTTAAGTTACCGAGGGTAACAGGTAATGGACGACCTCCCTCAGTCACTGACAGCCTGATTGTCCCACCTGACGATGATTCTTGACCTTTGATAGTTGCAGAGGCTATCTGTTCAAAAACTTTTTTGTTTTCTGTTGAAATTTCTCTAAGGTTTAAATTCAAAGAAGTAGAGTTGCATTTATGAGGTAAGCCTTTTCCTAGTGGTGACAAACAATCTGAACATCTTTTCAGAGGATTTGTGGGATTTGAAGGTGTAGAATTATCCAAAGGATGTTTTTCATACATACAACACACACTGTTTTTCTACACTCCTCGTGAGATTTGGCTCTATTGGGCATTTTGAAAGAGTCCAAGTAAAGTTAAAATTACAAAAAGTACTTGTTTGTGTTTTTATTTGATAAAGCACTTATTTTATTGTCAGCAACTAATAAAAAAATTTATTTTTTTACAGCTTCCTTATTTCACTATTAAATGGAATATGTAACACTGTAACATTAAGTACTAAGCAATAAAATGGACAAAGCTATTCAAAAAATATGGGCTTAAAAAAACATTTAAAACACTTCGCTTTTAAAAGAAAGCGAATTAGCAGGTAAAGATACCCCTAGGGTTATGCAATTTAAAATGGATTAGCAATAAAAGCAATCTAGTTTCATTTTGTTTATTTTATATGATTATTTTTTATCAAATTTTCTTTTTTTCTAGTGGTTATCTATCAAATTTTATAGTTATTCATAAATAAGTATCATCTTTACTTCCTTATGCCTTTAGGAAAGGAGCCAATAATATGAGAAAGTTCAAAGTCATTTTTTTTCCTTGGACGTAGGCAGATGATTTCAATTTTTTTATTTTTTGAAACATGGATGTATGGGCTACCAAACGCAATTAGTTTTATTTTTTGAGCATGACTTTTATGTTTTGAGGCTCTCCGGACAGTTGTGAGCTAAATAAAACACCATTTTAAAAGCGAGTGTTATTAAAACTCTGTTTTTTTGGTGTGAATGGGGTAGTGGTCAACATAACAAATATTTGGTTTTTTTTCACAGTTTTTCTGTTTTAACAGAAATAAATATTTTTTATTTTCTATGTAGGTATCCTTAGAAAAGCTTTTGCATCATTTTTTAGCTTTTTTATGCATTTTGGCAGTTGTTTAGAGCTTAGGAAATGCCGAGATTTTCAAGCTATGCATAAGCCCATGTCAAACCACGCTTTAAATAGCAAACCATTATTTTAGTCTATAAAATGAAAATGGTGCATGGTAAAACGGTTCAGCAGTTAAACAATTATAATAAAAATTGTTGGTATTACATAATAGAACATTCATGTAACCATAATTTTGAAAATAGTGACCAAGTATCACAGTAATCGGTAACGTTTTGAGGTATAAGTAGCAAAAAACTAACGAAATTTAAACTAAAGCTGCTATAATTCCGTAACCCGTTAAACAATCCGACTGAAATTTTATCCAAAGTTTGGTGTGGTTGTAGGCAACATTTGCACCAAATTTTATCAAGTAATATAGAGTGGTTCTTATTCTACAGGTGTTTCTATTGGCGCACTGTTAAGTAAAAGTTTCACTCAATTTGAACATTCAAATGAAGTTATTTTCCGCGGACAAAATAAAATGATTTCAAAATTTGCATCACAGTGTACCTTGATGTGTACGCTATCACCCCATATAAGTGAGGACACTTGATGTGTACGGTATCACCCCATATAAGTGAGGACAGCTAGGTTGGCATTATCGTGATCCGTGCTAACCGTGCCTTAAATGTCTTATCGCTACATTTTAAAAACTTTGAAACATATTTTATGCAACAGTTTGTAAATTATTAACTGAAATAAAGGTAGCTTAAATTATGTGTGCATACATCAACTGATGGGTTTTGGGTTAGAAGCAAGTTAGTCATGAAAATATAGGTTGGTTTATGTGATTCGTAAAAATTGTTCACTCCAATCTTGTTCTTTGGTTGTTAATAACATTTACCGGATAAGCAAATAATAACCTTAACGATTTCAAATGTATGTTATTGTCGCATGTGTTTAAATGTATGTTGTAGTCAAAAAAATTAAATGATTGTTACGAATTACAACCGATTAATTTCTTAAACTGTAAAATACATTCAAACACATAACAATTTTTAAATGTTTCATCCAAAAATGATAACATTTCAAAAATCACGCATAACGTTCTAGGACGATTTTATAAATTACATTACCTAAAGTTACACACCTTCACGGTTCCAACCAAATAGGTATATTACATTACATATCTATGTACGTCACACATTTTGGGTAAGTACACATCTGGGGCATTTCTTAAATTTTAATTCTGCTCCCTGAAGATTTTTTTTGTTAAACCAAGTTTAACAAAAAAAGTCTTCAAAAACAAATCACTCATTAGATAGAAATTTATCAAAAGAAATTAAAAAAAAAACAACCCTTTATAATCTAAATTTATATCTTTTAAGAATTTTCTATATATAAAATTATATAAACAACACAAAAATAAAAATATTTTCCCATTAAACATTCATAAGTTAAAAATATTTAAGTGACTGGGAAGTAATGAATGAGTAATAATTTATTATTTACATTTATTTAAATCTTATGAAAAGTTAATCTAAGAATGCTACCTCGCTTCTTTTCTTTTTAAAGCTTCTTTTCTTTTGAATGTTATGTGGAAAACAAACCAAATGAAAAATACTTACACTCAAAATTTGATTTTCGGACGTAAAAAATGTACCGTTTTTTTGCGACACATGCCGCAAGCATTGCAAGCAAAAAATGTACAACAGTGTTGTTAGTAAGCAAGTTATTGCAAAGCGCAAATTTAATAAAAAAAAGATAATAAACTTCAGATTTTCAAATTAGCAGCAACTTAGAAAATATTGGTGCTTCTCACCTTAACGATGCTAAAGGATTTGTACTAGCAGAGGTAACAGATATAGATGGGAATGAGTTGTGTGATGCACGAAAAGGATCTTTCTCTTTTCTAGGTAGCAAACTTTCTTGGTCCATATCCATATATGTTTTTTCATAAACAGGATCAACTGTTCGAAGCAATCCTCGAGGGGGTGATAAATGGCTCCTTGAGGATTGCATATCATGATTATAAAACGAACTGTTTGACTCCCTCATCGTTTCCAAGAATAATGTATTAGATGGATTTCGTGTACTGTCATGTGGGGCATTTCGAAAATCTGATCGAAACCTGTCTGCTTCTTTAAATGTCGAATATCGATCAATACGATATTTATTATCAAATCTTTCAATATCCCTGATGTACGGTTTTGTATTTAAATTACTTGGCATGCCTTTAAAGAATTGATCTCTATAAGGTGAATTGATAACATCAAAGCTTGTGTCAATTTCAGAATAAGTTGTTTGGTGGTGAGGAATTTTAGTTGCATAGAGATGAGCTTCATTGGTAATCGGTGACAATGATCGATTAGCACGTTGAAACAAATAATCAACTTGTTTCATGTGTGGTTTGGAGCCTGGAAAATAGAAGTTTTTTACCAAGAAATACTAGATAAAATCAAAAGTAATGTAAAAATCTAAAAGAAATTTAGGGTAACTGCCTAAATTTTTAGTTAAATACTTAATGTAAACAGCTCTAAAAGCTACAAATAAACAGGAGAGTACTTCAGTTGATTTTTAAGTTACTTTATTAAATACCTGTTAAATGTGGAGAACTATTGCTATTACGATAGGAAGCATCTGGTAAAAAATGTTTTAAATGTGCAGCATTAACATTTCCATGTGGAACTGATGGATTGCTCTGAAAAGAAGGCCCAACAGCTTGAAAAGCATGAAAACCAGGTCTTGTGGAACGATTAAATTCTTGAGTAGGCTTCTGAAAACCAATCTTTTCAGTCTATAAGTTGAGTATATTTGAACATTTTTACTATTCGTTAGAAATAAAACTTTTTTAAAGGGTAAAAGAATTTAAAAAATAGGACCTCTTATAACAAATGCAATGTGTTGTGTAAATTCATTCAGCTTGTTTAATGAACAAGTTGAAAAAACATTTCTACCTTTTGCTGACTATACTGTATAAATCGAGCAATATATCCATGAATTGAACACCAACTTCTTTTTTGCACTACACTTTGAGGCTAAAAAAATTAAATCAAACAACATAAACTTGCAAATATAAACTTTTAAATAAGACTTTAGAAAATGAAAATTTGTTTTACAAGAAGGTAAACGGTTTCCCTTATATTTCTGTCAATTATTACAGTTTGTAGCTGTAGAAAACAGTTTCGTTAAGTAATCACTTTGCTTATAGAAGAAACTATTACAGTGATTATGAGAATGATAGTAATAATATGGCACTACCATTTATCTATCTAATAAAATCAATGGGTTGCAAAAAATATTTTTTATTTTTTAGGGTTTAATTATTAATAGAAGAGTGGCCTGGGGGGGATTTGAATTTTTTGATTGATTAAAGTGATTCAGATTTTTATATTTTTGAATGTAAAGGTAAAGCTTTTCTTTTAAATAGACAAGAAAAAAGAAGAAACATTAAAAAACATTGCTTCATTGATTGATAATAACTTTGAAATACAAATTAGTTTACAAAAATTTAAATGCAACAACTACTTCTGAATTACAGTTGTTGTAAGCAGCATATTTTTAGTGCGACAAATCTTAAAAAGCCAAACAGAAATATAATGACATAAGAGGAAACTTTGAAAATCATTTAAAAACAAAAACATTTAGTTTTTTTTTTTTTTTTTTTTTTTTCACTAGTAATTTTTTTCAATGAGATTTTAAACTAAAGTTCTTTTTATGGCTTCTTACGCTTAAAGATTTATACTTGATTAAAGATTAATACTTGAAGATTTATACGCTAAAAGATTTATAATTGATACACATTAAACTTAATAATTTTTTACTTTGAAAGAATCTGCAATAAAAATTGTTACTGTATTTTTCTCATATTTTCTGCATACAATTTTCTTAAACTTTTGCTTGTACAAAATTTTTTTAAATTTATTTATATTGAAACAAATATTTGATTTCTTGATCAGTTTCATTTTTTCCACCTCTAATTTCTTTTAAAGTTTTTTTTTTCTAAAGATGAAACAAAAACCACCAACCTTGACAAGAACAGTTGAGGACTGAGGCTGCATATGAGGAATTATGTAAGGAGGCATGCCAGGATAATACTAAAATATATGTTGAAGAATTTTGTAAACAGACATGCTAGGATAATACTAAAATATTTGATAACATAAACTTTTTAAACTTTTTATTTTTATAAAATATATTTTGTTCAGCAAGAGAGTAGAGAAAACATAAAAAAATTACCATGTGATGTGGCATAGGTTGAGCATATGAAGGAGGATGGAAATGTTGGTGTTGATGTTGGTGTTGATGCTGATGCTGATGCTGGTGGACATGTCTTGATTCTCTTTCTTTAGAAGAACTTTCAATAGTGATTGATTCGTGTCTTGTTTCAACATGATGATGCTTACCATCTTTATTTGTAGAGATTTCTGAATCTATTTCAATAAAAACATCAACTGATAAAATAATTGAGAAAGTATTTATAAAGTTTTTTACTTTTATACATATAAGGAAAACTGTTTATGTTTAACAAAATTATTTTAATTTAAATTACAAAAAATTTAAATTTGTCTGATAAAAAATTGTTTAAATACAAAAAAGAAAACACACTTAGATTATACCTTTCACAATTAAATGCTTGCTGGAGGTTTCTGTTAATGATTGTCTTGTATCCTCTTTTTTCTCTTCTCTACAATGAAGTGGATGAAACGTTGCAGACGAACTTAAGAGCTCTGCTTTTTTGAAAATGTCACTAGAGATCAGTTGTGTAGTTCTTGAGTTGGAGAGAACAGTTGAATTGTTTGTATCTATACTTTTTTCAGTGGTGGATACTTTGAATGAAGTCAAGGAATCTAAAAAATCATAAATATTTTATATGAAAATACTGTATTGACTTTAGAATAGTTTCATCAAAAACATTTTTTAACAAACTTTTCTTTTTAAAATTTTGTTAAGTTTTAAAGATTCAAGTATTAAAATATCAGGGTTGTGGAGTCACCTAGCAAAAGTTCAGACTCTGACTTGCCCTTTTTGCACACCCAACTCTGACTCCAACTCACCCATGTAAGAATTTATGGTATATCTTACTAAATAAAACTTCGATTTTTCAAATGAGGTATGTTCAGGTAACCTATAGTAAGTTAGTAACCAAACCAGTATTTACATATACAAGTCATAAAAAGAAATACACCATAGTCTGTAGAACCACATGAAACTTTTTATCTTTTAATTGTTTATGAGCCAATGAAGATTGAGGTACATAAAGTTGTGGACAAAATGATAGTAATGACTAATAAAATAATTATTTGTGATAATACATACAATACAGTAATATACATCATTGGCCATAAATTAGAGCTCACTATTTTTGTTTTTTTTAAATCCTGTTTGATTGAAATTATTTTAAAAACTATTATACTTTTTCAATATCTTATTAGTATTAAATAATTAGTATCATGTTTACTGTTTAATTGACATGTGGTTTCCTTAAAATTTATTTTGTACTCCTAATTATAAATAATTTGATAACAACTACTATAAAAATTATATTTTTTAACTTGGTCAAAAGTTAAGGCTAACTGCTTTATTTTTAAAATTTAAGTAATATATTTATGATTTTTTTCAATAATTTTGATTTTATTATCATCTGCATTTATTATTTCTGATATTTTTTTGCTTTTTGTTTTAAATAGTACTAATAAAAACACGAATAAATTAAATAATAAAAAAAGTTACAAAATGAGCGAAGAAATACAGCATGAAACTCCAAAATCACGGTCGAGAATCTCTGAAAAAACATGTTATGAATCAATTTTTCTTCGAAACCAAGGACTATCTCATTGTCAAATAGCAAATAAGTTAAATATTGCATATTCAATTGTTGCATGTATTTTAAAACGTTTTACTGAAACAGGTCACATTAAGGATCGGCAACGATCTCGTCGGCCACCTGTAACAACACAAAGAGATGAACGTTTATTAATTCGTTTAATGAAACATGACAGAAAATTATTGTCAAGCGCTCTCTGCCATAAACTAAAACATACATCTGGAATAAAAGTGAGTTCAAGAACTGTTAGAAGAATTCTTCATAGAAATAATTATATGTAGTGATCTGCATGCAAGAAGCCAAGACTTTCAAAGAAACAGTAAAAAGTAAGGATTGCATGGTGCAATCAGCATAAAAATTGGCCTGATTGCAAGTGGCAAAATGTTATATTCTCTGATGAAATGAATGTTGAGGTAGATATGCGAAAATGCAGTGTAATGCTAAGGCGATCACCTAAAGAGAGATTTGATTCGGATTGTACATTAAAACAAACTAAGCAAGGTAGTGGGAGTATAGGCATTTGGGTCTGCATGAATTATGCAGGACTTGGATGCTATCAATTATTTGAAGGTAGACTTAATGCTGGTAGATATATTGAAATTTTAGATAATTGCCTTCTTCCCTCAATTGATATATTTAAAGAAGAAAACAGTAATACCATATATCAACAAGATGGTTCACCATGCCATACAGCAAAAATATGCAAACAATGGTTTGTCGACAACCAAATATCGATAATGTCTTGGCCTGCTAACAGCCCTGACTTAAATTGTACAGAAAATTTATGGTCATGATTAGATCATCATCTTGGAAAAATCGAAATTTCAAATGTTGAGCAATTAAAAATTGAAATAAGGAAACTGCTTGACAATGTGCCTAAAGAAATAACTCAAAATCTTGTAAATTCGATGCCAAAGAGAGTAAAACAATGCTTACATGAGAAAGGAGGTTCTACATAATATTAGAATGCTTTTTTTTATGGTTTTCCATTTGTAAATTGTTGTTCTTATATATTATTTGAAATATAACCTTAACTTTTGTCCAAACTTTTTTTCAAAATAATATAACATGTTTCATTATTTTTCATTTTTTGGTATTACGACCATTATGTTTAAATTTATTTTTTTGATTTCCATAATGTATATAGATTTTACTTATAATATTAAAAAACAAAATATAAAAAATGAGTTTTGTTCTCAATTCATTTTATTTTGAATTAATGTTTTATAAAAAAAAAAAAGTGAGCTCTAATCTATGGCCAATGATGTATACATTGAATAATGAAAAACTGTTCAAATTACTTTGGGAATGTTCCAAATTTTATATATAAACATATTTAGATTTTTTGCTTAAGTTTATAGTGAAAAAATTAGCAAGAGTTATGGATGTTGTCCAGAATGCTTGGAAAAACATTCCTTTAGAAAATTGTCAAAATCTGATTAATTTTAGGCCAAAAAGTTGCAAAGCTGCAATCTAAAATGAGGGGCATGGCATTAAATAATAATTTTTTCCTATTGTTTAATTACTTTTATATCATTTTATTGTTAATAAAATAAATCATTTACAACATTACATTAAAAAAATCAATACTACTATTATTATGTCCAACTTATACTTATATAATTATCGTAAAAAAGTAAAAAGCAAAAGTTAAAAGTTTTCTACTTATTAATTTATCATCTCACATCTCACATTTAGTTCATCATTCAGCATTAAAACTTTATCTAGAGTAATTGTTTAAATAAAATGAGATTACTTCGTTAATTTTGATCCCACTTCTATTACTTTGTTCACAACTGTTATTAAAAATAAAACCAGTCTGTTGTCACAGACAATTGAATTAAGTCACTTAACACACTAACATGTGGACTTTTATTAATGACAAATTCATTCCACATTATAGACAGCTGATAGTTATCTATAATGTGAAATGAATTTGTCATTAAAAAAGATTTTGCTATTATATTATTGATAGGTCAAATGTTTTTTCATTAATCATCTTAATTCTTAAATCAAGAAGTTATTTTTCTTTCATTACAAAGTAAAAGCTTTGAATAAATACAGAAAATTAAGGGGAATATAAATGTTATAAAAAAATATAAAAAATGTGTGCTACTGCCATACTACTTTAGTACAGTAAAACTATCATTATGGCAGGCTAGTAGTTGTCAAGCTTGATAAGGAAATTAATGATTATACTAGCCTGAATCAAATTAAATAAAAATACATTTTCAAAATTTCTTTAACTTTAAAAGTTTCTAATAACTTCTTATTTCTAATTTCCTATTGTAAAAAAACTAAAAAATTCTTTCTGAGTTCCTTTTGTTAAACACTGTTTCAGTAAAAATTTTACTTTAAAACTTGATAAAGTAAAGTACTGTTATCAATCTAAAATATAAAGAAGTTTTTTTTGCAGGAAAATCCTCCTTCATGGCAGCCCTTAAATCTCATTAAATCATTTTCAGAGCAGAAAATGGTCTATCAACACTGACTTTTGTGGTTGGCATATCTGTTAATACTAAAGCATTATTTCTTATAATCTCTAGAATTACTTTTGCTAAGTAGCAAAAGTAGCAAAAACAACAGAACTAGCAGTACTGCTAGTTCTGTTGAAGTCATACTTTTCTGATTCCTCACAGTCACTTTCAAAACCTTGCATAAATTGAACAAATTTTACATTAAATCTTAAGAAATGTTTGTAACCTTTGTGCATGCTAATATTTAAAGGCTGTCGCTGTATGATGTAATTAAACTAATAATGTTGGTGTTTTTATAATAGAAAGCACTCACTGCAAGTACTGTAACATCATTTCTGATGGAATATTTTGTTTCACTTTTAAGTAAAATCAATTAGACAAAGCAAAATGTAGCAAATCTGTTAGCATTATCTAATAGTTAAATTTTTTGTTACACCTGCTGAGATTTTAAATTTGCAAATCACAGTAGCTAGCTGATAGGTATTTTGCACTTTTTTCCTTGAAAATTTATCCAATTAAATGCATATTAAAATAAATCGAAATGTAATAGACATAAGAATTTCTTGTCATTGGCAATTGTAAATTAGCAGATTAAGCACTTGAGCCATAGTAAATCCTTGCAGGATGAGTACTCTGAGAGATTTCAATCTTGCAAGTTTTAGTAAATAAATATTACATGCATTTATTTTAACTGAAGATTGATTTAACAAAATAGTTCAGACAAGCTTTTTCTAATTCACAATTAAAAGATCATTTTCACTTAAAATTCTTATTTTGATAAAGATATGTTGAGCCGAGATGAAGCCTTTTTTAATTTTCTAACAAATTGAATGTTTAGTTAACACTAGTTAATTCAAGTAGCATTTCCTACTTAATACCATTTAAATGTAATTTTAAAAAATTTCAAGTAAGTACTGCAATATAAAGAGTCAAAGCCAGAGAGAAATGATAGCAGCTCCACAAGCCTGAAACTAGATAAAAGTCAACATGATAAAAGTCAATATAAATCTATTAAAATAGTCTTTCAACCATGGTTAACAATTAATTATATCATTAATTACTTTGATATATTTGGCTCCTAGAACAACATGATAAAAGTAAATATAAATATGCTAAAAGAATCTTTGAACCATGGTTAACAATTAATTATATCATTAATTACTTTGATACATTTGGCTCCAGCAAAGCAAGACCCATTCACCCATGGGAGTGAGGTTATCAAAACTTCTGTACAGGTTAAAGGATGTAGAATTATAAGCACAATATCTACAAAACAGTTTTAAAAATTATGCTTATAATATATGAATTGAGCAAAAATATCTTGGTCTGAAGGCTAATAAAGATAACCAAACCAAGCTGCAATACTTATAAAATAGTTTGGTCAAAGGAAAGAAAATGCAGATAAATTGTCAGGGTACTTAACTATCAATTAAAAGAACACTTCTGAACTTAAAATTAATTGAGAACCATCCCTTTAGTCACTATGCTATTGACTTAGTTAAACGTATTTAAATCACTTGATAGATATAACATTTTATGCATTCTAACATATCATGTGCCTGTATAGTATATTATGCATTACAGGGTTATGGCATGTTAGAATGTATAACATAAATGCATAAAATTACTATCGTGTTATATGCCTATATACCATACTAGGAATTGTCCAGGTGCCAATAGGAACTAAATGAGACCTGACCCAAATGGATATCGGACACTGATAAAAGCCAAAAATAATTTTATCAGATTCCAATTACTCAAATGGGTATTACCCGATAATGGTGATGAGATTGGGTAGTTGAAATTTGACTGATAATTTAAAGTTCCTGAAAGATTGAATTGGGTTCAGTATGAACCCAATTCAATCTTTCAAGAACTTTAAATTATCAGTCAAATTTCAGGAACTTTAATTTATCAGTCAAATTTCAGGAACTTTAATTTATTCAGGAACTTTAAATTATCAGGAAAGATTGAATTGGGTTCAGTATGAATCCAATTCAATCTTTAAGGAACTTTAAATTATCAGTATCCAAGAGTTATTATCCTATTGGTTCCTGATCTCATTACCCATTAAAAAAATAATTCCAAAACAGTTATGTTTAGAATTCTGTGAAAAAGGTCCATTTTGTTCAAAAATAATTGATATTTCTAAAAAAGTTACCAAAATGGAATATAACCATAATAATTGGAATAATTAAAATCAGATGTGCTGAAAAGAGCAAAACATTTTGAAAATGTTTGCTAGTCAGTCAAGTGCTCTGTCATTACAAGGTCTAGGTGATGTTGATACTGAAAACAAAGAAGGAAGTGATTGTGAAAAAGAAAATTCAATACTATCTTCAGATCCAGATGACCTGCCTCCCCATGAAAGCAAAGCCGAAAAACCTGATAATACATTGCCAATTAGTTTAATTTCTTTGTCTAGTGCCTGGATATTTTACACCAGGTGCTAATTGCCTTCAAGCATTGCTTAAAGTTGCAAAGATTTCCAGACAAGTTGTCTAGCTGGTTGCCAACTACTTGGACCCTTGCTACAAATGTGAGTGAAAAATCATTTTAAAACATTCTTAGTCAAAAATTGCAATACAACTGGCAGCAGTCTACTTTTGTGTAAGTTCCCAATCCACTACTAGACGTGCTAATTGTTAAAAGTTACATCTAAAGTTGCTAATATAAATAAGTGTTACAAATGATCTGAACTAATGCAATCATTTGCGAATAATTAAAAGAAATTTGAGTAATTGGGAATAGTTACAAATAATTCCAAAATACAAATAGTTGTAAATATTAGGACACAAACTCAGTTAAAATTGGTTAAAGTATGAATAAGTCTGACTATCTGCCCTTAAAGTCAGTCTTTTTGCCCATAAAAGTCAGACTTTTTACATTCTCTTTTATATTTTTCAGATCAATATGCCAAGTTCTTGAAAGCCAAGTTCAAAGAAACTAAGTTCAATCTCCAGATTTTGGCCTGAAGAAACTGTCAAAGCTTGTCAAGTTTGATTGGCAAAAGTGGAGAAGGCCCTGAGATTGAATCATTCCCTGTCAATGACAGCCTTTGGCACTCACAATTTGGAAGCTTCTCTTTGAGCTTTATCCAACCAAAGAAGTAGAAGAAGAGGATTATTGGATTGAAAGGAGAACTTTTTGCCTATGAAAATAATGTTAAAGCAGTTTATGCAAAGATGGGAAAGTCAATGCAGTTCTGGGTGACAAAATGGAACGTCTATCCAATTCTTTCCAAGGCATTCTTTCCATCCTGACAGTCACGAAGACAAGAAATCGTGTGGACCCTCTGAAAGCTGAAAAACTGCTCTTTATAAAGAGCAACCACTCTCAGTTTGAGAGAAAAATGTTGCTCAAATTCTGCTTATAAACTAAAAGCTCTTTATCAATTCAAATGAGCAGCCGGATGATGACATTGAGGAAGCTTCTGTTGATGCAATTTATGTTATGGACATGTATGACATTGAAGAAGACAAAAAATTTCTCAAAGATGATTTTTTTAAACCTTGGCTCAGATTTCTTTTAATCTACTTCATGCTAAGAAATTCAGGAAAGCAAAACAGTATATTCTAAATTTTAAATATTTATTTTGTAATCAGTATTAGGTAAAAATAAAAAGGTGAAAATGCTATATTTCCCAGAGTTTTATTTCTATGATGACTTAGGCAACTAATATGTTTAGATTTCATTTTAAACTTCATTTATTTTCACATCATTTAACCTGTTTCACTTACTCATATTGTTTAATTATCTGTGGACTCAATCTGTTTAATCAAATACTTCTTTAATTAACTCCCAACTTAAACAAGTTTAATTTAGTACCTTTTTTAAATTTTAGATTATACATTTCAAAAAGATGCTAAAATCACTGTAAGCAATAACTCGTTGCAAATTTTAGTGACTTTTAGCGATTTTTGCGATTTTTGCAATTTTAAGTCTTTTAAAAAGTCTTTTACTAATACCCCATTCACACCAAAAAAACCGAGTTTTAATAACACTCGCTTTTAAAACGGTGTTTTATTTAGCTACCGCCTTTTTTAACTCTTTTATTTGAAACAAGGTTTTAAAAAGCAGTGTGAACGGAAAAAATGCGTCACAAGTTTAAATAACCACGATTAAAACAAGTTTTATTTTTGATATGAATGGAGTATTGTTTTCGGGACCCGAACGGCGATAAAGCCAAAAACCGAACGGGTTCGGGTTTACGGGTATTAAAAAATTTAATACTCGAACGGGTACCCGATAATTTATCGGTTTCGGTTGCTTAGCTATCGTTGCTCGTTAAACCGTTTGATGGTTTATCGGACTATTGGGTATTTAACGGGTCTATACCGAAACAGGTTCGGGGCCCGAAAAATTTTTTTAAATTACCCGTTGTGCGGCAGAACGGGACCCGATGACATTATCTGTACCATACTATGCATTCTTAAATGTCATATGCTTGTATCAATTTTGTTATCAGTGTCAAGTAAGTTTCAATAGGCCACACTTACCTGTTTTTCGGTATTGTAATCTTATATAACAACAAAAAACAACAACAAAACAATAATCATGATACCATTAGATACGATTGCAGAATCACTTGTTTTGTGTTCTCCAACTGATGTCTACAAATAAAGTTAACCAAATATTAATTTATCTAACATTACTTTTAACATTAATTTAATGTAAATGATATTAAAATGCTGAAAAATTTAATTGCTTGAACTTTACATTTAATGAGGTTTCATTTAATTACTGATGTTTAAAGAGTGTTTTTAAGATTACTTACCGTGTTGATGTGCTCATCTGAAACATCATAATCTTTGATATCTTCAACATGCTGACACTAAACAATCAAAAGTTGCTTAAGACATTTAAAAATATAATGTTTGTATACTAGAAAGAAATGTGATTTTACATATAAATCGAAACTTACCTCGTATGACTTCTTTTTAACTGCCCTTTTTTTCTTTGAGATCCATTCCTCGTCTCTGTCCTCTAACTTGTTCTTTTTTTCTTTTGTTTCTAACTTAATTTTATTTTTTCGTGGGCCATATGCTCTTTTAGGCACTCCGGCTGACGCTTTTCCTTTAGGTGTTTGCAAACCAGGACGAATTGGGCCATCAGACTAAATTGATATACAAGTTTATTGGAAAATTTTATTGAAATTATTTTAAATAATCTTTTTTTTTTTAAAAAAAAGAATTTTTTTCAGGTAATTATGTTAAAGTACATCAGATTATATTAATGCCAGATATTTATAATTTAAAAGCTAACAGCAGACCAAAAATTCAATTCTCGAATTTTGTAAGAAATTTTCTGGGCACAGAAAACATACATTTTGAGTATGATCAAGAGATTTTCGAAAAGTTAAGAAATTACAGACTGGGCCTTGTGATTGAAATGAAAATGGTAAAAAATGTATTTAATATATATATATATATATATATATATATATATATATATATATATATATATATATATATATATATATATATATATATATATATATATATATATATATATATAAATCAATCTTATCTTGAATGGATCATATTTGATAATCGGAAGAGAGAAACGAAAGTTTAGTTTCCCGTTGAACTTGTTATTTCTGTGGTTGGAGATTAGAAAAGTAAAAGTCTTTTCGAGGGTTACAAAAAAATTAATAGCGATATTATTTTAAAAGGCTTTAAGTTCAAAATTAAAACTTTCCGTTAAATAATTTTTTTCTTAATAACATATAATTAAAAGCAGCTCATTAAACTCAACAAATTAAAATAATCAGTGCTCGTCGCTTCACTTTTCTTGTAATATTTGTCTAATTAATCAGTGATTTTTTGAATTATTTCAGCTTGTTTGACAAAATTTACTTAGTGACGGGAGTTATTGAATTACTTTTGTAGCCAGAAAAAAAAAGGACGTCACGCAAACGTTGTTTTTTTTTACTCAGGGTGGTAAGAAAGACGGATTAATTGTAGCGAGGAAAAGAAAATAGGAATGCAATTATAAATATAATCGCATCAAACCTTGTTATAACGTGCGGCTTTTATGAAAAAGTTTTGTATGAGTATTCAGGGGGTTAAGTTTAAGTTTTGTTTGCAGGTTTAATACTGAAGATCATTAAACCGTTGTTTGAATGAGAAAGAATTTCGTGGGAATGAAAATCTAGTATTTAAGGCACGCATTTATTTTACTTTGAGTATAGAAAAAAATATCTCGCCTTAAAATATTACCAAAAATTAAAATCTGATTCGAAAATAGGAATAAACTAAGTGAAACGTCGCGCGTTTCTTTTTATATGCAGTTAATTATTTATATCGAAACGCATCTGATTAAACACAACCAAAGCTGCGTTTTCGATCGTAAAAAAGGTCAAAACATGGTTTAAATATCAAAACGACGATTTTTGAAATGTAAGGCATTTGTTTGCATATATTTGACAAACAAAGAAACATTTCTTTTAAAATCCAACCTTAACTAGAGTAAAGCAGAGGAAAAACCATTTTAATATTATCCTAACAATTGTGGAAGCATATAGTCAAAACAAACTTGTCAAAGCATTTTCACCTTAATAAAATTTATAGCAATAAAATTATCCTCAATTATGACGGTCAAATATATCAAGATATAAAAACTTGGCGTTTCGCCGCACTCCTAAAATGATTTGCGTCGAGGAAATTAAAAGTATCGGATCTTTACAAAGAAGATAGAAAGGTAAAAGTTGTCAGTAGAGCTTAAAGACAAATAAAGCAAGCAAGATTATTCTTGAAAAAAGAAAAACGCGCCGTTTTTTTTCGCACTTTTCTATAGTGCAACACCATGTATTATATATTGGCTTATTTATCAAAGCTCTGGCCGGATAGTCTTAACGGGATAAATTTTAGTAAATCGCACAGAGAAGAAAAAAAACTAATATATTTCTTGGTATATGAGAATCTTCATATTATCTGTTCGTGTTATCGATTCAAGGGGCGCAAATGCAATGTTATGTTTTACAATTATCACTTGAGATAGTTTACACGAAAAGTAAATATTCCGCCTTCACCGTAAATTCTACCTGTGAAAAAAAAGTTGTCTCCGAACCACGTCATTTGCTTAGTATTCATTGAAAATATATTTACGACAAAAAAAAAATTATTAAAACATTTTTTTAAAGCTAAGATATACAAAAAAAAGCGATAATTTTAATAAGCGCATTCTATCTATAAAGCTGTAAGTTGACTGAGCCCATCGCCTTGTTAATAAAATCTAAATCATATTAGCTAATCTAGTATTTACATAAAGTTGGCAAATATCAAGTTAACATAAACTTACGCCCCTTTAAAAAAGTATATTCTTCACGACATAAACCTATTTTACTTTTATTTAATTTTAGACACAAAAAGTAAACTAAAAAGTGTTAATAAACTAAAAAAAGACCATGTGTACATTTATAACCACTTACCAAACCATACAAAAATACACACATATACACAAAATATATACATATAAACACACACACACACACACACACACACATATATATATATATATATATACATATATATACATACACAGATATATAAATATAAATACACATATACATATATATATATATATATATATATATATATATATATATATATATATATATATATATATATATATTATATGCATATATATGTATATGTGTATTTATATTTATATATCTGTGTATGTATATATATATATATACATGTATATATGTATGTATGTATGTATGTATGTATGTATGTATGTATGTATGTATGTATGTATGTATGTATATATATATATATACATATATACATATATATGTATACATATACATATACATATATATATATATATATATATATATATATATATATATATATATATATATATATATATATATATATATATATATACATATATATTCATGAAACTTATCAGCCCAATTAAAGCAGAATTTGTTGCTACATAACCCCCAAATGATTTTGAATGATTTTTTTAACAACAAAGACAAAAAATATGTTTTTGTATTTGTTAGATATTCAGATAACTAAATTACACTTAGAAGTACTAGAAATTAAGAAAAGGGATTTTTTTTTTCTAGCCAAACAATATTGTATTATAAAGTAAACAAAAGTTACCTCTAATTCTTCAAGTGTTGCGTAAGTTACTATCAGGAATTCTTCAACACTATCTTCTTCTCTAGATGGATTCATTTTACGTATTCCCATTTTACCCTTACATTTAACAGCTGCTTGAATGACCCCCGTCTCAATTTTTAAATGATTCATAGCCGTCTGTCTCGATTCTTTTAAAAATCCATCGATATTATTTACATTTTCTTCATTGCACTCATTTAATTCTATGTTATTATCCATTCTATAAGTTTATTTATTATTAGTATACATATTCTTTATATAATATCTAAAAATTTCTTTAAAAAGTAGCTCGTTTATTACATAAAACTGACTAAAAGTGACTTCATAACTGTTTTTACGCACACGCTTTCAAAGTCTTTAAACATGAATAAACTTTTTTACTTTCTTGGCGGTACAAAACATTCAGAGTTGAATAAGGCGGCAACATCTGAAGAATTCGACTTGAAGATAAACATAATGAATTTTTAAATCACGCCTTCCTAGTAGTTTTAAAAGAGGAATTTTAATGAAGGCCGTTAGAGAGAAGTTTATAACTTATAAAAACAATTTTATGAAATAAAATTAGACCTTATAAATACAGCCTCATTAGAAGCATTTTTAAGATATCTAGCAGCTCGCTTACCTGTTGCGCCTTTAAGTTTCAAGGTGGGTTTTTTTGTTTCAAGAAATATATACGAATAGGATTCGCGTAAAAATGTAACGAAGAGAGTGGAGTGTCAGCCAAGACTATATAAATTTTAAGAAAATACAAACATCACGCAAGTAGATCTTCGTGGAAAAGAGTCTGTAAATATCGGAAACCGAAATTCTGTGTGGAATGCTTTGGGCATTGAATATTTTTCTCTTAAATATCAAGCTTTAACAATTATGCTGTTAAAAACTTATAATATAAAAGACAAAAGTATATATAAATCACAAAAATGCAAGTTATCTTTCCTATTTGCGTAAAAAAGTTATAATCATTTCACCGTTCCAAACACATTTTCGAGTTCATTTTTTGTTTATTCTTTAATGAAGCTTGTTAATTTTTTTAATTTCGTTTCGCAATTCCCTTTCTTTTTCTTTTTTTTTTTTTTTTCTTTTATTATCATTATTATTATTATTTTTTTTTTTTTTCACTAATAAAATGCTTTTTTTATCATCAACTTTAAAAGGTGTAGATAATGGTTTCGTAAAATTTATCTTTTAAATACTTCCGCCCTACAAGTGAATGCGTTGGGTGGAAGCACTTATGTATTGCCCTATTACAACGAACGTGGTTAGGTCTTCTTCGAGGTAATTATTTAGAAAAAAATGTCTAGCAGTAAAAAGTTATTTTTACAACGAAGCAAGACTCAAGATGCACTCTTTACAAGATATATAAATATATAAATATATATATATATATATATATATATATATATATATATATATATATATATATATATATATATATATATATATATATATATATATATATACATATATACATATATATATATATATATATACATAGCAGCCGAGAGAAATTTCGGGCCCCGGGGAAGTTTTCTTAAGGGATCCTCATTATGATTAATTATATACCCAGGACCAAAAGTAACGTGCTCTGGTCATCGAAAATTAAAGATAAAAAGTTCATTAAATCTTTTAAAAGTCAAAACTATTTAAATCTTTTAAAAATTACTTTAAAAAATTATTTGTACACACAAGGGGCTCCGTCCACCCCCCCCCCCTCTCGGCGGCCGTCCACCCCCCCCCCCTCTCGGCGGCCATGTATATATATATATATATATATATATATATATATATATATATATATATGTATATATATATATATATATATATATATATATATATATATATATATATATATATATATATATAAACACACACACACACACACACACACACACTGAAAGGAAGAGGTAGAACGGCAGATATATATAGAATAAAGAACGGCATGGTATATTGAAAATTTAATTTTTTTGTAGGCTTTTAATTATTTTGAAAACAATTTCAGTGTATGATAAAACTTTGAATTTATAAATGGAAGGTACACAAGACATCAATATACCGAAAAAATTGAACTTTATTATGAAAATCGCCATTTAATTACTTTGACGCAGCAATCTTTAACAAACGCATTGTTTCCAGAATTCATGAAGCGCTTTTAATTGGTCTGGCATTTGCCTCATTGACCACTCCTGATTTCAAGAGGCTATTTAAAACCGCTAATGTATATTAGTAAGCCAAAAACTATCCTTTAACTGAAAACCAACATTTGTCAAGCAAAATCTTTTAGAAAAGAGCTCAATTTAGCGAACCAGTAAACGATCGTCATTTAAAAGATCTTTCGTATCAAGAAATTCATTTAATATTCTTTACACATTTTAAAAAAATAATCTGCTTTTATATTTACATTTATAAAAATCGGAAAAAAAAATTAAAAAAAAAGCTATGAAACATTGAAACCCTGTATTAATGTTCTAGGTATTAAACACAAACGAAGAAACACATGCCAAGGAATTGCTATACAAAATATTTTTTAACCAACTTTCGTTTTATCGCTTGAACTTTACATATTTATTTTAAACGCAAACATTTTTTTAAACTTATCATCGCTCAATTTCAAGGTAAAAATCTGCACGATCAAACACAAGTTTAGATAAATCCGTCAATATCTTATGATTCCCGACCCAGCAATGGATAAACCTGTCCATTATGTACACCCATCGATAAATGCTAAATAGCGAAATCAAGAAAAGATGTAGTTTAAAAACAATATACTATTATATCTTTCTCATCTGTGTTAACTTTTCCACATAAAGACTTATAGGTTGCTTATGTATGAAACCTTACGTGGAAGTGCACATTAAAAGTTGTTAAAGTCATGTTTGTTGTCAAAGTCATGCCCCGGATTTATAAATGGAAAATTACTGTTTATGACGTATGTGTATTTCATTGGATTTTCTTACGTCATTGATTTTTTTTACTATATTTCTTTTAAATGTGAATGCCCTTGCATATTCAGTTGAAAATATTTTTGACAGTCAGCTGTCAGATTGTAAACCTGTTGCTAATCTTTTTTCTCTTTTTTTATTTTTATATTTATGTTCCCCAAAAGTTTTTTTCTTAATGGTTAGATAGTAGTACCATGTTCAAACAAAGAAATTCCATATTATAGTATAGAAGAAAATGAAAATATATTTTTGTGAAAATATCTTTTTTTTTTTAATATATTTTGAAGTATAAATTTTTTTAAATACTAGTGGTGCGTCTTATTGCACGCAACGTTTAATGGCTAATTAAATAACACTTACCTCATAAACCACTATTTTTACCTAGATCAGTTTTTACTGTTGGAGAGCCTCATTCGTTTAAAAAACAAACAACTGTCACCATATTCGTTGTGGAATTATGAATCATTGATTGGTGTTGAATAATCTGCTGCTACATAAGTTATGTAAGAAAAAAGATTCTAATATTAAATATAAATATAAATAAATTATATTAAATGAAGTAGTGATAGTTGGTAACTTGATTGAATCAGTGTTATGAGTGGTTTATGATTTTTTCTATTGTTTTCGAAATATTAAATGTAATCGTGTGAACGTTGCTTGAAAAATGTAATAGTGTGAACGTTGCTTGAAAAAAATCATCTCTAATATCAGTTGCTACTGGAGATAGAAGGTCAAAAGATCGTTTTTGGTAGTAACATCTAAAGTAAAAAAAAACAAGGCTTGTTTCAAATAAATGAGTTTAAAAAAGCGGTAGCTAAATAAAACACCGTTTTAAAAGCGAGCGTTATTAAAAGTTGGTTTTGTTGGTGTGAATGGGGTATTAGTCATCTATTTAGACTAACATAGCTGAATTATAAAATTATATAATTGTTTTTGGGTAAGAGGGAGGTCTAGGGATGGCGCCACCTCAATAAAATACACCAAAAGAAGTTGTTGTTTTTTTAATTTAAATACATTTTTTATTTTTAACTTCAAAGTTCTAATTTAATTTCTAAAGAAATCTGTGTAAATAAAAAAAACTTGGGGTAATTTAAAAAATTACGGCAAGTTAGGAAAAGATATAGCATAATTTAACGACGTGAAAGTTTTTGCAACGAATCTTAACATTTTGCTTGACGAGTCTTAAATTGTTTAAAGAACTTGGCATGTATTTTGTGAATGACCCTTTTTTGGTTTAAAAAAAAAAAAAAAAAAAAACATTTTAATAAGTAATCTTTAAATAATAATCAATAATTAAATAATAATCAATAAATATTTTATGAAACTGTATTTCTTGTATTTAATCTGTTACACTTTTTTCAAATTCAAAATCACTTTGAAAATGAAAAGTGACGGAGGAAAGTTCCGTGATTGAATTTTTTAAAATAATAAAATGCTTCTTGTGACGCACTTAAAATTTTTTTACTTAATTTAATTTTAAAACATTTTGACGAGGGCAAGTTTAGGCAGGTTTAGGTAGGTTTAGGTAGGTTTAGGTAGGTGTAGGCAGGTTTTTGTTTGTTTAGAAGTTAATTATGTATAGTTTATATTTATAGCAGTTACAGGACCGGCAATATTTTTTTAGACATTTCGGAATTACCCTAATAAGGAAAGTTAGGAACTGGAATATATTTTTTAAAAACAATTGCTAATTTCCAGATTTTTCATAACCTCATGCAAACCTCGTGATGTGGTTCAAAACCTTTCCAATCAACAATTATTACAAAACCTTTCCAATCAACAATTATTACAAAACCTTTCCAATCAACAATTATTACAAAACCTTTCCAATCAACAATTATTACAAAACCTTTCCAATCAACAATTATTACAAAACCATTTTCAACAATTTTCTCGATAAAACTTACACCAAAATGATGATCACCATTTATAACCCTTTAACACATTTTATTACTATGGCTTTTTTTTATGCTTTTTTTTTTTTTAAATTATAACAGAAGTTTCAAACGTCATGCTTGTTTTTTATTTTACAGTTTTTTTATATCGCATGAAACTCACTAAAAAATAAAATTTAAAACAATATAAATTTAATGAGATTAATATCAACAAATAAAGATTAAAATTTAAAAAAACCTGAATTGATAAAACTGATCGACTTGAGTTTACAATTTATAAAATACTTGTAATTAAAAAAAACTTGTTTGAAATTAAATACTAATTTTGCAGATTTTTCGGCGCTATTTTACTTTCGCACCCCCTACCTTTTTACAGATTATGAAAGATCTTCGTTTAAAACGAAGAAAACGTATAAGAAACAATACTTTTAGACCAACTTAACGTACTCTAATTTCAATCTGAAAAAATTAAAAACTAATACGAAAACGCTAAAATTCGCCATTTTTTCAACGCGATGAAGAATTTTAAAAAATAACTAAAATGTTACAGTTATTGACCTTGAAATAAAAATAGGGGGGGGGGGGGTGCGAAAGTAAAATAGCGCCGAATTTTCATTATTACAAAAAACATTACAGAAACCTCAATACACGGTGTACTCCACTCCTAATTCTACCAGAGATTGGGTTTCTTTAGAAATAGAACCCAACTCTTATTTTCTAGAGGGGAAAAGGATCCTGTTCAGTTATTTCTAACGCTTATATGGAAACTAAGGACCTGTATTTTTGTCAGACATTTGAATTATCCAAAAAAAGTAATTTTTAATTTATTTTCTTACAAAATCTTATGAATGTTATAAATATCCGAAATTCTTTTAATTTCATTTGAAATTTTTGCATGATTTCTTGTTTAGATCATATAATTTTTGTAATACTCAATACACAACTTTTTGAATTTTTTAAAAATAGAAATAGAGTTTTCTAGTTTCAATTCTTGTCTGTTTCTATATATTTTTCCATTGCAATGAAAGTTTTTTAACACCCTCTCAAACATGTTTTGTGTCGACCATTTTTTTTTTTTTTTTCTCGAGCTACTCCGAAAAATTTGAATACAATTTTGGTCGATCCTTACTGGTGAGTATTTTGCTGGAACTACCAGGCCAATTTCTCGCTTTCTTTTACCAACAACTACTGCTTTCAAATCTTTTCTTTTCTCACCAGTTGTTAGAAAATAAGAAAAAAGTTTCAATAGCTCAATCGGCGCACGTCCGATTAAACTATATCCATCTACTGCAAATTAATAAACATCCAGTGTACATTTGTTGTAAGTGTACACATCGTCTCTTGGGTCAGGTTTGCAATGAAGTTCTTTACCTAAGATTGGTTCTCAAGTGTTTTTTTATAAATGATGCCGTGGAACAAGTCCTGTAAGTTCGATTTTGTAAACCATTTCGTTTTTTAAAGATAATTCTATGGATTATTCTTTTTTTACTGTAAAAACAAAAATGAATATTGTATCTACAGTGGCAAGACAAAAAAATAAGACGAAAGCTGGTAGCTGAAAACAAAGACTTCAGTATAAAGGTAAAGGTAGTCAATTACGCGATGCAATTGATGCTGTTAAAAAAGTTATGATTGACGTTGGGAAAATTTTTCTATCGACATCAGCGAGTTTTGCTCTAAGAATGAAATAATTCTTATTGCTTTATTCCAAATGCAACACATATCTTGTAGCCACTTGATCTTGATGTTTTTGGGCCAATGAAAGCAAAGTGGAAATCTTTTTGTCGACAATGACGATCATGAAGGACAGGATATAAACAACGAAAGTGTGCGAGCAGCTTTAAATTCATTAATAATCAATCCTTTTATGGTAAAAAATATCAAAAATGGTTTTAAATAAGACCAGAGTTTTTCCATTCGGTGCTAATAACGTTGACAACACAAAAATTGTTCAAAAAATAGCTGTACCACATGCAATAGACGCTCCAACTACTTATTTTGAGCAAAACTTTTCAAATGTGACTTTCAGCTTCTCGCATAATCTTTATTGAATCGTGCATTGATCCAAGTATTTTAGAGCATTTCAAAAAAGCTGATGATCATTTAGGTAAGAAAGATAGCCTTGAATACCTGCAGCTTTATCATTCTTGAAAAAGAGCCTCTCATCTAAGACAAGTAAAGCCATAATTTTATCTGATGGCGTACAACAGAATAATGAAAATTACCATACTGTAATATAGAAATTATGTAAATTATAACCGATGTGGAAAAGTTGGTTATAGTGTTTCAGCGGTAGCAGAGCCAAAAACAGCATGTTTCAGTTTAAAAACAGCAACAAAAATCGTAAATATAAATTGAAAACGTTTTAAGTTTGTCAAAACAACCTTTGATCGTGACATCTGAAACTTAGCACCAATGATATATTAATATACTAGATGTCTAACTTCGATCCGAAAAGTGAATCCGTGCAAGCCATTTCTAATTCGGGCAAAAACATGTATTTTTAACTTTTATTTCGCACGTCGGATATAGCTTTTGCCCTTATTACAAATGGCGGATTCAATTTGTAAACAAAAAAAGCGGCTTCACTTTTCGCCCAATAAAATCCCGCAAGTTAGATATCTAGTATATATAATATATCATTGCTTAGCACCAAGTTCAAATTATTCTTTCATTTAAATTTATTATTCTTTCATTTAAAACCATGAGTACATTTTAAATCAGACGCAAAAGCAGATTTTAAGATATACGATAAGTGTGAAACACATACGATAAAATTGGAAACTTGTTGTTCAATAGTTTAAGTTTTAGGGCGAGAACAATTTTAAGTCCTTAAAATATCATATGTGGTTGCAAAATTCATTTCTAATGCTCTTGTACTTTTTTAGTAGTCTAACATAGCATAACAATCGTTAAACTCACGGTGTGGAAACGACTCTATCACCTCTCAAACCTCTCTATTAGTTTTCGCATAGTTTTTTATGGTTTGAAATGATTACCTCTTGGTTTGAGACTGATGTAGTGAGCATGGGTTAATGACGTTTGAAATGAAACGATTCAAAACGAAAGTTGATAGTTATCGAAATTCTCCAAAGCTGCTTTTCGAACTTCGTATAAAATTTTCCAAGTTCAAAACATTCTTTCAAACTTCAAAAGATTTAAAGAATTTTATGGGATACTTAATTAACATTAATTGTTTCGATTTCAAATAGTTTCTTTCCTGATTTCTTGATAACTATCTTCATTTCTGCCCCCCCCCCCCCCTCTTTACTAAATTACTAATGGAAGGTATGGCTTTTTTTTAAGTTTCAGAGAGACAGACTTTTTAAACAGATTGGACAGCAATTACTATTTTAATTGTTGATAATTGTAGTAAAATTAAATGATTTCAATATTTCTAGACATTGAACTGAAAACTTTATTTGTCAAGTATTTGTTATGCATATTGTTGTACTTCTGCATCAAATAATTTTGGAAAATGCAGACTGATTAATCAAATAATTAGCAAATAATTAAAACTTATGTAAATATTAAGTTTATGTGCTGTAGCATGTATAAACCACAACTAGTGATAAAATTATACTCTCTGAAAATTCAAATTTGATTTTTATTGTTCTTCAAAAACTTGAACTCTATAATTTAAACTATCAGCTATATAAACTTTTCCACTGTGTGCAGTGAGACCTTTTGGAGAATAAAAATTACCACACTTAAATCCTGATTCTCCAAAATTATCAATAAGTTTCCCATTTCTATCAAAAACCTGAACTTTGTTTAAAGATTCATCTGCAACAAATATGCGACCTGATTCATCAACATCTATGCCAGAAGGATTTATAAAACAACCATTGTTCAAGACATGAGATCCAAAGCTGAAGTCATGCTGTCCATAAATATCAAAAACTTGAACTATGGAACTGCACGCATCTGTCACAAAAATTCTCTCACTTTTAGAGCTCCAGCATAAAAAATGTGGATAGTTAAATTTATTTTTATTTCCAAAGGTATGCAATAATTTTCCATGACTTTCACATATAGTTATATTACATGCCTTAGTGTCAGATACAATAATGTTCCCATTATCTGTAACACATATTCCAGATAATTCTAGTGAATAAGGCAAAAAAATTTCATTGTTAGGAAATCTATCAGTAAATACTTGGTTACAAATATGAATTTTTTTAGACAAATGATCAGTCACAAAAAAAGCATTTGTTTCTTTGTGTACTGTGACATCTGTAACTGATGGGAAAGAGTATTTTTTAGGTGTACAATTTTTTGGATTAAAGCTGGATGTAAATTCTTTAATTGAATATATGTTAACAGATGCTTGCTGAATATCAGTAATAAATAACTCCGAATCATTTGAAGCAATGCCCCAAG
This sequence comes from Hydra viridissima, assembly GCF_058129835.1. Taxonomy (NCBI): domain Eukaryota; kingdom Metazoa; phylum Cnidaria; class Hydrozoa; order Anthoathecata; family Hydridae; genus Hydra; species Hydra viridissima. The sequence continues at coordinate 11,019,542 of NW_028324306.1, read as the reverse complement.
GATTAAGCCGCATTTCTGAGTGAGTATTTTTTTCTTCATCTTTAGAAAAATTATTTTCACCATAAGAAGGTAAGTTAAAGCGTAAACCATAAGCATTGTTCACACAAGTTAAATGTCTAAATGCTGTGCCACTAGGTCTGCAGTCAGCGTGATTTACCATTACAAAAAACGAATCATCTTCTCTTTCACCCATATTTTATAATATTATTATGTCATTTATATAAATGAATTATATAATATATATATATATATATATATATATATATATATATATATATATATATATATATATATATATATATCAGATACAATTTAAATAAATATAAACATACTGAGATTAGAGTTAATTGTGATATATATATATATATATATATATATATATATATATATATATATATATATATATATATATATATATATATATCAGATATAATTTAAGTAAATATAAGCATACTGAAATTAGAGTTAATTGTGATAGATATTCAGTTGGTAAAAAATGAAAAAAAAAAAAAAAAATACGAAGCTTACTTTAAATACAATAAAATAATAAAGTACAAAAAATTTTTAATACGTCATATATTAACTTGTAAAACTAGTTCGAAAAATATTTCTTTTTTTGAAGTAGTTGCTTGGCTAATTATGTATCATTGAGGTGTTGATAATAACACACACAAAAAAAAAAATAAACTTTTTGTGTAAATAAGCACATAAAAAATTTTTAAAGGCCGTGTTCCATTTGTAAAAAATGTCAAAATAAATTCAGTTAAAAAAAGGAACAACATGACAAAACAACCGGATTATAAAGTACGCATGGCTTTTTTAACTGTATAGAGTAAGCTGGGTATACATACATACATACATACATACACACACACACACACACATACATACATACATACATACATACATACATACATACATACATACATACATACATACATACATACATACATACATACATACATACATACATACATACATACATACATACATACATACATACATACATACATACATACATACATACATACATACATACATACATGCATGCATGCATGCATGCATGCATGCATGCATACATACATACATACATACATACATACATACATACATACATACATACATACATACATACATACATACATACATACATACAAACATACATACATACATACATACATACATACATACATACATACATACATACATACATACATACATACATACATACATACATACATACATACATACATACATACATACATACATACAAACATACATACATACATACATACATACATACATACATACATACATACATACATACATACATACATACATACATACATACATACATACATACATACATACATACATACATACATACATACATACATACATACATATATACATACATACATACATACATAAAAGTTGAAAAAATATAATTTGAAAGTTGAAAAAAAATCAATTTTTATGGGGGGGGGGGGAAAAAAATTTACTTTTTCCTTAATTATTGGGGAAAAACAACAATAATTTTTGATAAATAATTTGATATTAAAAAATTAAGCTAAATTGATTTAAAGTAAAATGAAAACTAATGATAGAAGCTAAATATACTAAAAAAACTGTTAATCAAATAAATTTGAGTTAATTACAAGCTGTAATTATTAGGAAGGATAGTCTCTTGTCTACAAGTTTGAGACTACAAAAAAATATATATCCTTGAGATACAGCTGTACCTCAAAAAAGTAGGATAGAGAAATTTTTTTTCTACCCTCTCTAATTTTTCATGTCTTAGAATACGTGCTCCAAATATGACAGCATTTCCTATTAAAAAAAAAAAACTCATTTTTCAAATATCAAAGTCCGCTATATTATCTCACTCAGATTGAAAGAAAGTTTTTTTAAACATTTTAGTCAAAACTTAAACTGAAATGATTAACAACAACCTCCTCTATTTATTTCACATTAGGCCTGATAAACAGTGCTTTGTAAATAGTTTTTTAAAAAATTTATTTAAATAAAAAAGTTGATATTTTTTCAAAGCTTTTTAAACAGTGCTTTGTAAATAGTTTTTTTAAAAAATTTATTTAAATAAAAAAGTTGATATTTTTTCAAAGCTTTTTAAGCTCATTGTTCTTTTATTTTAGCATTTTGAACTTTATTTTCGTTTTTAGTTGATTTGTTTCAGCGTTTTAGTTCATTTATTTTGTGCCATAATCTTCCTAATTCACTATTTGTTATTTCTTTTAACTCAATTTCAAAATCAATTTGTATGCTGCTTCTCTTCTTAGTTGTCAGCTTCATTTTTTCTCTTTAAGTTAGGTGTTCCAGTCAAAAGAGGCCCTTTGCGCAAGACTGATTTTTTTTTGAAGATAAATGATAGGAAACTGATATCTAAAACTGAAAACATCAAAGAAGGTTCTTGTGATTTGGTTAAAGTCAACATAAAAGAAGAGTCTATTGAAATGATTTAGAAGCAATTTGCTTGCATTATACATTTTATCTAGGAAATTTAGATGTCCCGTCATAGTCAACAAGCATAGAGAAATTATTTTTCTTTCATCAAATATTCTCGTGAATACAAATAAATTTTTAAAATCATCTAAATCTCATATGATGCATTGAAATTCATAAAATGCATAAAAAATGATAAATTGAACCAAAAATGTGCAAACTTTAAAAAAAGTATAAGATGTGATAATTAAGTCTCTTTTTATAGAAAGAAGCCAAGTAGTTTATAGAAACTGTTACAAACTTTTCACGGTCTATAGGAACATGCTCTAAGACTTTGTAACACATCCCCAGGAATTTTCTTTTTGATTATCATCAGAAAACATTTACTCATTCAAAAAATGTGAACGACAACTTTTTTTTTGTGGGGGCCTAGGGAGAAATCACATATCTTAGGGGAGTGCGCAGGAATTTTGTTGTTCAAGAAATTTTGTTTATAGTATGTTGATACTGGTATCGAATGAGGATGACTTGCAAAAAGTTCGGGTAATTGGAACTAAACCAACCCCGCCCCGACCACTAACTTCCCCCTTCCTAGAACTACGTCTCCTTTAATCATAAACTTTTTGTTCTATCATAAACTAGATCAAAGTTCATCAACAGATTTCAAATTTCATCAAAAAACTCTTTTCGTTTAAGATTTACAACCATGCAAAGCTTAAAATTACCTCCAATTACCCCCTGAATTAACTTTAAATGGTCTTAACTTTTTAAACGAAAAAAAACTTTTTTTGATGTTATTTGAAATCTGTCGATGAACTTTGATCTAGTTTAATATAAAACAAGCAAAAAATTGATAGGGTTTTTTGGAGCCATACTCTTGGGGAGGGCTATTAGGGGTCTAGTAGGGTTTGCTACAATAACTTATTACATTAAAAAAAAAAATTTCTGGTCTTTAAGGTTAGACTATGATTGATATTTTACATTTCAAAATCATACTAAACCTTTGTTCATAGGAGGTTTAATATTAAACTTTTTACAAGCTACATTCCTGCAAATAGAAAGCTACTTTAAAAGTGCTTGAAGTTGTAGGTATGTGTGTTTCTGCGATTTACGGCACCGATTTTAATAATAAAATCTGTGACCATTTTTTCATCGCGTGCTCGAGGTAGGTGTTGTAAGAATGGATTTTTCTCGTCTTTTTTTTAGAATTTTATATTGACTTGATAATATTTTAAAAGTAGAGTGTTGTAAGTTTATTGCAATTTTTTTTTTTGTTTTTTTTGCAGTTACTAACGTTTTTAGTGATTTCATTGCTATTGAAAACTTCATTCCTGTTCTGGAAATGAATTGACATTGAAGAGATGATTGGTTTTTTTTCTAACTTTTGAATCAATTTTATATATTTATTTTCTATGTAACTGCCAAATTTCATTAAAAAATAATGACACGCTCATATTCTATTTTTGCACGCAGTAAAAGTACCAAATATTCTTCTGTTGTAGAGGTTGGAGGGGGGGGGGATCACGATTATGAACATTTTGTATATTTGAATTTTTTATTCATTAAAAAATTGTTTTTTTAGAAAAATGAAACTTTTCTTAAAATATTGGTGATTTTTTAAAAATATTCAAAACATGATTTACACACACAAACACAAAACCATATTCTGTTAATAGTTGAATAAAAATATAACCGAGGCAAAGTAATGCGTTAAAAACTAAACAACGAAGTTCTATTATAAAACCACCATAAACCGAACGCTAATTTTTTAAGTTAGTTGCAGTTTTTTTAAGCATTCCTTATAATGAATTTTTGTCACTTAAATGGGCATAACTTTTAGTAGAATGATTAGTTTTTCATGAAATTTTCACCATTATAATACTGATTTAAAGCTCTTTACAATGATGTATAATAAATAAATATTTGAATAGTTTAAAAGTTTTGCACACTTCCCTTTTAGTTGTAAACAACAACCGCGTTTTTTAGTGCCTCTATATAGTAAGCATCTGCGTATCGTTATCGAAATATCGAAACTAACCGATATTTTTTACGATAATGGGTTTCGATATGAATTGGTATATCCGATATGTTACGATATGATTCCGATAAAATATCGTTTGGGTTTCGATATGCACGATATCATTATCGCTTTTAGCGATAAATATCGCATAATTTATCGATAAAAATTGTATAACGATATTTTTGAGTTTCGATATGTACGATACGTTCCGATAAAATATCGCTTGGTTTTCAAAACTTTTCAATATTTTACAAAATTTTGTATTAGATATAACTAAATGTTAAGTTGTTTTATATTAGATATTTTACAATATTTTGTATTAGATTTAACTAAATGTTAAGTTAAAATATTTTGCAATATATTTTCTCAATTTATTGATTAAAATATTGATAAAAAATAATAATCGCCTATTTTTTAACGCCGTTTTTTAGATTAAGTTGTTAAAAATGGCACAAGCAGTTAGGAGAACAATCAAACTGTTTATTTTTTTAAATAAAAACATACCGTGGTGTGACCTAACAAAGTCCTATGCTTTAAGAAAGTCCTAAATTAAAAATTGACAAATTTCGTATATATAAAAGAATCATTTGCGGAAAATAATTCTGTTGTTTAAACTAGATATCTAGTTAGATAAAATGACTAAATTTTTTTCTTTAAATGTTTATTTTATGTATACGAAACTTGTCATTTCTTAAATTAGGACTTTCTTAAAGCATAGGACTTTGTTAGGTCACACCACGGTAAGCGCTCCAAAAAATTTTTATTTTTTTAAAAAAGAAAAAGTTATTCTTTAAATATTCGTAACAATTGTGGCTTATTCGATTAAAACTCATTATTAAAGACCGCTTTTTTAATAATAAAAAATACTTATGTGATTAAAATATCGTCTAGCTGAAATGTTGCCGCTAATTGTAGCGAATGGAAACTTTCGCTACCGGTTTCGGCCGAAACCGAATTCAAAATTTCTGCTTCGACAACCTTTTACTTATTCTGTTTCGGGCAAAATTACGGTTCAAACTACTACTGTAATGAACCAAAACTTTTTATAGGGAGGTTTTTTCTTTAAGTTTAGAAAACTTGTTTTTATTTAGTGTGGGATCATGATGATTTCCTAATTATATTGATGTTTTAATCGTTTGTGGGTAAATCAATTATCAATTACAAAAATTGAAGTAATTATTAATTGAAATCACGTGACAATTGAATCAAGTTACTATTCTCAAATCATTCTTTAAGCGATCATCAAATATTAAAATATTTTCACATGTTCTATTTTTTATCAAATCATGTTACATACTGATCGTTTAAATGCCTTATGTCCCATAAATCATTACAAAAACAAATCTATTTTATTTTTTCAAATATTTATTTATTCAAACAAATTTGAATGATAAAAAAATGTCATAGTTATGGAGTTTTTGAAGATTTTTGTTATTATTATCAAATATATATATATATATATATATATTTAATAATAATAACAAAAATCTTCAAAATTTGTCAATTTTTAATTTAGGACTTTCTTAAAGCATAGGACTTTGTTAGGTCACACAACGGTATGTTTTTATTTAAAAAAATAAACAGTTGGATTGTTCTATAGAGATATATATAGAGAAAAGTTGTTCCGTTGCGAAATTTGTTAGAACGTTATGTTAATAATTTTGATAGTTGTTTGTAACAACTATCAAAATTATTAATTCCGTAATCTTGTTGGTTTTTATGACGTTTTTGAGGGATATTGTCTGGTATAAAAGGACTAAATTTGTAAAGATAGGTTTTTGTTTGAAGAGAATATTGTTGTCATCTCATCGATGTGTTGCGAGAAAACTACAATATCGATCGATAGATAGATGCATTTGAATAATATATAAGTTTTTGTAATGAGTTATGAGACACTGTTAAGTAAAATAGTTATTTCATGTTATTTTGATATTGATTTGGCTTTCATGTTTCAGATTGTTTCGATTTCGGCTTCACTCAAACTTCGGTTTCGTTTTTGGTTACGGTTTTAATTACGGTTCTACTGAACCGAAATTAACTAGCTAATTGTAATAAAAACGTTTTTAAAAACTCTCTGGGAAAAAGTTTTTGGGATACTCTTTAAATTACTTAGATGTACATAATTAGGCTCTTAAAATAAATTTTTTTTATAAGGAAAGATATTAAAATTTTAGTTTGAATTAGTATTAAATTTGTAATTGAACAACATTTTGAAGAATGCCAAGGTCAAGGAGCGAAATTTGGAATCACTTTGATGAAGAGGTCAGTACTAGATGAAGAGCGACTTGTTACTGCAAAATGCAAGTATTGTTTTGCAATTTGCAAGTTGGCGGACAGGAACACATCTGGCATGAGATCACATTTGACAAGGAAGCATCCTGGTCAGTTTGCAGCCCTGGAGGAAAATCGCCATGTTGCTTTTGATGAGTTAAAACAGGTGCAATAAAGTTTACAAACGTTTTTACTTTTTTAATTTAAATATTAACTTTTATTTTCATATGTGTTAGTTATTGTTACTATTACAATACCAAGATTTAACAAGATTTAACGATAAATATCAATAACTTTTGATAAATGCTGATGAATGTATTAATTTTTAGACCTACAATGAAGACGAGGCTTATGAGCAGGTCCGAGATGATAAGACACCATTAATGTTGGGCAGTAGAGTTAAACGAGGAAGACTTTCCGGACCATCAGCAGAAAAGGTCCAAAATCTAAAGCATTGGGTCAAATACAAGCCACAAGACAACGAACAGCTCAGAGGAGACATTGAAATTGTCAAGTTTTTGGCCCGTTTAAATTTGCCATTCTCTTTGGTTGAACATGAAGCTTTTAAAGATTTTGTTCACTACTGCAACCCAAAATGAATGTGAAGGTCTTGCACTCACTTAGGTGCAATGTACTGTCTTTTATTCAACCATTGTTTCTACTGCGGCCTCCTTTATAATTCCATCCACACGATTTTAATCAACAACTGCAACCTAAAATTAGCTACTTTTTTAATACCAATCCACACCAATTTTTTTTTGGGTTATCTTAGTAGGTAACCATATTGATATGTAACGAGAAATACCAATAATTTTTTATTTTAATTTTAGGTTGCCGTTGTTGTACAAAAATGTGAAAATCTGTGTGGATGACATTCTAAAGGAGGAATTGCCAAAGACCGCTGGATTTGCAATCTCAACTGACCTCTGGCAAAGTAGAAACAATGATGCATACCAAGCCAGTACATTGCACTATGTGAGTGAAGACTTCCAATTAAGGATGTTTGTGATTGGAGTTTCTCCGTTTTCCGGACGACATACAGCTGAAGCCATTGCTCTTCTTCTGGATAAGTATGTTTTAGTATTTAATTTTCATTAGGTTAAAATTTCTGTAAATTAAGTTAATCGTTTGAATTATTTAGATAAGCAAAATCCGCCATTTAGTTTAAAATTAATGTCACAAATTAATACTTTTATTTATATCTAAAATAACAACAAAAGTATTAGTTTATATTTTAAAACATCAAAAAGCAAACAACTAATTTTACTTTGCTTTTCAGGAATGTCTCAGAGTTGGCCGGAAATAATGGAGTTTCGTCCGTTGTGTGTGTCCATGATTCAGCCGCTAATATGAAGGCGGCAATTAACAAGTGCAATTTTGTAGATGCATCTCTTTTGTGTGCTGATCATCTTTTGAATTTGGCAGTTGAAGCAACTGTCAAACAAACAAAAGGTTTTGACAGTTTGGATCTTCACGAAGCAATCCAAAGAGCAACTGAATTAAGTTCAAGATGCCACAAGTCATCTTTGTCTGAGCAAAGAATTAAAAAAGAGGTAACTAGTTTAACATCTTTTTTCGCTTTTATAGTAATTTAGTTTATAGTTTAATACAATACAAGCGCAATATAAACTTCTTAGTACACTTTGTGTGACAAAATTTTTCAACTGATAAAATGTTAACATTTAATAACATTTTTATTATAATAAATAGTACTAATCAACTTTTATGTTATGTTTCTTATAATTCTATTTTAATTTTTAGCTAAAGCTGTTGCTTGATGGCAGTGATGTTGTTAGCAAGGATAAGTTGAATTTTGTGAAAATCATCACTCCTGTGAAAACACGCTGGAATTCAACTTTTATGATGTTGGAAAGCATTGTAAAAATGCGTCGTATCTTCAGCTCCATTAGAGACATTCCTGGAAAAGATGACACCAAACTAGCTCCAGTCATTCCTTCAGAAGATGAATTCAATCTTTATGACAAAATTTTGCCTATTCTGAGGAGAGTTACTGAGATTTCAGAATGTTTCTCTGCAGACAAAGAAGTAAGCATTCACCTCGTTATCTCAAACATTTACACACTGAGGCACAAATGCCTGGATTTCATCAAGGCTGGTGCGGCATCACCAACAGCACAAATGTTTCACCAAAAGCTGGTGGAAAACTTGGATGTTCGTTTTCCGGACATTGGTTGTCAAAACCTTTTTTACTCTGTTGCCAACTTGCTTAATCCCTTGTACAAAGGAAGAGCTCTGAAAAAACTGGGTGGATTTGATGAAGCCTATGAGGCACTGATTACTCAATCCAATGCTTATCAGGAATGGATTGCTGCAACAACATTATTTAATGAACGGTTACATGCTGAAATCCAAGGTCATGTTTCAGAAGATGATCCTTTCTATAATGTTGGAATGGAAGAAGCTCCTGCACTTATGACTTTCTATTCTGGTCCGGCTCCACCTCCAAAGTCGGACATTTTCACTGAATGGGAAATATTTCAAAAACTCCCAGGGGTTGTTTGTGTGGACGTGCTGGAATTTTGGAGAGCAAATAAATACAAATTTCCTCTCCTTGCTCAAGCTGCTAAAAAATGGCTATGTGTACCTGCTTCCTCAGCATCTTCAGAAAGAGCTTTTAGTGCCGGTGGTGGAATTGTCTCTTATAAAAGAACAAAATTGCAGCCTGAACAAGTTGAAAAATTGTTGTACATTCAGCAAAACTATCCTAAGATCCAGAAGTTGATTTTAGTAATTCAGATAGTAATAAGATAATAACGAGTTAGTAAAAAATTGAATTCGTAAGTGTCTCTGTGAAACTTAATGAAATAATAGTTCCCCACAATATAAATTAAATTTATGTCATATATATGTATATAATAAAATTAATAATTTATTACATACAATAATGTGTGTGTGTGTGTGTTAGCATCATATAATGGGTTCAAAACGTGTAAAATATGGAAAAATGTGGAATATATCCAATTGATAGAAATGTGTTTACTGAAGAAGACTTTGCTGCAGCTAAGACTACTAATCACTTGTATATTGTATCAAAAATTTCAAAACCAAATATTACCTCTGAAATGTACCCTACACTCGACAATGGATTAGACTCTGCTAAAGATTTAGATCATATTGATTTTGTCACAGAATGTGTAATTGCTTCTCAGAGTGGTAAATCATTTCAAAAGATGTATTATTTTTACCATCTTCCGCCATTTATTTAAAATACAAATGTAATTTTTTTTAAATCAAGCAAAATAATAACTTCTCTGTTGTTTTATTAACCTAAAAAAAAGTTTCTTAAAAAAATAGTTCAAATTTTTTATAATTTATATGTTGCCTAATTTTATTCACCTTGCGATTAATAAACAACTTTGTGCAATGTGTCAATACAGTTATGGGGATCCTGTCGATCCATATTTAAAGGATAATTGGGATAAATGCCACAAATGCTGTAGATGGTGGCATGAAACATGTGCTGCTATATGTGGTGTTTATGCTAAAAAAATATTTACTTGTGATGGCTGTATGAAACACTGATTCTTTAAAAAAAAAGTTATATTGATAAACTACTTTTTAACTTTCTTCAATAAATCTCTTTTTATAAAGTTTTTTTTGAATTTTGTATTTTATTTTTTTATGTTTAACTATTGAAGTTATGTAAAATATTATTTTATGAACTACTTATGAGCTTGTAAATATGAATTCTTATTTAAACAGATTTTAGAAATAATCATCGAAATCAAAGAAATTAGTAATCATTTTATTTACAACTTTACTTTGGAAGCACATTTTTCTAATAAGGTTTCTGTTTTGGGTGATGTATTCATACTTTACTAAAATAGGTGGTTCAAAAAATATGAATCTTTGCAATAGCAACGCCCTTAAATTAAATGCCAATTAGGTGTAACAAATTCCATTTAAGAGACAATTACTTTATACAATGCAGGTTTATAGCTGTTTATAATATTTTAATTATATTAATGCGTTTTCAACGAACGTCTTTATTTTCTTAAGTATGCCGAATTTACCGTATCATTGTGCCGAAATTACCATACAAGGTCGCTAATTTCGTTATTTTTGAGTATTTTGTAAAACAAATTTTACATAAAACTTTGTAAGTTTGAAACAATTTTTGAACTACTATTTAATAGATATATTTGCAGGACATCGATATGCATGATTTTTTAACGTTATTAAAGCAACCATTGTCTATAAACAACAAAATAGCTTAATACGCCGAAATTACCCTACTTTACCCTACTTTAGTGTTGTGACCAAAACTAAAAATTTTAACTAACTTAACTAAAAAAACCGTAACTAAATTTAGTCGACTAACTTTTTAGCGTAACTAAAATTAGTCGAGCAAGGAACAAAAAAATCTAAAAAATCGAAGTCATTTTTTTTCCTAGGACGTAGGCAGATGATTTCAAATTTTTTATTTTTTGAAACATGAATGTATGGGCTACCAAACCCAATTGGTTTTACTTTTTGAGCATGACTTTTATGTTTTGAGGCTCTCCGGACAGGTGTGAGCTACCGCTTTTTTTAACTCTTTTATTTGAAACAAGGTTTTAAAAAGCAGTGTGAAAGGAAAAAATGCGTCACAAGTTTAAATAACCACGATTAAAACAAGTTTTATTTTTGGTGTAAATGGGGTATACGATAGTTGACTTAAAATATTTAGATATCTAAGATAACTGACCGCTAAAATGTTCGGAGGGCCACTCTGAGGAAAATCAGTCTTTACAGATTTAAAAAAAATAGTTGCAGAGGCACAAAAGAGAAAATCTCTATCAAAAGGTTTCTAAAAGTGTAATAATTTTTGAAGAGAGAAATGTTATGAAGGGCAGAATTGTCCTTTGAAGAGCGGTAAAAATCGTTTAAAGGGCTGTCTCATCAAATAAGATCGCTTCTAAAGTGTCATTAAGTGTGACAAGTATCATTGATTCAAGTAGTTATACAGTGAGCAAAAAAATTAATCATGCAGCCAATAGAAATTAATAAAAATGCATTTTTCTCAAAAAGTATAAACTTTTTTTGAAAAACTAATTTCATCAAAAGATAGCGCTTAAAAAATACGTTAAAAATCATATGTTTGAAAACATAAAATTTGAATTAGTTATATTTAAAGAAATAAAGAACTAACTTTATTGAAAATTCCTGACAAAAAAATTAATCATGCAACAAGAAAATTCGAATGATAAGTATCAAAAATTATATTATATTTAATTATATTACTTATTTATATTAATTTAAACTATATATTTATATTAATAAACTTTCCAGCAATGACCAGCATTGAAAATATAAAATCTAAAAGAAGCTACACATCTCATTCGATCGTACACGAATAATTGCGTTATGGCAAGATGGTCAAAGCCAAAGATCAATAGCTAAAACGCTATGTATATTGCCTGCAACCGTTCAATCCATCCAGGAAAAGTTTTAAAAAGTTGGAAACCTCGAAAATCAACCTGGAAGAGGATGCAAACGAAAGACTACGGCGCGTCAAAATCGATCTCTGATCAAAAGATTCAAAATTAATCCAAGATCTTCAACAACAGCAGCAGCAAAAGAGTTGGAGGAGAGTTTTGGATTGTCTCTCACACCGCAATTAGAAATCGCTTGCATGAAGCGAATTTACATGGATGAACACCACGCAACAAGCCGTATATAAACCCAATCAATAGAAAGAAGCGGCTCGAATGGGCAAAAAAGTACGTGGATAAGCCACAAGAGTTCTGGAACTCAGTCATTTGGTCTGACGAGTCGAAATTCAATTTATTTGGCTCTGATGGAGCTGTAAAGATATGGAGGAAGCCAGGAAAAGAGCTTCAATTGAAGTGTTTGAATGCCACAGTTAAACACGGTGGCGGTAATATTATGGTCTGGGGATGTATGGCAGCGAGCGGAGTCGGGAAATTGGCGTTTATTGATCAGAGAATAGATCAATATTTATATAAATCAATTCTGCAAGATAATTTAAGTTCATCTTCAGAAATTGTCGGGTTGAAAGATAATTTTATCTTTCAACACGACAATGATCCTAAGCATACGACTCGTTCGGTCGTCGAATATTTAAAAGTTTCAGGGTTCAAAATGCTCAAATGGGTTGCTCAATTACCAGACTTAAACCCAATCGAGCATCTTTGGGCTCAAGTCGAGAAAAAATTAAAAGATCGGCGAATTTCAAAGAAAGCCGATCTGAAAAACTTAATTTCAAGTTTTTGGTCGGAAATCAGGTCAGATATTACCAGAGACTTGGTAAATTCAATGCGTAGACGTTGTTTAGCCGTCATTCAATCAAATGGTGGACCTACACGTTATTAATTTTATATTAACTTTCTTTATTTTTAGTTTAATTTTTTATATTATGCATGTTTAATTTTTTTGCATTGGTTTTTTGATTTTTTATTTCTTTTGTAATTTTTCGTAACTTATATTATTATTTTGTAATTTTTTAGTTCCTTTTTCGATAAATTTATATATAAATTTTAATTATTTAAAATAAAAATCATAAATTTTAACTTAGTTTAAATTCAGTTTTAAAAAGTTTTTACTATGGTGCATGATTAATTTTTTTGCTCACTGTATGTATGTTAATTTGTAATTGTTAACAAGTTTCATTAATAGTTGTTAACAAGTATCACTAATTTAAATAATTATAAGTATGCTAATAATTGTAAGTATGTTAAGTGGATTGTTATCCAATATAAAGTTAGGTTAAATTTTGTAAAAGGCAGAGTTTGATTTAATAAAGTTAGATTTAGTGAATTAACACAATGCCAAAACAAGCATAGATTCATGATGAAAATCGAAAGTTTGTGTGCTTGCTCTGCCTGAAAAAATGTTTGACAGCTTGCTGTTTTCCAAGCAGATCAAAAATGCCATCTATATAAGACCCAGATCAATATCAGTGATTCTCGTGTTCCACAAGTACACTACGAATCGTGCAGAACTACTTTGCGCAGGAAACAAGAGGGGAAAGAAGTTGCACTCCCCCTTTGTTTGATTTGAAGTCAAAACAAGTGAGGTTTAAAACAAAAGGCAGGATGTGTCATTGCCTTATCTGCTGAATTGGTCGTTCAAAGCTGCAAGAAAAACATTCTCTTAAATTCCACCTCATGGGACATGGGGCTTTTTTTAACATCACCCGCGGGAATATTTTCATTGTGAATGAAGCAAACATTCTATAATGTCTCAAATATTAAGTTTAATTACACTTTCAGAATGCCAGAAGCTTTTAAACGTGTAGCAACTGGTGTGATGAACCTCCACCCCAATTGGATGATTAACCACAGTATTTGTACTCTCAGGTTTTTTATTGTAAAAATACCATAATCATTATCATCTGCTAGACCTGCAAGATATTTATAATTGCATTAAAATTCCCATAATATTACTTTAAAATATTATTTTCATATTATGTTTGTATCAAGAATAAGCAAGAAAAATAGAGAAATGTTGATGGGAACTGGGAAAATAATCTTTTCTTAAAGATATAAATTCATTTTGTATTGCCAGTATTTAACTAAATGCATTAATTTTTGAATAAGTTCTTTGAGAATAATATTGCAAAAGTGCCAGCTACTGTAAATCAGGACAATCAGCAAATAACAACAACTTTCACATAGGGACTTTGCAGAATAAACAAATAGCAGAACTATACTCTTAGAATATTTTCGTTGTCGTTAAAAAATATATATTTTTCGTCATTAGAGATTTTATTTGTCATCAGGGATTTTAGAAAATGGTTCAGTTAATCGACAAAATCCATGATCGATTATGGGCTGTTTTAGGTTACTGTCAATTATAACTCGCGTAAAGACATTTCCGTAGAAAACTCTTTTAACAAATCAAGAAGATCTTTGTTGATCTTAGTATAGTTGATCAGAAAAAGATATTTCAATATTTTCATTTGGGACAGATGAACCATTAATTTGGGACAGATGGATCATTAATTTGGGACAGATAGACCATTAATTTGGGACAGATAGACCATTAATTTGGGACAGATAAACCATTAATTGACAGAAAGATCATTAATGCAAATCATATCATCATTATCAGTTGATATAGCAAAAGGTTTTTTATTCAATCATCAACAACATCATCGACGCTGATTTTAAAATTGTTGCAAGTATAAATCAAAATATAAATGTATTGAGACAAAATTTTAAATTGTTTAAAAAATTGTTTATTTTCTCATCATCTCCTTAGCATCTGGAGCCCGTTGAATTCGTCAATATTGTCAACTCCAAAGTTACAGCTTTTATATTTTGTACAAACTTTTTTAACATTAATCTGTGTCATAAGTAACAACAGAACAAAGTTTTCAAAAAATGAAATTAGTAAAAAGTAATCTTTGTTCAACAATGAACGTCTTCCCTAGCCATCTATTGAGCGCCTTGCTGTTATAACGCATTAACTGGCATGGTCGCATAAACCAACATAGTCTCATTAAAATTTTAAATGATCATTAAATTACTTAGCCGTCTTTAACCAACCAACAACAACAAAAAAAAACCGGTAGAATCATTTTACGTGTGCTTTCTGTTGTTTTTTTTTTCCCAAACAAATGTAAAAAAATCTTAGATGTGTTTTACTTCGTTCCAAATTGCTTTGTCTTCGGTGAAAAGTTGTTTTTCTTGGAAGAACGCAGGTCATCACATTTCCTAATCAATCGACAAAATTTGACTTATTGATGGGACCAATGATTATTTAAAAGAAAGACTACTAGTCTCAAAGTTTTTACTTTAGAGGTCTGTTTGGTATACTGTGAGGAGGGAGAAAAGTTAAAAACAGCGAAAAGACATACATGCAGAGACTTATTCACCCTGTCATATAAATAAACGATAAAACGTAATGAAGAAAAAAAAATTAAAAACAGCGATTAAGAAAAGACGTACACACAGAGACCTATTTACCTGTCTAGTAAATTAATGATAAGTAGATATAGCAACGAAACAAATAATAATGGAGAACTATAAAAGCTCAAAAATAGAGTTACGAAAGACTTCTTGATTAACAAAAAGAGAGAGAGAAGGAAATAAATGAAAAAAAAGTAAGAAGGACTTCTGAATAAACAAAAAGAATGAGAAGGATTTCTTATCGAGTAAACAAAAAAGAAGGATTAAAAAGGTCCTCTTCTTATATAAGCGAAAAAGAGAAGAAGTCAGAGTTTTAAGAACGATTTTTAAAAAGAATTTTCAGAGAAAGAGAGTTTTTATTATTGAAGAATTTGAAATTGTTGATAAAACAGAAGAAGTAAAGAAATAAATAGAAGTCAGAAGAAAAATTGTTTGAAGAGAAGTAAAGAGAAGTTTCGCCGCTTTTAGTAAAGAAAAAAAAAAGAAGAAAGATATTTGTTTATAACTAGAAGAGCTAAAGAGGAGTTATTGATAAAAACAGTATTGAACACTTCAAGTAGCGTAAGAGAAGATTATTTGTGTTATGTAAAAGCTATTAAATATAAGAGTGCTAACCATTACACACGAATAGAACGTTTATAGAAATATATTGCATAATAAAATATACTGAGGACGGCAAACACAACCTTAGCCCTTTAACGATTAAACCTTGCCCATTGCTAACCAAACTATCCCCAAACCTTGCCCTTTCCTAACCAAGTACTCCCCACACCACTAACCTCGATCTCAACATCCATATACCTTTCCACTCTCTGCAACCTAAACCTCCCCTTACCCTTACCTTCATTAACAAAAAATTAAATTAAATAAATGAAACATTAAAAACACCACCCTCATAATACCAAAACCATTACCAAACCATCTTCAAGAAAATGTCTTTCTGCAATTATTTTACCAAGCTTGACAGAGAAGAGGATAAGATCTCTGGCTCTGGCAGGAAATCAAGATTTACTAAGCAGTAAATGCAAAAAAGTGATTAAGATGTCTCAATGTTGTACCATCTATTATTGAAACATTGTAATTTGTACCTCTTTAACGTTTATAAATCCACTGTTTACATTCAGATCCTACCATCCGCTATCTTTTTACCAGATGCAAAAAACTGATAATGAAAATAAAATCCAGCATAATAAGAGGATAATTTGGATTTACTTATAAAAACCAAAAAGGTTGATAGACTACCTCAAGGTGCACCATCAAGTCGCCAATAATGGCGTTGGAGTCAAAGTTCACTTCTTCACCCATTCTATAGAGGATATACACTTGTATAGCAAACAGTGAGGAAGGGAGGGAAGCTGCCATCAAGGAATTAGTTGACAACGACCCAACGCAACCCAGTTCTACGAGTCATTAGATGATGATTATTCTTTGCTAGACATCAGACTTCGATGAAGCTATGGATCCGGTGAACCTTTTAGTTTTGAAAGACAGGAAGCATGTTTCAGTGTAGCACTCTGGGACTTCACAGTCAAGGCAATCAAAGTTCAAGCCACCCTTGATGCTTGAATGTGAAAAATACCATTGTCTGGCGTTACCTGAAAGGATGCTTTGGAATGGTGCAAAAGCAAAATGAAAATGAGTTACCTTTGCTAGCTGGTGAGGCTACAAGTTATTTGGTTATACCTGTGACTTCTACTTCATTAGAAAGAATGTTTTCAGGAGGTAGGACAGTTACAGATTTTAAACATAAACATATGTAAGACCCAACATCAACATAATATAAAACCCGAAAACCACTAGCAAGTTACTTTTTGTTAGTCAGAATTAGACAAGGATTCCTTCTAACCTCAAAGATTAGGAGAAAATTTTTTGAAGGTGAGCCATATAAATTACCTCATGTAATACCACCACCGAAGACAGGGAAAAACTAACACTCAAACACAAAGTCAAACTAAAATTAAAAAGAGAGATACACCTAAAAAGGCTTCTCCAAGTCAAATACCAAGAATGGAATAAAGGGACTCAAAATAGACAACAAACTCAGAGCCTCTTTTATTAGAAACAGATGATGAAATATCTGATGATTAATTTTCTTTATCAATAACTTGTTTAAAACTGTAAAACTGTAAAATTTAGTAATTAGAGATACAAATAACAATTTTAAAAATCCTTGTTTAGTATTATCGGTAATCAGCAAGAAAAAACCGGTAGTGATAAAAGCGTTAGTGATAATAGCAGTAAATTTGCGTATTACGCATTTTTACGCAAATTTACCACGGTAATTACGCATTTTACCGTCGGTGTGATAACACCGATGCTTTGTCATGACGTGCGTTAATTATCTCAATTACAACCTTAATTCCGATAGAAACAAAAAACAGAACTTAAAAAAAGTTCATTAAAGCGTCAATCAGATCATTTTAGGGAACGTAAAAATCTTGTTAAAATATTTTAACTACTTTTCCCAGAACTGCAAATACTCAATATTTTATTTTTTTTTCTTCCATTTACAATATAATTTTGTACATACGGTATAAATTATCATACATTAAACAGTCGAAAGTACTATCATAGAAATTCTTGACTTTTTCTAACACATCTTCTCACGTTTTTTTTAAATGCAGTTTCATACTGGTCACGCCATTCTTTCTAAATATCAAATGGAAAAGAATTAGTCGATCAAGAAAGAAGACTCATTACGAAAAAAATCATAACATTAGAAACTTACTGCAGCGTCGACATTAGCTGGCGATTCATCGTTAGGTTCATTGATCATCGATATTACAGATAAAAGAATCGTTTCAACAGTATGGATCGGTAACCAGCGCTCCTCTGGTCGTTCATAACCGAATTTGTCTTCACCTGGTTCGTGTAAGATCGAAATGCAGACATCTCCATCTTTAGCAACTGAATTAAACAGTTTCATTTTTTTAAAACTCAAACATCATCAAAACGTTGAACAGGAAAAAATATGAAAGTTTAAAAGTTATATTGTTTTTGTCAGACATCGCGCGCCTTTTATTGTTAACAAAAGCAAAAGCAATAATAGTATTTCTTTAAGAAAAGGCGATATTGAAACAAAAATCAATGATCTATACCATTAGGATGCCAGAATTCGCTGATAAACTTCATCTTGGGAGGTTTTTGAGGGTACTCCTTTGGAAAGATGAGATGAGCTTTAAAGAATCCACCTTCGCTAAAAAGTAAAAAAATTTTTTTTTTTTTAGTAAACGAACTTCACATGAAAATAATTTTTTTTTTTTTTTTTCTTAAAACAGAAGAAGTGATGATGTGTTATTTGAAACGAACATTTTTTTGTGTCTAACAAAAACTGAATTGAATCGCTAAAACTGCAGAAAGGCAACAAGTCCACAAATCCTGATTGTAACTATTATGTCCATTCAAGAAAATCAACCACCTGAATAAGTGGAGTTCTTATGTAATACTGTGCATCATATTATAATTTTAAAACAATGTGGTTATTGACTGAAAATTAATAGGAAAAACTTTTATTTCATTATATTAAGTCTTCAATTAATGGCCTAAAGGTGTTTTGTTAAACTAAATAAATAAATTTATAACAGTCAATGCTACACAAGGAAATTGAGAAAATTATACTTACTAGAATGAATCTGGAGGCCCCATGACCATTACTTCCCATAACAAAAGATTATCATCATCAACAAGACCAGCAGAAAAGCCTTCAACAGGCCTCTTATTCAGTTCTAAAAAATTAAAGTTTGTTTTATAGACTTTTTCATATTTACTTTATAGAACAGTCTAACTAGTTTTAATTGAAGTACTTTTTTTTTCAAAAGCCTCATTTTTGCCAAAATTGAATTATGGTTACAGGTGGTTTCCTTATCATTAATCAATGAAAAGATAAATCCTCTAGGTTTTTTTATGTTAAATTATTTAGTATGAGTAGTGCAAGATGGTGACTCCTAACAAAACTATAGATTTACAGTCAGGCACTTTTTCTTGGACTTTAACAGCAGGAAAATGTAAAAAAAGAAGAAAATTTAAAGAGAAACTCAAATGTATTCGCTGCAGTGAATCTTTCCTTATTGGATAATGAAGGTAAGTTAGACAGGCCTAAATATAACCCTAAAGTTCTGCACTTTATCTATGGTCAGTTTGTTTATCAATGGTCAGTTTGTTTATTGATGGCCATTTAAATGTAAGGATGCTCACCACTTTAAGAAAAACTTTTTAACTTTTATTAAAAGGATACAAAATTAAATGATGTATCAAAACAATTTTAGGGAAATTTTACTAATTAGGCTATTTTTGATGAATAAAATTTCAAATATGAAATACAGTTGAAAAACAATGAGTTACTTTCATTTTGATTACTTAAACGATTATTTCCTCATCTTCAAATTCATTATTTTCTCATCACGCTCATCTTAGATCTAAATAACTTTTTAGAATTTTATAAAACACATTTCATGAAATATGTTAATAACATAAATTCATGGTATATTCAAATTTAGCACCCTACTATCTTTAGACTGGAACAAAGCATTTCTTGATGTGATGATGTTAGTTGGGTAGCATTATCACATTTAAATTCTATCATATCCACAAACCACTTCAAAGTATATAATCATTTATTACAATATTATAGAATGAGATAAAGCAATTACAATTTATATTTATGAGTCATTTATTCTGCATGAGTAATTTTAAAGTTATATTTAATTTTAATATCATTAACTGATTTTCAAAACTAAACTTATAGATACATCAATGCATTAAAAAATAACATTTGCACTTCATGACTTGTCTTAATGAAAATGCTGGAGAAAATCAAAGCTTAAAAGCCTTTTTTTCCTTTTTAATACAAAAAAACTTCTTTATATGCACTTAAACTTTTCTTTTAAATATTCAAATTGTCAGATGATATTTTAATTTTTAAGGTAACAAATATTTTATTGATATTCTTAAAAATTATAGATTTTTTTACTTTATTAAAATCATTTTTTCCGGAATAAAGAAAAACTACTTTGTACTTAGATTTAAAAAAAGTTGTGTAATTAAAGGGACTTGGTGACAGTATTGAATTTTCCAAACTTTGCACATTCTTCTGATTCTCCCCTTAAAGCCTGGTGCTAACTCATCAAAATTTTATTAACACATGGATTCCCTTATCCTCAAAACTTAACTTTAAACCTTACCACAAAAATTGACACACTATTTCCACAGTTAAGGCTTTTTTAAATTTGTGCATGAGGAAGGAAATGTTAATAGAGTAAGAACTTTAAAAAGGATAATGACAAAAAGCAAAAAATTAACAATTTTTATTCAAAAGGTCACTTTAATAACACTAATTACAAAGATTCAATGATAAAATTGATATACTTGACTATAGATCAAAAGATAACCGTTATGTGACATGTAATTAGCAAAAAAGGCTAAGAAAATACCAACAAAAATAGGGATTGCAATTACGGAGGTTTTTTTCAATCCCAGGATTACGGGATTGAAAAACATCAATCCTGGGATTAATCCTGAGATTGAAAAGCAGATACAACATCTATATAGTATTAAGTAGAATAAAAACATTACATTTAACTAAAAATGTATTTATTAAATGAATTTAATTTAACATGTTAGTTAAATGTTACATGTTAATTAATGTTAAAAAATTATGTTAGAAATTAGGAGATATGTTATGTTTTTTGTGCTTCGAAATTCAATTTCAGGAAGCATAACGCATCCAAAATTTCATCGCCCAAACGGTTACAAATTTTTGTATTGAACAGTCCAGCAGAAGAAAAAGCCAGCTCAGCCTTGACACTTGTTGATTTCACGGTCATTAGAAAAGAATAAACTCTTTCTAACTAATCGCCACGTGTACCCACATTTTCAAATAGTGTCATTTCTTTTTGAACTTTTGATTACAATATGTCATGTCTAATTGTTTGTATTGGTGATTGTCCTTCTTTAATAACATCAAGTTCCTCTTCAATCTTTAAAGTATTACTTTTCAAATCCAGCATGTCAAACTCAACTGATGCTCTTACTAGAGCATCAGTTGAGTTTGACATGCTGGATTTATATTGCTTTAACCGTTGCTTTAATGGGAACTAAAGTTGTAAAAATCTCTGATAATATTGTCACTTCATCATGTGACAGAGCTATAGAATTATCTTGCACTGAGTAAATATCAATTCATGATTTTTGTATACAGTTTTTTATTTTGTAAAATCATTTAAGCATTAACAGAAGGCTGCTACACCATGTCTTGCAGTCCATTATTAAAGACAGTTGTTTTCCAAATTCAGCCTTAACATATTCTTTTGTAAGATGTTGTTCTTAGTAGGTGATTGTCTAAATTTTAGTATTAGTTTGCGTACTTTTTTAATGACTGGCCCATAATGAACTTCATTTAGTTCAATTTTAGGTCTTCTCTTTTCATGATTGTAGTCCAACAAATCTTCCTCAGTGTCCTCATTCTCGGATGAATCACTGTCAGAAAATTCATTGTTAAAATCTGGCTAATTTGCATCAAATTCATACAGGCCTATGTGTATGAAGTCCTTTTGTTGAGCCACCACCAATTTTGAAATTCTCTTGCAGTTTGGTAATTTACACATCGCTGTTTGGCCTTTTTCATCCCGTAGAAAATATTTCCAAACAGCTGAGTTACTTTTAATTGTAAAACCCACATACAACATGGTGATTTAATTTTTAATTATAAGATTCTACCTTATATGAAACGTGCTTTTCTTTAATTTGAAAAAACTGACAATAGTAAATAAGCTATTAAAAATTATTAACAATAGTAACTAAGGTATTAAAAAATCTAACTAATTTAATGCGAATATTTTTAAAGGGTTTACATAAATAACTTTTTAGAAACAACGTAAACTTGTATTATATAACAAACTATTATAAAATAAATATAAACAGTATGTAATGATACAAAATCTGAGTATCGCAAGCAAGCATATTATGTTAATATTTTTCAGTGCTTCCAAATCTATTATTTAAATCAGATTGTATTCAATTTTTAAATAGTGTATATGTTAACCAACATGACATAATGCAAAGATTTTCACTTTTGTTTTTCTCTAAATCAATCCTTTTCGATATCGTATTTTATTGTACAACCGAAAATACAATACTTTTTACAAATTTATGCTAAATAAAAATTATTTTATTGATACGCAAAATTGTTGGTATTTTTATATATTTTTTGATTACGCTTTGTTTTGTTCGATCTTATAGGGAATCCTGGGATTGATGTTAGTCAATCCCGGGATTTTAGGATCATAAAAAAGGCCGGGATCCCGGGATTTCAATCGCTAAACAAAAATCATTTTGCATGTCAAGTGAGCTTAAGAAAGTTTAAAAAATCTTTCTAGTTATCAGTACCCAACTATAGGCTATAGGTACATCTGAATGTTAAATTGTGCTCATGACTTATTCCTTTTTTATTCTGTGTGCTCTTTAAAATGCCATGAATGCTATTATATGGACCAACAAGTGCATTCATTCTATAGTAATAGGTTACAACTTAAAAACATTCAACTAAAAACTTAATTTTTCAGCAACTAAAAAGCAAATTATTTAGCAAAAGCAAGCAACCATCTTTACAATATTTATAGCAAAAGCAAGCAACCATCTTTACAATATTTATTGATGTGTTTTAATGCTGATGTGAACAAAAATGCTCTAAATAAAATAGAGACATGGAAAAGCAAGCAGAAAAAAATGATTCTTTAACCTACCAACAATGGTATAAAATAGTGCTGTAGTATGGAAGAGTTTTAAAGCATTTTCCCCTTAGAAAATGTATAAATTAGCATACAAAACAACATAATTTGCTCGAAACTGACAGCTTGAAGTAGAAGAATATTTCAATAATAAATTAATGTAAGGTTATTCCCAGAGCTGGGGATCTGATAATTTAAAAAAAAAAAAATATCTGATAGGTCAATATTTTGAGTTTCTTTTACACATTTTGAAAAAAATCCTATTTTTTACTAGGTTTTTCAAAATTGAAACAATAGCTTTAGATTTACACTAAGTATAGTTCCTTACATACAAAAGTTTGACAAAAAAAGCTAAGAATTAGTTAAATTTATTTTTTGAGAATAAAAAAATCAGGCTAGTAAGCAAACAAAAATTCTTACTGACAATATTGAATATAAAGAAATGAGAAAATAAATAAACATGTAATATAACCAATAATGTGGTAGTACCGTAGGTAAGTACAATACAATTGGTACAGTAATGATAACAGTGAAAAAATTGCTCATTAGCCACATAAAATCCCTAAGATCACTCATCTGTCTCATCAGGCACCCTCTCTTGAGTTTGGTAGGGAACAAATCCGGAAGCCTCAAATGTTGTTGTCACAAACTTTAAATCTGTACTTGTTCACAAAAATTAACTTATCACATTTACCAAAAACTAGGAAGACAGAAATACAAAATTTGGACTGCCCAATAATTGAAATCAAATAATTGTTTTAAGTCTGATTTTTAGATTGATTTTAGTTTTTGGTTAGTCTGATAGCCATTGAATATCAGAAGCCTAATGTCCCCAGTCTGATAGCTGAAGTCTAACATATATATTAACTCAATAGTCTGATACTATCAGCATATCAAATATTGGAACTTCTATTAGAAGTGCCCAACTCTAGTTTTTCCAGGTAAAATATTGGATTGGAAGTTTCATTAAATTAAAGATCTTTATTGGCTGCCACACTATAAAACAGAATGAGCAGCCAACGTTTTTGACTGACCACAGTTGGTGGGAAAACTAAACCAACGAAAATTAAATTTTAATCTCACAAAATTTTAAAACCATTTAACAGAAACTACTTTGTAACTGATCATGTTCTTTTGAAAAACCATAGAAGTGATAAATTACAAAAAAAACAAACAAAATTTTAAAATGGGACTGATACCACTACTACTACTACTGGTTTCTACTGCTGGTAAAAAACTAATCCCAAGACAATTCTTACAAATTTCCTGATTGGCGAAGGGAAATGGATTCCTGATTTACAATGGGGAACTATCATGCATGGTATTGTAGTATTCAGTTAGCTCAGAATCAAAATACAACATTAATGAAATTACCAACTCATACAACTGACCTTCATAAGCCTTTAAATGTTTCTGTTTTTAAGGCTTTAAAAAGTTATGTGGGAGTTTCTGTTTTTGAGGCTTTGAAAAGTTATGTGGATATAGCAAAAAGCTAAGAAACATTTTTCAAAGCCACAATAAAGCAAAGTTTTAATTCGATTAAAAATTTGTATTTTGGTTTATAAAATTCATTCCTTCAGGATATCCAAGAGTTACTGAGACAGACTTTGGTCATGAAATTTTAATACTGGATATAGTCTCTGAATTTTCTCCCAAGGAGCTCTTTTAAAAGTGTTGTATCTTGAATTCAATATATAAAAATAAAAAACTTATACTTTTATAAGTATATACATCAAGTTAGATACACTGCAAGCCCTAAAAATAGTCTTTCTCTGATATGTTTCTTTTCAAAGAAATGTTTTCATGTATCTCTATGACAGTTTTATTTTTAACAATTTTATTGTAACAACTTTTCAGTAAACTTATATGAAGCTAGAATTCATATTGTTTACTATTATGAGAACGACACTAATGCAATAAGCACAAAAATAAATTTTTTATATTTTTTAAAGGTGGGGGGGAAATGGGAAAACCACCAATAAGACATCCCCCATTTTAGCCCATATTAATTTTCACTTGGTGATATTGTTAACCTAGATAAAATTATAAATAAAGTATGAATTTTAGATAACTATCTTTTGTGTTAGCATGTAATATAAAATATATAATGGTGCGTAATATAGTAGAATAGAATATATAATAGCACAATAGAATAGAAAAGTAGAATAGAAGTAGTGAAAAAAACAAAAATACTATATAAAAGAGATACCAAAACAATAAATAAGCTGGAGCAAAACATATCAAATAAACTATTTGTAAATATGTATTAAATGAGCAATCATACATACATACATACATACATACATACATACATACATACATACCATACATACATACATACATACATATGTAAGAATACATATGTATATGAGTTATTTTTGAGATTACAAGATATTCTTTAAATAATTTCATGCTTTATTAGTGGTTAATATATAAGAAATTCTAGAAAAACTGGTTTGGGTCCATTATCCACAGCAACTATGCTGTCTCAACACAAATAAACTGTCCTCAGATCTTTTGTTTTCAAAATTTTATTTCAAAATATTCCTATAAATTTGGAATTAAATCCCAAATTCATAGGAATATCTTTAATTAACTGGAATATTTTTCAACTCATTCTTACATTTAATTTAAAAAACAATAACCACAACACCTAATTGGGGTCCCTCAGTGAATTAATCAGTTGTTTGGTTTACTTATACATGAGGCTGGTCCTGTCATTTTACACATCATTTGACTATTACTTATAATTTTTGTACCTAATTTTCTTGCAATTTGGAAAACACAAGATTTTTTTAAAAAAATTCTCTTACAGGAAGACAAATTTAAATTTTTATGTAAAGAACAAAATTCAGTTCAGAACTAGTATTAAAATGAGAGCCAGTAAATAAATTCATAAACTATTGAAAACAAGATTTAATTAGAGCTTACAAGAAGAAAAAAAGGTGATATTGTAAAATTGTCTTTCATTTCAGGTGATTTTGTAAAACTATCCCTAGTTTATACCTAGATTCTAGTTTTTAGTCAAGGTGCATAACAAAAGGTATTTTAAAAAGTTTTAAATAATTAAAAATTATTATGAATTATCAAAAAATTTTCAGCAATTGTAAATGAATGTATAAAATTACATTAATTAAGAGTCAATCTGCGTCACAACCTAATAAACCTACCTTGGAGCTGCCGCTTGAGAAGTAAATTTGCTTGATCTATCGCCATTACTTTTTGTTTATATTAAATTAGATAAATAAATGCAATATTAAAGAAACAATTAAAGAGAGATTGAGTTCCCTCTTTTATTTTCTGACATCCTTTATATACAATAACGTAGGTACCCCGTGAATCCGTTTATTTTTACTTCGCTACCATTTTAATTTAGAAGCATGCGCATTGGCATAAAATTTGCTATGACATCATCACCATATTTTTTATCATTTCATAAAAAATGTGGAGAAAATATAAATCTTGTTGTTATCCTTACAACCAGGGTTAAATTCAGGAGGGAGGGGGAGAGGCATCCTTAGGACGAACTCAATATATCAGACCGGAGAAAAATTCAAATAAATAGTTTTTACGGACACTTAATATAATCCATTTATAAAAAAACTTTTATGAAACATAAGTACTTAAGTAATTGTTTAGAAAACTTATATTACTTAAGTAAAACTAAATAGTTTTTTGTCAAATTAAACAAATAGAGAATTAATATTTTAGAAACATTTGTACAAAAGTAATCCGAATTTCAATTTTGTATGCAGCCACCCTGAAAAATGAAATGTTTTTTTAGTTTAGATTTTGATGATATCTCGGCTTTGTTTTTTTTATTTACCGATTTCATTGAATTTTACTTTTTTGTTTTCGATTTACTTCTAGTAGTTTTGTCTCATGGATTATTTTTATCTAGTTTTGTTTTACATATATTTCTAGTAGTATTTCAATAAAAAAAAAAAAAAAGGAAAGTGAATAAGTGAAGCCTTCAAAGAAAAAGTTATGAAATTTGGAAAAAGGGATGAAAGTATTGTTAAGTAAGTTGACCTTTAGCTTTTAAGACCAAACATTAAGTAGAAGATAAAGATTTTTGTTGTGACAACAATGAAGAGGATAAGGGAGGTAGGGGAGCATAGGGCAGTCGGGAGGTTTGGGCACCCCCTCATTTCTCACAATCTATTATAGATATTTGTTGTTTTCTACCATAGCACTATAGTTTTATAAATGGCAACACCACTCATCAAAAGTGTTTTTGATGAGCGGTGTTGCCAGTTATAAAACTATAGATGAGCGGTGTTGCCAGTTATATATTGGAAAAGTGAGGTTGTGGGGAGCATTGGGCACGCATGTAGGAGGGAGGTTTGGGCATGCCCAATGCTCCCTCTTTTTTTAGCGTGTTTTGGTGTCATACGTTTGTGCTTTTTTGCTATGCCCATTGGATTGAATGGTTAATCATTTCTTATCAGGACAATGTCGTTTTCATTTAAAAAGAAAAATAAACGACGTGAAATCCCTAAAGATGTTATTTTGCGCGCATTGGAAGAGGTTTCTAAAGGAGGAAAAATTAAAACTACTGCGATTAAATATGATATACCCAGGTCTAACCTTCAAAGATACATAAAGCAAGGTGGCGTTGGGAAAGATATTTCTTCTAAATTTGTATCATCCCAAATATTCACGAAAGATGAAGAAGAAAAAATATCAGAATATCTTGTAACATTGTTTAAACTAAATCATGGAATGTCAAAACTGAAGGCACGCGAATTGGTTTACGAATACGCTACTACCATTAATAAAAAAAATACCAGACAACTGGACAGAGAAGAAACTTGCATCCAAAGATTGGCTTAAGGGATTTTTTAAAAGACAACCTCAGCTTTCAATAAGGACACCAGAAGCTACCAGTCTCTCACGTGCCACAAGCTTCAATAAGAAAAATGTCGGGGATTTTTTTGAAAATTTTAAAACTGTATATGAACGGGATCGCTTCGGCCCTGAGTCTATTTGCAATATAGAAGAAACTGGATTATCAACAGTACAACGAACCCAGAAAGTGATTGCTCTCAGAGGCACCAAGCAAGTTGGGCAAGTAACGTCAGCTGAAAGAGGGACACTTGCAACGGTTTGCTGTGGTATTAATGGATTGGGTAACTCAATACCAACCTTTTTCATATTCCCACGATTTAATTTCAAAACATATATGCTAAATGATGCACCTGTTGCTTCAGATGGAGCGGCATATCCTTCAGGGTGGATGACAGCACCATGTTTTTTAAAATATATACACGATTTCGCAAAACACGCAAAACCAACGCCTTCCTCACCAGTTCTATTGCTGCTGGACAATCACGAGAGCCATATTTCAGTACCAGTTCTCGATTTTTGCAAAGAATCAGGCATTGTTTTAATGACTTTCCCACCGCACTGCAGCCAAAAACTGCAACCCCTATACCTGACTGTCTATGGACCACTTAAAACTTATTATAACACTGTTGTAACAGATTGGATGGTAAGCAATCCTGGCAAAACCTTAACAATTTATGAAATCCCAAAATTAGCAGCAAAAGCCATCCCACTTGCATTCAAGTTGCAAAATATTCAAAAGGGATTTGAAAAACCTGGCGTTTGGCCATTCAATTCAAACATTTTTTCTGATGAAGATTTTGTTTGTTCTTCTATAACTGATCACTGCTTGCCGGAAGAGAATAATATTGCTACAGAAAAATTGATTTCCGACCAACCTATCATGAAACAACCTTCAACATAAGAAAATCTGAGTCTAGAGGATCGTACAAGTTCAAATATGGAAGTCACTGGGCCATCTCAAATGGAATCTCTATCTAAAAGCCAGACTAGGGGCGCTATCAATGTAACACCTGATTTAGTAAGGCCATACCCGAAAGCCGGCCTCAGGAAATTGGATGCCATGAAACGGAAGAAAGGAAAAACTAGAATATTGACAGACACACCCGAGAAAAGACTCATTAAAATGGAAGAAAAAGAAAGACAAAGAAAAAATAAGATCAAAGAGCTCAACAAAAATCAAAAATGCTATAAAAACGAGAAAACCAGGAAGATTAGCAGTGATGATGAAATAGAAAATGTTTCCGTTTCTGACGAAGCCCTTGTTGAAATCGATTCATCGGAAGAAGATTTTGATGTAGACGATGTGATTGTTATGGATAGAAATTTCCTGGTCAATAACTTTGTGTTGGTTAAATTTAACACCAAAAAAACTGTTTATCATTATGTTGGAATAGTCGAAGAGGTTAATCACTCCATGGCAACTGTAAAATTTATGAGAGCAAGTAACATAAGAAATACGTTTATGTTTCCTGACATCGAGGACGTAGCTAGCGTCCCCCTGGAGGATATAAAAACAAAGTTGCCTACACTAACAACATGGATAAAACGTGGCAGCCTAAAATATAAATTTGATAAGCCTCTTTGGGTCATACCAAATTTAAAATAAGTCTTATTAAGCCCAACATCGTGCAGTATTGATCCCAAGTGACATTGTTTAATTTTTTGTAAAGTCTATGATAAGAAAAAATGTTTTTATTATAATTTTTTATATCAATGCTATATAACACCTAATCATAGCAGTATATTAAAACAATATTGTGCATATTAAATACAGTGCCCAAACCTCCCCTCAGGGGTTCCCAAACCTCCCAACCACCGAGTGGTTTGGGCACTTTGGACATGTGTTCAAAAACCTTTTGTAACTTTGCGACTAATTATAATACTAAAACTCTTCTTAGCAATAATTACTGCCAAATATGTGTGCCAGATATATTTGAAATAAAATTTTGATTATGATAAAAAATAACAGTTTTATCAGCGTTTATGTAAAAAAGTGCCCAATGCTCCCCTACCTCCCCTACTGAAGAAGTTGATGATGATCGCCTCTCAGAAATGATAATCTTTAACACTGTTGTCTTAATATTTTTAGAAAAGAGTTGACTTTAATATTGACAACAAAAACACGTTGGAATTCAATGTTTAAAATGATTTCTAGTTTTCTTGAAATTGAACCAGCAGTTGGGAAAACTCTAAAGCATTTTAATGAATTGGAAATGCTACCAACTGATAATAAGATTAAAATTACTATATATTTGGGAGATTGTTTAAAACTTTTTTGAAGCTGGTGCTATTGTCCTTTGTAAAAAAGATATTACTCTTTTAGGAGCTTAAAAGCTTGTAAACTTAAAATTAAAAGATCAAGATACACTAAAATCTGATTTTTTTTTTGAGTCAACGATGAAAAAAAATTCTGAAAGAAGAAATATTGGAACTGCTGGCCTTTTAAGATATTTAGAGGCATCAAATCAGTATTAAATATTTTGGCTTGAACCGAAAAAAAAAGCTGTATTTGAAGGATCAATTGATTGTCCGCAAATGCTTGAAAAATTGCACTGTGCTTTAAAGTCTTTGCCACATCATCAGTTAAAGAAGAAAAAATAATTTAGTACTACTGGAAATTTTTATTACAAAGCTGAGAACATCATTGAGTAATAAAATGGTTAAAACATGTTTTTTGCGCTCTGACTTGAAAGTTTAGTTATGTTACCTTTTGTCATACTTATGTAGTACTAAAATGTATATAATATTTAATTTTTTTGAAAAACAATTAAAATTACTTTAAGCTATGTAAGTAATTTTTTCCCAATACTTCATCACCCCCTAATTCTGATGTTTTAAATTGATAAACGTCAAATTTTGCTTTGGAAATAAAAGAAGAAAATAATACGTTAGCGAAAGTGAAATAAACTTAATGTTCAAACACATTTTGCCATATTTTAAATAAACGGCCTCTAAATTTACATAGCAGCCTACTTTAGTTTATTTTTGTGCATTTTATTGTGCAAGTTTTTGGTAATATTTTGTAATAAAAAGAGTAAAAAAAAAATTCTTATTATTTTTATTTCCAATTTTATCTATTATTTCCAGCGGAAATAAAAAAACTCCAGCGAGAAGAAAAATTAGTAGCGACATGATCTCTCTCAAAAAAATTTTCACAATAAATTTAATGCAAATAGCAGGAAACTATATATTACATAACTTTAAAAAAGCGTTGTAAATAATAGCTTTATATATAATTAATACTAGAATAAAAAACCAAACAGCTGGTTTCACCCTTGCAGTCTGCGTTTAAGTTACATATCCACGTGTCCAGGCATTTAACTTTTGTTCTCCGAGTTTTTTCTTGTTATTAAAAATACTTTTTGAATTGAAATATTTTTCAGTACTTTGAGTGACTTATTTGAGACTTTTTGAAATTGAATTTTATAGTTATACATATATATATTTCTAAAAGATGAATTTAAGGAGATGATCACGAAATGGGCGTTGTTAGCATCTTTAAGGAAAGAAAACTCAAGCTGATTAATTTATTTACACGATATATATATTTAAATTATATATCCAAACGGATAACCTCACGAGCTTGTGATGAATCTTAATTAAATGTGCCACTAATCGAACTTATTTTTTAACATTTAATGATACAAGCAATTGTAGAGGTTCCCCATATGAATTTCAGAAGATTTTTTAAATATTTTTAGCCTCTGTTATATAACGCCTATAAGTAAAACTACTTGACCATTGTTTTTCTTAACCGTCATTTTTTCCAATTATCAAATGCATCGTTAACATGGTTAACGATGCAATTCGATATTTTATTCCATTAATTCCAACATCTTTATTTTATTCCATTAATGTCAGATATTTTGGGATAAGATTCACTTTTTACTGTTTCAATCTGTTAAATGTATTTCTGTTAAGATTTTAACCTCAGCTTAGAAATTCCACTAAATAACGGCTACTTTACAAAACATTTTCAAATTGCAGAAAAATTACTAGAATATAAAAATTTAAACCAACTCCCCGAAATAAATAAAGCTCAAGCTGAAAAATTAAAAAATTGATTTTAAATGAACAAATAACAAATCCCCAATAAGTTGTATGGTGTATTAAGGAATGGATGGTGCCCTCACAAATATAATGCCTTGTTACTGAGATACTTGCCGTTTTTAGAGGTATCAGTGAATAAAGAGGTGAAGGAGCACCAGAAGATGTCACAGAAAGTCTTAATGTTTCCATCCATAAACATGGAATGGAAATAACTATCCTAACAACCACAAAAACATGAATGGAAAAGTAAAACTGGAATTAATTTTATTATCAAAGGTTATCACAATGTTTCAGCCGCAAATGACTGCAGAGCAAAATATTTAAAAGAATCAGTAATATAAAAATAATTTAAAAATGGTGAGAAGAAATGGGACGGGAAAGAAGCATGGGAGAATGCAGCGACTCAATTTTTCATCCAGTTAAAATTTTGAAAACCATTATCTGAAATGATTTTCTTTTTAGTATGTGCGAATAAAACTTTGGTGCAATATTTAAATGATTTATAAGTGTTTAAACTAAAGACAATTAAACTCATTTTTTGCAGATAAATGCATTGAAAATATTATAAATACTTTTATGGGGTCATTCAAACGTTAATTGAAAATATTTAGAAAGTTTTTAGCAAACTCACGTAAGTATCAATGGGTAACAGGCTCAGTTAGAGTGTTCGAGGGTATGACTTGAAATAAAAAAAAGTGAAAAACGATATTGAAATAGAACTTGAAGCACAAAAGCTTGTGGTGCAGTGAAAATCAATCACAGAAAATCCAGGGAAAGGTTAAATTTGAAAGGAAAAGGCACATAACACCTGCTTCTGGTAAGCTTCAAAAAACTGCAATTCTGGGTCTTTCTGAAAAAATGTTTCACTCAGAAGATGTTAAAGTAAAAGTCCTTATTAAACTAGTTGCTGCAAACGAGGAAATAGGATAATGAAAATGGGATAACAAGTTAAGTTACCTAACCATGACTTCGTTGTGATTCCTAAACATAAGTTAATAATTTCGGCCATTGGTGATATGAAGTTTTTCAAAAGCAAAGACCTAATGGATGATACAGTGACTTATTTAGAAGTATTAAGCATTCAGGATCATCTACCTTTGATTATGTTCATTTCTTCGTACCTTTTTCATACCTCTATGCAACTTATATAGATTTATGAAAAGCACTTGTTATTGTGGAGACAAAATTATAACACTGAAAAGGGGGTCAAGTTTGGCAGTCGCAATATTTTTTCAAATCGTGAAATATAGATAAGTTGTCGTACTTTAAAGTTGTTCCTTAACCCTTAAAGGAGACAAAAAAAAGTTACGTTATGGACGGCTGGGGTATTAAACTACCCCAACTCAAAAACTAAATTTTTGCAAATATCTTTATATTTTTGTTAAAGTTAATTGTTTATTTAACATTTACAATCTTTTTTCTATAAGTTTAAAAAAAATCAATAACAATTTCTTTATTGCTATGAAAGGTTGATAATAATATGACAGCTTTTTTTTTTCTTAGGGACATAAGAAGCAATAGTAGAATCATTTGAAAATCATTGAAAACCGAAAAAACAAGAATTCACAACGATATAAACATCTAAAAAGAATAAGATCCCCTAAATGTAACTGGAGCTGCTCATCAGTGATAAGATATGGAGTTGGATTAAAGTTGCTTCTACCTTTAGTATTAAACATTTCCATTATATTTCGAAGAGGTGTAAATTTGTCGTCAAAATTTCTCTCTCATCAAATCGAATACATCGTCGCAAATCAATAAATCAATCTCGTTGTATTGAGGCAGAGAAAATACGGATGTCTTCTGTAGTACTCCAAAGCTCTTTTCTGGGTTTTAAAATGAATCACTCCAGCTTGTAGAAGCAGGTCAATAAACTCATAAATTTCATTAACTGTTGTTTCAACTAATTTCTTTAGTCTAATTTTACGAGCTTCAGAATTAGTGCAGTTAACAATAAGTCTTATCATTTCTTGTGTCATAAAAAGTTTTAAGGCAGCATCCACACTCATACCGCAAATTTGAGCTGCAAGCTGTCTTGGGCCAGTAGGTTGTGGAATAATATTTTAGGCACGTTGCTAAGTAGCACTTATCACTGGAAAAGCACTCCATATACCCTCACCATTCTTTAAAATCATATTTTGATCTAAAATTTCATTATCATGATTACTTTATTACTCTTCATCTTCATCATTGCCATCAAAATTAATAGAATCTTCTTCATCATCTAAGTCATCAATTGAGTCATCGCTTGAAGAAATTTCATTTAAACCAAAAAGAATATTATTAGCTTCAAGCAGCTTTTTTGGTCAACTCATTATAATATTCTATAATCTCAACTCATTATAATATATATTATCTAAAAACGTTGTATTTTATTTTTTAATAGATTTCAAAATAATACTTATTTATAACAAATGTTATAAATAAGTATTACTTTGTGCCAGTAATATAATATTTTTTACATAACAAATAACTTAGGTGACATAACCACACTCTATAAGAATTACCATTTATGACTAAATAAACAATGTGTGCGGATGCTACAATTTACTCATAAACATCATATCAATGAAAAAGCAACTAAAAATAAAACAAATAATTTCATGTGATTTATAGGTTATATATTGCTATGCTAACTAAAAAAGAAGAAAATATGCTGGGGTAGAAAAATACCCCAGCCGTCATTAATGTAACAAAATTTTAAATTTTCAAATATTGTTGTTATTTTATAAGTAAAAAGATTTTTACATTTAAAACTTCATTACATGATACAAAAAGGCTTTCAAATGTTGCAGATCAAATAGACGCGATTTGTGTCTGCGGCATGTAAAAGTACATCCTTTCGGGAGGTAGAAAAATACCCCGCCGTCCTATAAGGGATAAAATTTTTTACCGCCACCTATGTCGTTCACAGGCTGAATGGAACCAAGTGGATAGAATGTGACAAAAATCCAACATATATCAAAATATCAAAATATTTCATTGAAAAATTTGATGCCTGATTGAGTTAAGGGGTTAATTACATTTTGAATGACCCCTATATGCTAAACCTCTCTTATATGCTAAACCTCTCTTATATGCTAAACAAAAAAAGTTTCATTGTTTACATATAGAAACTATGAAAGAAATATTTAAAAAAAAACAACAACAAATAAATGTTTGGGTTACCATAATGCCTAGCGAATTAGCAAATCAGAAAAACTCTTGAATTTCTCTAAACTTAGTAATTCTCGTAACTTTGATAAACGATTATGTGTCAACAATAAGTTTCGACAATAATTCCAGAAAGAAAAATTACGATGCATAACTTACTTAGGGATATTGCGCGGAACTGGTATTCGGTTAAATCCGTCAAGCTTCTTTTTCAAAAATAACAAGTTTTGTATGAAAATAAACTTGTCGCTTCAAAAACATTCACTTTTTTAAACGCATAAAAGTTCTGTTTTGATAAATTACAGAAATTTCAATTTTTCCTAAAAGATGAAGAAGTCTATACTTAACTTGTTATCACTCGTTATTAACAGTAAAACCAAACGCCTATGCTAAATATCGAGTCTACTTTAAGGTTTTCTTTTTACATCGTAAACGCGCGTATTTCAACTGTTAATTTAGGCGGATGTAAATATTTTACTAAATTCATATTGTAGATAATGGAAGAAAGCGTCTACGAAAAGAGCGAAGAGAACAAAAAGGTCTCTTTCTTTTTCTATGCCAAATTACTTCATATGATTAACTTTTTTAAAATTCAAACGTCTTCTATATAACGATAGAAGAAATAAGGTTTGACGATAATCAAGTGTCTTATAGTGTTGGAGTGATACGTAATCACTCCAACACCATAGCCATGCCAATTTTAGTATAACGTCTATTTACAATTAAAGTTTTCTAGCAGAATTTAAAAAAGTTAGACTTTTTCATTTTTAATATCCTTTTATGGTCAATATTTATTTAAATTTATCTTGACAATAAAAAATCTTAAAAATTTCACAACTAAATTATCTACTCATTGTATTTTGGTCAACTCTTCCATTAATCATTTGGTTAACTCTCCAGTTACTAACCTCCAGTTCATTTTTTTGGTGTTTTAGACTTAGGTTTTAGAGATCTCAAAAATAAAGTATGTGTTAAACACTTAACTGTCTTTCTGAGCTTTCTTAGTGTGCTAAAGTGTGACCCGTTCCAGAAGTAAAATGAATAATTTTAACTTAAAAACAGTTTTTAGTCCCTAAAATATTTGCCTATGTTCAGCTCCTGTCTCTGCAATCAAAGTGTTCTCAATTATTTTTTGATTAATTTGGTATTTTGTTTTAATAAAGTCTATAGAAAAATATCTGGACTGTCTTAGATGTAAGGAAAAGAAATATTACGGTTCTCTTTCATATAAGTTAATGGCTGTTCTTAAAGAAATCTTTTCTTTTTTTTTGGCCAAAATTTAATAAGGAAGGTACTGAGAGCAATAGTTTCTAGATAAAGTTTGGTGAGCTTATCTTGCCAGAAAAGCATGATATAAACCTTCTGATTGAAGCAATCTTGGCAAAAAAATATTTTTGTTGATTGCTTACATTACATGCCTTGCTTGACTGGATGGTTTTTAACTTTGTTATTGGTATGTCACTAGAATGAAAAGTAGGTTGTGCATTAATGTTGGTTGCTTTTCTTAACCTGTCTGGTACTATGACTATACATGTGTAGTAAGACAATAGCATATGAAAAGTACTGTAAAATGACAGTACAATCCCACTTGTATTTGATATGGTACTGAATTCTTTTGAGACTATTATATGAATTGATGTAAACAAAAACGTTCTAAGTCATTAAATAGTTTTTATGACTTAGAACGTTTTTGTTTACATCGATTCATATAGAATAATGCTTAAAAGAACTCAGTATGTTATCAAGTAAATACATGTACAGTGATAGTACTTTTCATATGGTATGGTCCAACCATACGTGTATAGCCATAGTGCCAGGCAGGTTAATTTATTTTTAACAATTTATATTTTTAGTCCTATTAACAAGCTGCCTTTAGGTGTTGATAAATATGGACTGGTCCTTATCAAAAAATATTATTTATTCATTTATATGATTTGGAAGTACTGAGTTTGAAATAGCCCTAAAAAAAACTAAACAATAGTTTATCTTTTTTAGATTCTACCCTGTCTTGAATTTTATAGCATATGGAGAAGGTGTAGTTGTAAGGTTTCATTAGTTCCATTGTTTCACTTGAATACTGAATTGATTTAAAAGTTTATCATTCAATACATAGATTGTTGGTTTGTTTATTAAGCTTTGTCATCTCAATTTCATCGTTATTATCAATATGGTGATTTTTCAAAATGTGATAAAGAAAAAGAAAATATGAAAATATGTTTTTGGTATAAAATAAATAAAACACCTGAAGGAAAGGTTTGTTTGATAACTTTGAATAAAAATTCCTATTTTATGAATAACTCTTATGTTTTATTTTAAAATTTAATTAACAAACTTTTTACTTAAAATTAAAATTTTTTTTCTGATTGAAATTTGTTACTTGTTCATTAAAAAGCATGGTTGGAATTAGGCTCAAACAGAAACATTTAAACAAAATGGTATTTGGTAATCTTGAATTGCTTTATCTTAGGCCAAACTTCTTGCTGCTACAAAGGAAATTGATGATTTTCTTAATTTTGTTCATAAGCCATCTTCTTCAGTGTGGGAATTTCGAGAGAATCCAGCAGCTGATTGGCTGAAAAAGGAGGAGCAACTTGGGTGAATAGCTTAAAAAGTTATAATTTTGTATAAATTATATTTTTTATATGTATTCCTCACAGTTTTTGAATAAAAAGTATATGAAATACAGGTTTTTTTACATTGATCAAATATAGTGATAATTACAAAACATTAAGATTAGCTTTCTTATCAAATAACTTTTAATTTTTAAACCACTTGATAATATTTGTACTCATCCTCGAGACTTATTTCAAGTTGCTTTTACTTCCTACTTGAATCTCTTTAGTACATACATTCATACATGCATGCATGCATGCATGCATGCATGCATACATACATACATACATACATACATACATACATACATACATACATACATACATACATACATACATACATACATACATACATATACAGTTAGAGAGATAAGTGTCCAAACAAAAAAATTATTGTGAAAAATAAACTTATTATTTATTTTGAAAAAAATAAGTTTTTTTAAAATAGTTATTTCAGAAAAAAATAAGTTTTTAATAACTTTAATGCTTATTCTGAAGGCAAATTTAATTAAGATTTCAGATAGCAAATAATAACAATAATAATAATAATAATAGTAATAATAATAATAATAATAATAATAATAATAATAATAATAATAATAATAATAATAATAATAATAATAATAATAATAATAATAATACTAATAATAATAATAATAATAATAATAATAATAATAATAATAATAATAATAATAATAATAATAATAATAATAATAATAACAACAGTTTATTTTCTCTGCTAAAAAAACGTGACAAAAACTTCAAACTTAACAAAATTTCAGTTTCAAAGTTTTTGAGATCAATATTTTGTTCAAGTAATTAAATTGTGACTTTTTAGTATCAAGTTGGGCGTCTATTGACTTTAATGACTACAAGTCGATTTTTGCATTGATTTAATTAACGTCTTTGTCGTGTCTGGATCAATTTAAGTCCACCATATTTTACTGTTCCTCGAATGCAACTGAGTTTGAATGCTTCGCCTCCCTTTCTCCATGCATCTTGAGCTCCGTCGGACTTCGCAAGATTAAATTTCGACTCGTCAGTCCACAAAACCTTCCAGAATGATAATGGCATGTTTACATATTTCTTAGCAAATACAAGTCATCGTTCTAAATTTTGTGGAAGGAATGGTTTCTTGCGTGGAACTCTTGCTTTAAATCCACTCTC
Organism: Hydra viridissima; assembly: GCF_058129835.1. Classification (NCBI taxonomy): domain Eukaryota; kingdom Metazoa; phylum Cnidaria; class Hydrozoa; order Anthoathecata; family Hydridae; genus Hydra; species Hydra viridissima. The sequence continues at coordinate 10,980,358 of NW_028324306.1, read as the reverse complement.
TTTCAATCAGTTTCAAATAGTAAACGGCCTCACTTGAATTTCAAGTTTTTGTTTAAGAAGGTTTGACGATTTAATGCTGACAAAAATTGGTTTTTCTGTACCATTATGACAATTTGTTGATTTTATCAACAAATGTGTTGTTTCACGATTAGCTCCTGATTTTTTAAATTTCTAAATGTTTGTACTTTTTAATCAACTCGCTGATCATCAGCGGCTGATGGCTCTTAATGGCATTTCGTTTCTTGTATTCATCTGAATTTTTCTTGTTTTTAACTCCTTCTCTTAATGATATCGGTGACAAGTCAAATTGCTTTAAAAAAATCAGTCGTTTATTAGTGGTTATTCATATGATGACAAAATACTTTGAATTATTGCTTAAAAATCTTTTATTTATCACTCTAAAAGCCTTACTAATGTTCACATCAAAAAACTTTTTTTTTTTTTCTGAAAAGAATTCGCCAAAGTTTTCCATAAATAAATTTTTTTGTTCGGATACTCGTCTCTCTAACTTTATTGGGTGGCATCGGTGTTTTCTCTGGGTTGATTTTAAGAATGCAAATGTGAAAGAAAATTGTTCAAGTTTAGGGTCTATGTATCGTTTCTTACAGTTGGTTGTTATCGTTTAAATGGTGGTACACCTTTAAAAATCGAAAGAAAAAAAAAATTTTTTTTCTTGAATTTTATTTCAAAGATTGAAGTACAAAGTTCATATTATATTTTTACTATTATGTGCTAAACCTCTGCGTCTCGGAATCATAATTTATGCTTAACTTAACTTTCTATATGGTCTGTATTCTAATTACACAAAATCATCACACAACCTGTGTTCTAATCATCACAAAACAACAAATGACACAGTAAACAAAAAAAGTGTTTACAAGATTATTGTTAAAAGTGACAGTAATAATGTAATAATTATAAAGGAGCATGTTGAAAGTGATATTTATTATTTAATTATTGTAAGTGGGTATTGTTGAATGTGGCATTTGTAACCTAATTATTGTTATTATTATTAATGGTTAATTTATTGGTATGTACTCTCCACAGACCTCTTTTTTATTATATATTCTGTTGGTGTAGCAGCATAGACACTCTTGTATTTGTACTAGTTTAAATACATAGTCTCTCCAAACGATCAGTTTTCAATCCTCGAGATTTTACAATTATATTTGGAGCACACAACATGTAAACTTCTGCCGCATTAACATTAGTCATGTTGAAGTTTTTGACCAATAATACAAAATGAAGTATTAGTTTAATGCAGTCTATTTAAATGGAAAACAAAGGAGATTATACAATATATAGGAGATATAATGTAATATAAAGGAGATTATATAATATAACAAGCTTAACAATTCAAAACTGAATTTAAAAGCTTTTCGTCGATAAAAGATTTTTAGGCATTGAAATACGTCTTTTTTTAGAATTCCAAATGAAATTTAGCTTTTTAACATTTTCCATAAACTTTATCTTTTTGTAAACTTAATACTCTTGGTTTTTACGATTCTGAATATTCAAAAACAACTTTAATTACGTAAATCATAAACGGGTCTTGGTGATGAGACCAAGACATATCTTCTTTTGGGTCCAGCCATTTATTTGTTATAAGTTATTTTATAAATATTCAATAAAGGTAACAACCAAACAACTAGTTTCTTCATTAGGATTCATTTTTAACAAATGTTTTTTTTTTGTTTTTTTTTACATTAAAAATCAAAACTTTGAAGATTTTTCTTGCTGCATCCATTTTTCCTTGCTTGCATCCTTAAGATTTTTCTTGCTGCATCCATCTCTAATATTTAATTGCGCAATATGTATTACATAAAATTCTATTGGGCAATATGTGTTACATAATGTGATCTTCATAAGAAAACTGTAATAGAGACGATAACCATGCCCAAATTATGTCCAATTGGAGCGCTAGGTGCAAAAAGTTTTAAGAGGTCTAACTCCCCTTGAATCCTTAAATAACTATAACATACATTTTAATAATATTTTAAAGTAAGTAAATAATCATTAAAAAAAAATTATGAGTACTTTAGTTCATCTAATTTGTTAATGAATCAAAGTTTTTAGTATGTAGGTAGGTAGCCAACACAGTACTATAACTGTGTTGGCTACCTACCTACCTAATGATACAGAGTACTAATACTGTGCTTGAACTGAGTTACATACAGAATAAAATGAGTATGAAACTGTTAAGATTAAGAAATAAACAAAATGAAGTTGTAAATTGCCAATAAATTATTGTTTTATAATTTAAATTCTTAAAAGTACAAAGACAGATTTGATAAAATATTAGTATTCGTAGATTAAATAATCCAACCCTCTTGGGAAAAATTCTGGCAATGTACACTGTCAAACAATGACACAAATAAAGTGAACACAAACAGATCAATTTACTGAATGCATGGCGAATTCTTTCAGTATTTTAACTAAAATGTCTTTGCGAATATGTCGGATAAAGTAGGACTAGAGATTCAAGTTTATCATGACCAAGTGTTGTTCTGAGAGAGAAAAAAGACGTTCTGCTGTCCAATTCGTAATCATAGAAAAACGTTGAAAAACATGTTTTCACTTTTTCTCTTAATTTGCTCCTCTAACAGCTGTGTTAAACCTTCACCTGACTTCGATACAAATATGTTAACTGTGAGAGTTGATGAGTGGAGCAATCTTTATGATGTTTAATTTAAAAACACGGTTTTTCTAGTAAAAAAATTCTTTCGATCCAAATCGAGGTGGCGAAGATTTATTAGGAAAAAGTTTGCACACAAAATAGTGGTTGATGTTGATTAAATGAGCCAATTTCGAGGATATTTTTAAGCATTTAATTTATCACTAAAAAAAATATGATATAATTTAAGTTCTTTAGCTTTAGAGTAAGTCTGACATAATTTCTCAAATAGAGCAGAATTATTTTGGCGGTCTTTGTTAACTTAAATCTACGCAAAGTTTTGAAAATAACACGAAATCTGCTTATTACAAAAACGCTCTCACGTACGATATCGCAGTGTATTATGCTGGGAATAACTTAATGGTATTTTACAATAAAGAAATTTTTTCCCCCATTTTCTTACAATACTTGTATCTTACTCCCAACGGTTAAATTATGACAAAAAACCATTTAAAGTTCTTTTTCGTTGCAAGGAGACGATGAGTAAAATGTAAAGTTCTGTTTCTCTTTCGTTGCAAGCAAACGAAAAGTAAAATTTCAACGATGAGTAAAATGTAAAAATTTCAATCAATTAGTTAAATTGCGAGAGACACTTAATGCGGTTTATTGGGCGTCCTATGATTCAACCGAATCTTAAATTTCAATTTAGAACCGAATATGAGAAATTTATTACACGACCGAAAATATTCACGAAAAAAATTAGAACCGAAATAATTTCAATCGAATTTTCGATCGAAATGTCATAAATGTATTTAGAACCGAAAAAAATTCGATCGAATCATTAATCGAAATGTCATAAATAATTTTAGAACCGAAAAAATTTCGATTGAATTTTCGATCGAAAGTCATAAATGATTTTAGAACCGAAAATCATTGAAAAGGTTTACAATCGAAAGTTTACTGTCTATGAAGTTAAATGTGTTGATTTAGTGTTAACTAAAATTAGTTTTAGTGTTAACTAAAACTAATTTAAATCAACACATTTAACTTCATAGCCAGTAAACTTTCGAATATTGTGAAAATCAATTTCTAATAAAGTTTTTATTAGAAATTGATTTTCACAAGATTAAATTAAGTTAAAAAAAGAAAGGATTTTGTAATTCGACCCCAATTTTTTCGGTTGTAAAATTCGGTTCTAAAACTTTCGGCGCAAGGAGGATTTTGTAATTCGTTCCTGCAATGAAAGTATACTTTTCCTTTCTAAATTGTTCGGTTATGAAATATTTCGGTGATATTTTCGAGGATAAATATTTTCGGCTCTATCATGTGACACGGGTTTATTGTTTAATTTTATTTGCATTCCATAAACAGTTAGCAGATGTGGCATCGACAAACTTAGATATAAAAGTAAATCAGTATTAAAATGCAACAATATGCGACTGATATTTTAGGAAGTATTAGGGACATTAACCAAATCCCTGCATATGCATCCTTTTTTTGAAAACCTCATTTGTGTAGAACTACTCATGCTCGATAACCTCAAGAAATTGAATTGTCAAATCAGTTTTCTTAATCAATTTAGCTAAAGCTACCACCACTATCCACCACCACCAGCTATTATCCTCAAAACTTCTCTGTACTTTTTTGATGCATAAATTTTTATTTTAGCATAACTTCATCGTTCTTGCTTTTTTAAAATGCATTTCCTGTTTAAACCTTTTACGTCATCTTATTTCCATTTGAACTTCGTTAAGTTTTAGTTCATAAAAGGTGGTCCTATTACTTCGGTTTTAACACTGCTCTTCTAAAATTATGCACCATAATCATCTCTTCTGATATTATGCACCATAATAATCTCTGGTATACATTAGGGTGCATCAAACGCCCCATGTCTTTGTAAACATTAAAAATTTTGGCTGTACCTAAGTTAATTTTTTTCCAAATATTGTTTTAAGCTTTTGTGTGAATTTTCAATTTTCTAAGTCAATGTTTAAGGGATCCTCCATTAATGCAAAATCTTGTATATAGATTAACATAGCGAATAATGTATTACGCGACAATTATAACAAGAAAAACAGCTGGAAAACATTATATTATTAGCTTTTATTACGCTATTTAGTGCTTATTTATTGTCAGTAAAGTTAAAAATACAGTAGTAAAAGTTTACAGTGCATAGTTAGTTGCTTATATAAACTTTAGCTTGATTTTCTTAAATCTGGTTGCCTTTGACAATCTTTTTCGATCACTTGCAATTTGTTTTGGTACACTGCTTCATTCTTGGCATCTATTTAAACGTCGCAGCTAAGCTTAATCCCTCTTTCTGCACAGTCATTAATGACATTTATTGCATGAATATTAGTGATTGAAGGTTGATATGCTCCAGAATCAGGCCAGCGAGAAACGTCTTCATTTAAGAAGCTTGGCTGCAGTTTTAGTGCGTAAAACGTAAACCATGAATCTAATAGAACAAAATCTGCCAGTTTAGTTGATAATGTGATAACTTTTTTAGAAGGGAACTGTGGTTTTTCAAAACTTGTCCTATATCGACCTCTTGGGAATGTAACAGGTGCGGCTGGTTGAATTTCAAGCAACCGGTCAGCCAGCAGACATTTCTCAGCGCATGGTGTAAAATGGTTAAATAGAGCCAGAGGCACAATTTCTGCAGTTAGATACCACAAATGGCGCTGAAATGCACGTATGGCATTCTTTGCAATATTAGCATTTACTGCTTCATATTGCAAAAGTTTGCGAAAGAGCTGAAGATCGTTCCAAGGAGCATCTGCAACTGATGAGCACGTCATCCACCATGTGCTGTAGACATGTGTCACAAATACAATAAAATCATATATTTTTTGCACTCGGTGGGCGGTTGTAATACTCCCTCGAGGAAGATCGTTAATATGCTATTGCAACAGGCATATTTTGGTAGAATAGATTAGTTTGGCCGTCTATCTTTTCTTGTGTAATGTACCCGGTTCGTTAAAGGCGATAAAACTGTCTTCTGTATCCTCTGTCTCTGCATAGATAAATAAACTTCTTGTAATCATCACGTCTCAGTTTAAGCTCAGCTTGAGTAGCCCTTAGGACTTAAGAGCTGCATGAGGAAAGAAAAGTTTTGGCTTCTTGACTGTAAGACTTCGTTGAGTCAAAGCGTGTTAGAGACGATTTCTTAAACGTTTTTCCTATAAGATAAAAGTTCTTTCGGAATTTTGAAAAAAGAACTACATCAGGTGATCTGGAAGTCTCAATTTTAAGATCTTCAAATACATGTGAAAGCACAACTTCCCCAATATGATGGCGACAGCCAGACCATAGCAAGACTTTACCAAATCTTTGTTGGATTGTCACACATGCTGCAGAAACGTGTCCTGTGTTTGAGGCGGTTGTGTCAAATGTCATGTTGACAATTGGCTCTGTACAATGCCAGGAATTTAACAGATCAAGTGTCCAACCACTACACAAAGCCATTCTTCAGACGCGTTCTTATCAGTTAAAGAAGTCATCAATTTTGAGTCCCAATGACGAATTGCCAAGTCTGGTGCAACCCATTGTACTTTATGGTCTTCTGCCAATTGCTAAACAACATTTCTCCGTGATCTGTCTGCAGTAGCATAAGAAGTAGACACATTAGAACTGTTGCCTTGTGACTCTTCAATCAAAGCTGCTGTAAATGTTGCTTGTTGAGCTGCAGACATATTCAAGCATGTTGCTAAAGCAACAAGTCTGGGACATTTCAATATATCATGAGGAATAAATGCAAATGTCCCAGTGTGTGAGGAACGGTGATGGCATCTTTTACTTGTCTTCAGAGTCTCAAAATTCATGTCACATTCACCTTCATCGCTAATATCTTTATCTAATAGGCTTCGAGTTGCTGTTTCTTCTCCTTCTTTATCTGCTCTTTGCTTCTCTTTACCAGCTCTTCTCTGTGCCAATTGCTTTTGCACATTACTTTGTTGAATCTTTTTGACTAATATGTTATCTTTTGATCCAAAAGTTGCAGTTCTGTTAGTTTTCATAGAGTGGAGAAATGCCGTATCTTCAGCATTTGCAATTAGCTTTTCTACATCAGCTGGCCAGAGTGGAAAAGTTTCACATAGTGAAGCTTCCATAGCATTTATCCTGCTTACAACTGATGCATTTGACCTGGGTTAATTTGGTATCGCGCTAAGTTTAGCATTTTCCTTTAGCAGTTGTATGATGCGTTCACAAGCTTTTAGTAATGAAATCATTGCAGTATTTGCTTTGTCATAAAATACCAGTGTTGACCTGAAGCATTTAAAAACGATATGTGGAGTCCATGATTTATCTTGATAACCCATTCTCATTTCAAAGTATGCTTTATAGGCAGTGAAGTACTAATTACTAGGCGTGAAATACTAATTATTAGGCGTGAAGTTTGCCTTCACTTGTTTCGGCGCCACAAACATAAAAAAACTAATCTGGTGATAACTTGCCATCTTACTTGCAATCTCAACTCTACTTGGCATAACTAACTTTTACATGTCAAATTAATATTTGTTTTAAAATAAAAATAAAAGTTTACACATAAAAGTTCTGAAATCCGAAGTATAGAAAAATAGATTGACTAAAATGACATCTTAATGCTGATAATCCGCAAATGACGAAAAATTAAAGTATTATAGCCATGTAAAAAACTAAACACACCACTAAAGTAAGCAACCTCAAATTTTGTAAGAAACCTGGAAATATCCAGCCAAATAAAATTTTGTGACGTGGTGTTATTTGAAGAGTTTATTGCTAGTTTTTATTGAGCATGTATACATAGGGTACATCAAACGCCCCAAGGTTTTTAAATATCCTTGTACCCATTTAAAAAAGTTTCCTTTTGGGCCTAAATGGTATAATATGAAATATTACTTACTTATGTTTAGGGGGTCCTCCAGTCATTTAAAAAATTCACATTTACCTATCATAGAATATAAACTGTTATTAATTTCTTCAACGGTTTTTCATGTTTAAGTTTGAAATAAATGTTTAGTTTAATAATACTATATCTTTGATTATTATATTCTTGTTGTCTGCATTTGACTGAATTAAATATTTTTCATCAAACAAGAATGGCTATTGCAATAAAATCTACAGCTGGAGCATACAATATTAAGTACGAGCAATAAAATCTACAGCTGGAGCATACAATATTAAGTACGAGCTCATTTTTTATAAAAACATCTTGCTCCTCTAAAGAATTGCGTGATAAGAATTTTGTGAACTGTATAATACTAAAACTAGTCAAGAGAAAAGAGCTTGGAATGCTTTGCGGAAAAATATTGGTTTCCTTAGCAACAACAGAGCTGAGAGCTTCCATGCAAAATGTCGATTAAGATGCACTAACTGTTGTTTTACGTAAGAGTCGTATTGTAAAACGAGTTCAATTTATTAATATATTATATGAGTATTGTTATACAAATAGGCGATAAATACAAAGAAGAGATCGTATATCACAGTTAGTGGTACAAGAGTTGCCCGAGTCCGTTGTTGTAACTTCAAGAGAGCGAGGTTTCGAAGATCACGCTATTTATACATATTAACCAGGGGGACATTAATTGTTTTATGACGATTTGATTACCGCAACACTTACTGCGTTCTAATTTAAATTTCTTTAGGTCGAATCTTGGTGCAGCTAGTGAAGAACACAATGAGCAGTTTCACAAAGATATGTGAGAAATGGAAAAACGCTATCAGGGCAGATGGAATGATATGATGATGGGGGGCTGTGCATGGAATTTACTTTATAACGATGGTCTAGTTACAGGAGAAAACCACGTTCTGCGCTTCACTTTTAGTCACTTTTAGTCACAGTTTCATACTATTTTTGATGATTTGATATGGATTTTCTACTTCTATTTGTTATGTTGAACAGTAAGCTCTTACATCTTTAATACAGTTGATGTGGTTGTCAAGGAAACATTGCGTTCATTTCTATTTCATTTGTTTGTATTTATATTGGCTTTGCTGATGCATCAATGACGTTTGCTTTTTACTCGTTTTTCATATTTTCTAGCGTAACTGTAAATACTACACTAAAACTGATTGCATTTTTGAAACCAGCCCGATTTCACCTAGAAACACTAAAAAATTAACCCAAACAAAAATTTCATTAACATTTGCTACGAAGTGTAATCGATGCTCACTTCTATTTATTTGTTGCCATTTAGTTGCTGCATCCAATCAACTCCTTGTGACTTTATAACTTTTTTACTTAACCAACAAATTTGATGTTGAACGAAAACAATAGCAAAACATTAAACATCTAAAACAATACCTTTATAACTTTTTTTATCCTCGATATTTTTTAATGATATAACAAAAAAAGGATAAAATTAAACATCTGCTAAACAATTTATAAACTAAAACCTTTCTTTCAAGTTTATATTTCTTTGTAAAAAGAAGAATTTGTTTAAACTTTTTGCTTCTATAATCTCGAATTCTCCTCTCCGTTCTCTTTTGTTTTAAGACCAACTCCAATTTTTATCAACGTATGAGTGGTCTCTTGAAATGTAAAATCTTTCAGCAGGTTTTCTTGTTTAAGTTGCAAAACTTCTCGACGGCGTTCAACCAACTCGTATCTTTTCAAGAATTAAACAATATAGTTTCTAATTTCAACTACGTACACAATAAAAGTACAAACTACAACTGTACATATACACATTACTAACAACATTAATATAAACAACTACAACTGTACATATACACATCACTAACAACATCAACATAAACAACTACAACATAAACACATCACTAACAATAAAACTATGTCTATATTCCAAACAATTTTTGTAAAAATTGTCAAACTTTTTCTAAATAGAAATTTGCTAAAAAAGAAAAAACAAATTAACAAGTGTATTTGTATCAATTTAAAAAAAAAAATGTTTTCTTTTTTTTTAAAGTTTCACAGTTACAAAACAATTGACGATGCGATCTACATCTTTATATTTATCATACTTCATATATTTATCATCGTGTTCAATTCAGAAAAGAGCAAGATTTGTTAGCTTTTCACCAATTGTTGATGTTGAGTAATTTTTTTACCTTTTAAATTGTTAAGAAAGATTGTTTTCCTTCACAAGAAGTTGCCAAGATGCTGCATAACAGTGTTGCATGAGAAAGCCTGCCATTTCGCATTTTCGTTGGTCTGAATTTGAAAGACGTGCGTTATTTTAACATTTTCTTGTCCTGGCCAATTTTTTCAAGTAATTTGTTCTCAGTCATTTTTTTGCTGGTGAATTGAATATTTCATCGTTTTCTTTTATTTTCTATTAATTTCTTTTGTTTACTTTTGTTTTCTTTAACTTTTTATGGAGTATAGGCCAATGATGGTGAACCGATCTGCGGAGACGTTGTAATCACTGGCTTAAATCATTTTCCGAATAATAGCTTCCAGTTACTTTCCTCAGCTTTCACTTTGCAAAATTTGATAACTACCAAAAAAATGAATAATTTATTTCTTGTTATTGATGCTGCTAATTCTAATGGCAATGTTCCAGACTATTTTTGAAGAATTAAGTTTTTTGTAAATGGCGTTGATTGTCATTGATTGTTATTGATGCGGATTTCAAATGAAATTAAGGTTAATCTTTTTAGAACATTTTCAAGTTCGAAGATTTCAAAGCATTAGCGACTTCTTTGGGTTAAGTTTTACAATTTATTTCGTTTTACAAAGAACAGTTAACTGTTAAAAAAGTTAAGCTTTCAGAGAGATTCAAAGATTGGCTCTCTTATTCACCAATAGCACGAAAAGTGAACAGGTTTCTTATACAAAATTGTTTAGATCAAGTTTAACGTCTTAGATATAACAAATAAACTCAGTTGCAGTATCGGGACATTGTGATTGGATATTCTTAACAATTTAATAAAACAGTTGGGCATGGCAATTTAACTGAAGTGTGGTTCTACATAATCAAGTATGGAGGACTACACTTCAGTTAAATTGCCTGTTCTACAAAAGAAAAAAGACATCGAAAAATTCTAAATTGGATCTTAAAGCTGATACGGATGTACTTGATGCGCATGCGTAGACGATTGGGATTTGCATCAAAACTGTATGGTAGAGAGATCATAAAAATCAAACAGAGAAAAAAAAATTTCATTGATAATTTAATTTTAAAAGAGAGATCTTGGGAGACTGCATAACTCTGCTACTTAAAATACTATCCTGATGATTTTGGAACCAATGTCATCTGACGATATAATTCACTACAAATTTTAAGTTAATCTCAAAATTTAAAGGTCGAGATGCAAAGAAATTGTTTTTCAATGAAAATAAAAACACTCTCTAATATCTTTATAGTGCTACGTACTTGTGCTACTTGTGTCTCAAATGTTGTAACTTGCAGTTGTGAATGTTTTTTTTTTCGATTTAGAAAGATGTCAAATTAACGCTTGACCATGCGACAAGCATGCGTGTAACTCAAACACCACATCCGTCTCTGTTGTGTGTCAAGAACGATGTTTAGGATACTACGGACAAAAAGCGCAGTAAAAGTGAGTTTGCACAAAAAAAGCGTGTTCTTTATTTACTATGTGTCATCTTTCCTCGTATCTGAAGAGCGAGCTCATTTTTAATAATGACATAGTAGCGCTTTAACACAGTAGAAAAAAAAAAGGTCGGCTATATTTTTATGATCTAGAGACCAATGTTATGCACAACCCCAGGCAAACTATACTTTTAATCCAGCCCAGCCTGGAACTAGTTTGATAATGAACCTCAGCGAAGTAATTAGTAAAAAATTGTTTGAATATGCGTCAGGATGCAAACTAAAATTAGAACGACTATTTAATAAACAATCGTTACCTAGTCATTTCAAGATCTTGACCGATTCCTTTTAACAAAGATTTGTACTTTGCTGTAGATTTGTCCAGAGCTTCTCTAAACCAAAAGAAATGTCATCTCGTTGAAAACTAAAATCGTCGCATCCCAAAATTGCATTGAAAGGTGCAATCAAAAGCAAAGCTTATTCCACAATTTAGAAACACGGGGAGTATAAAAAAGGATGTATAAAGTTTCATAAACAAATGAGTTATGAAAAACGTTTGAAACAAACTGTTTGTTTTTTATTTGTTCCTTAAATTCCTTAATGCGTTGCTCTTTTGTCTTGTTAACATTTTCCAGATCGTAAAGCGATTTGTTTAAAATTATCTAAAATATAAAAAACCATATTTAAATTTCATAGTAAGTTAAAAAATATAATTTGCTGGTAGGACAATTTAATGTGAATAACTGAGTTTTTACTTGGTTTTTTTGAATTTGCTTAAATTGCTCCGTCATCTTCAAATTTCGCTTTTCCATATCAAGCAACACACTTTGCTAAAAACAAAGAATTTTCCATTTAATAAAGTAATATTGTGCCAATTATTAAAATAACTTTATGCTACTTAACAAAACTATTTTGCACTAATTAATGCATAGCAGGAAACGAGCTTTCAATTTGAGCCGCAATCAGCTAAGATAAAACTTACAATTGATTGAGTGTACCGTTTTTCATCTGCTATTTCAGAATTTTTACGTTCAATTTCAATGGCTAATCGCAAACTCTCTTCTTCCTTTGAAATTATCTGATTCTTTAAAGTTTTATAGGCTTCAACATCCTACAGCAATCAAGGCTTGTATAAACAATCAAGGTTTGTATAAAAACATTAGGTTTAAATTATTATTGAAACTGAAATGATTCAAAAACCGTGTACTTTCTCTAAGATTGAGTTCGTTTCCAACTGTTGTTTTACCAGCTTGTTCAATTTCTTCTTTTTAGCACGCAATGTTGAATACTAATTGAAAAAAAAGCAAAATAAAACTTTTTAACTCGTAAACAAATCTAAGAATTTATTGTTAAAAAAATTTTTTACTAAAAGATTCTCTTGGTTCATTATGATAGACCATGATTCCGATATATTTTTCATATATATACTCGGGTATACACATCAAAAGTTCTCATTATGAATAGTTTTTTTTTAAGTATTTAGATGATTCACTTTTAAATTGAGTGCAAAAAGCTTCAACCAAAGCGTCCGCCCTAAATAAAAACTGAAATTTTTCTGAAGCAAAATGCTATTTCACTGTTTTAATACTTGAAATTTCACTGTTTTAGTGAATTGAAATTATTTAGTACTAGCAATTGTTTCTAAAAAATAATTTTCACTACCTTAATGTATAAAATCAAGATTGATAGAGATTTTTGCAAATACCATCAAAAAGGATGGCAAATTATATAGCTACCTGAAAAGCAAACTCCAAAGAATAAGCGACATTGCAAACAAAGAATTTTATTTGGTAGGTCCACAGATTAAGAAATCGTCAAAGAATCAAAAAATGAGCTTCAAGAAGCTTTTTAGTAAAATTGAAAATCACTAAAATAACCATAATTGTACCACATGTAGCCATATTTTAACATTAATTGTACCACATGTAACCATTTTTTAACATTAATTGTACCACATGTAACCATATTTTAACATTAATTGTACCACATGTAACCATATTTTAATGTAAAAGTTTAAAACTTTCAGAACCGCTAACTTTTAGTGGCCAAAAAGACAAAACCTCCTGATTCTGCGTAAAAAGTAAAAGGTATTTCAATATCGTAAGATTTAGCGCTCTATACTTGGTTTAGTTCGTTATAAATCTCATACGTTTCGTACTTGGTTTAGTTTATTGTTTTTACCTTTTGATTTTAATGTTGATTATCCTTTGGAATTTGCTTTACAGTTAGCTATATGTTTTGCCATCTTTTTTGATAAAATGGACAAAAAAAAAAACAAGTCACCTTTGCAGAGAGTCGTGAAATATCCTCGCCTTGCCTTTCGATCTTTATGTGAGCTTCCCTATAAACACGAGTATTTCAATAAATACAAACAATCCTATAAAGGTGTGTGTGTGTGTGTGTGTTTGTGTGTGTGTGTGTGTGTGTGTGTGTGTGTGTTTGTATGAATGTGTGTGTGTGTGTGTGTGTCTGTGTGTGTGTGTACCTCTAACTAAACCTGACCTTTGCAACCCTTGAGCTTCGTTGAGCTGTTTTTCGTACTCAGCAACAATTCTTTCTAGTTCACTGTTCCTACACTTAAGATCTGCAACTTCGCATAAAAGCTCATTTATCTTCCATTTGTGTTGCAAATTCTCACATTTTATGCCTCCAATTTCTTTTATAACATTATTAATTGATGACTTAAAATTTAATGACTTGCTGTGAATGTCGCTGTCAGTCAGTAGCATTTCACTTTTGATTTTCTTCACTTATTATATCTTAACTTTATATTAACATCAGAAAAAAATTGCCTAGTTGGATAATATCAGACGTTTTTATACAGTAAAAAACTGTTTGCTCTAGAATGTTATTCTTTTTCATGTTTTCATTTGGAACAGCTCTCAATTTTTTTTTTTTTTTTTTTTTAGATAGCCCGTGCGCAATAATTCTCTTTTTCCAGATTTTTTTAATGATTACGATGTTTAATCGAGAATTCAAAAAAATATATATTTTTGAATTTTTTTGGAAGTGTTTATAGAACTTCTGGAAGCCAACTCTTTTTACCTTCACTGATTCGTACTGAATTTACAATATGGATAACATGCGAGGTTTGATACAGAAGTTTGTTAAACTTACTTTACTTACTCAATTAAATCTAGAAGTTTAAGAAGTAAATCTTGTTGTTACCAATGTCATGACCACCAACAATGCGTCCAAGCATTAGAAAGGATTAGAAAGCATTAGAAATAAAATGTCTGTAAATGTAAATGTAAAAAAAAAAAAAAAGAATGAATATTATATATATATGTATATATATATATATATATATATATATATATATATATATATATATATATATATATATATATATATATATATATATATATATATATATATATATATATATATATATTTAATTGACCTGAAAAATTGATGAATAATAATTTGTAAAACGGGTTTTTATTGACAGTGATATAGCTGACTCTCTAACCATTAAGAATTTTGTCGTTTTCTAAGATGTTTTATATTCACTCTGGTGGATGACCATACTCGCCCAAGTGTTTCCACAAGGATTTAATTTTGGAATTTCTTTTTTATAGTTACTTTTTGAAATGATATTTTATGTTTATGTGTGATTCTTTTTGCAATATTTGTATAAAATGTAAAGAAGCTTATTCACTTTTCTAATACTAATTTTTAAAGAAGATTGTAATAATCAGGAAGTGATCCAGTTACATCCAGGTTCATCTAACAAAGTTCCCTCAGTTCAAAACTTGTGCTTCTAATGGAGTTGAAATTAAGGCCAACACTCCAAAACATTTAATTTACTGCAAATTTATAAAAGCTTTCAATATCATCCTGAACTCTTTACAAGGTTTTCCTGAAGAAATGCAGGAGCAAATGTGACCATCTTAAAAAAAGAACAATTAGAGGTTGGTACAAAAAGAAGAATTAACCGTGTAATGCTGCCTACTTCTTTGAAAAATCCGTCATTAGTGAGTCTAAATGTAAAAAACTAAATTGATCCAAACAAGTTCTAAAGTGGACAATTAACGCCATGTCATGGCCCATGAAGATAGGCATATTTGAGATATTTATTATGAATGAGATATTTCAAATGAAATATTTCATTTGAAATATTTCATTTGAAATATTTTATTTGAGTTATCTCATTAAAATATGAAAGTTATCTCAATATTTAACTTATTCTAAAAATTACTTATTTTGGTAATTTACATGAACAGAGCTTCACTTTCATTAGATGGCAGTTTTAATATTAGTTTTCCCAGTTTAAAAGATGACATTAAAAAAACCAGACAAGCAATAGATGCAGATAAAGCTTCTAGCTCTCAAAAATTTTACTTTCATTTTATGCAGGAGGGGTGTTAAACCTAAGTGTGTAAACATTTTTATAAATACCATAACAAGACCAAGAAAGCAAGTGAAGACAAGGAAAATAATAACAGAATTTAAAAATTACATTAAATCAGATTATTTGATATTGGGATGAGAAACTCTTTGAGTCTTAGAGGGATTAGAGGAATGGTATTGGGATGAGAAACTCTTTGAGTCTTAGAGGGATTAGAGGAATTGGATCTTAAAGTTAACATTTTGCCCAAGTTTTGATACGAGACCTTGTAATGCAAAGGTATAAAATGAAACTATTCAAGAGGAATGCAAAACAATGGCAATTCTTTTAACTGGCAACTTGATTACCATCATCTTTTAATTCTTCTATGACTGGCAACTTGGTTACCATCATTATTTAGAACTGATCCTGGGAGCAATTTGGAACTTTTTATTTAAAAAAGAAATAAAAATTAAATATATATTTTAAAGATTTTGAGAAAGAATAGATTTGCTCAGAGAAATTTCCATTCAGTTTTATTAAAAAAGTTCCTTAGATATTTATATCTCTTTCCTCAAAAAGAAAACAGACTCTTAAGATGATTATAAGTAAGCTGCAAAATTTTATCTCTTTGGAGGATCAGAGCTTAAAACAATAAATCTTAATCTTCCATCCATTAGAACACAGAACATTTGTCATTTATTGGGAAGAGAATTGTTCTATCAATTGAATTGTTCTATCAAAGAGAACACAGAGCATTTGTCATTTATTGGGAAACGAATTGTTCTATCAATTTGAGCATAATTGTAAGCAACTCAAGTTTCCTCTTTAGAAACTGATAAGGATGGAACTATTTATAGATAGTTGTTTGCTAAAACCTTCGAGGTTACCAGAAATGCTGCAGAGCGAGAAGTCAAGTTGTGTTCAGATTATCTTCAGATATTTATGAAGATAAAGTAACTTATTTACAAAACATACTGAAAATTCTTAAGTTTTATATTTAAAATAATTGGTTAACTTTATCAGATTGTGCGAAACGAAATTTTAGAAGTAGGTGAAACTCAGAAAAATCGTTGGCAACTTGAATAAGAAGCAACTATTCTCTTTTTTTTCGATTGTGACCCCAGTCACTTCCTTATCTCTACCTTTGATCTCTTTTTTTGAAAACTCTGATAGTTCTATGAGGCGGGTCTTTTAAATAAATATCAATTCTATATTTGTGAGTCGGGGTTTTCTTTACGAGGAATGGGGTTTAATTTGTTCGTATTTTAGGAGGATAGGGTGTATAGATGTATGGATGCCTCTTGGTTCGGTGTAATGGTAGCACTCTGACTTGTGTTATAATACGCGCGTAATTTTCTTGGCGCGCGATATTCTTCTTCCATATTTTCTTTATGAACAACAAATCTTTTTATGCTGTTATTAACAAATAATATATTCTCCGCTTTACACTATATAAAAAAACTGTTTCTTACTAATTCTTCTATTCCTTCTTTTGTCGTTTATCATGTAACCAACTATAAATCTCCCTACCCGAAATGCCCACCCGTATATCCCTTATACTATAACTTGTCTTCCCCACTTTCAACAATTTTCGTAACTTTCTCAAAACCTTCTCGTAACCTATCTCTTAAGTTCTTTCTCCTCTTCTCTCCACTTTTCTCCTCTTCTCTTTTCTCCCCTTTTTTTCCACTTCTCCCTTCGGGTTTCTCGTTTTTAAATTTGTTGCTTTGTTTTTGGGCGTTGGCGTCTTTTCATTTTCGTTAGATAGCGTGTAAAATATTAATGGTTGATTTTGGGTGTTTTGATTGTTATGAATAGCATCTTGGTTAATTAGATTTAGCTTCCTCACAGTTCAGAGTTTTCAAAAAAAGATATAAAAGGCAGAGATAAAGAAGTGACAGGGGTCACCAATCGGTTTAGCACGACGAAATTCAGCATCCTTAAATCGTTAATTACTCGAAAACTAAAATCGTGGTTCAAAAAAGCTATATAAACTTTTAAGTCGAGAAATTTTGTGCATAATTGAAGACAATGAAACCTATTACAAAAAGGACTTTTCATAATCGCCAGGTCAGCAATATTTTTATGAGTAGATATGTTGCCAACAAATTCAAGTGAAAAATTTTAAAAAAATTCAAACTGAAAAATTTACTCTCAAGTACTTTATATGGCAAGCGCTCTGCTCCTGTGGTTTGAAAAGTGCACCATAAATTATACGTAAGATTTTGAACTCAGATTTTCATATAGAATTTTATTTAGAAGACTTTTTATATGTAAGAATGCTTAAAGAAACACCTTTTGCCATTCATTAAGTATGAAATACCCAAAATATTTGCCCCTTATTTGGCTACAATCTACTACTCCAAAAAGTCTCTAGAAATGGTATGAACAAAATGGCGTCAAGCTGGATACCTGAGAAAGTTAATCCTCCAAATTGTCTTAAGCAGCGAGTTATTGAAAGTTATCAATCAATTATTAGAGGAATCCTAATAAAAAGCAAGAAATTCGCTTCAGATGAAGAAAAGTTTAAGAAAAAGTAAATAGCAGCATCAAAAAAATAACTCAAGGCAAAGTCCAGGAGATGATGTCAAGTACTCGCAAAAATATTCGGTTTCTATCTAAAAGTCTAGAAAATGGTTGAAATAAATACCCTCTAAAAATGTAGAAAATGGTTGAAATAAATACCTTAGTTTCATAGTGTAAAAAATTTACAAAAATCTGTTAAGTAGTTTTCAAGTAATTTATGATTAGAGGGTATTGGATTTCATCGTGTTCAACCGATATTTAAGCGTGAAAAAACTTTTAAAAAACTTTAGCAGAATTTTGAAAAATCCTCTGACACTTTTCTTTTGAGTTTATTTTTGATATTTAAAAAAATTTTTTACAGTTTTTTTCCTAACTTTTTTGATTTTGGCCAGCTCATAAAAATCCTTTTAGATTACTGTTAGAGTATTCAAAGAGAGTCCAGATATAAAACAGTGCAGCAAAAAAGATTTATTCCTTAAATAGATTATTTGTTAACATTTATCAACTTTATTTTTATTGTTGCGCGACATTTTCTTTTCACATTTAATTATCATTAAGCAGCATGAGTTTTGCAAGATTCAAGACTGCAAGATGAAATTTTTGATTTTATGTTTTATGGTTTTTCCAAGGCCCTGGTTTAACACCTACTATGCCGCTTTTATGTTACAAAAACAAAACTTTATTTTAGTTTAGAAGGGGTGTGGTTAATGAAAGTTATTGTCAGAACAATCAGAGTTTTCAACTATTGAACTATTTAAAGAAAATAGCTGGAGAATTCATTTATTGGCCTTAGTTGTTTAGGCCCATCGTTGGGCTCAATTATATAGATTTCAATTACAGTGAAAAAATTGATTACAACGCTCTTCCAAGTAAAAAACTTACAGCGAAATAAATTAAATATAAATTAATGATAGTTATAAAAACATTTAAAATTTCATTTATTTGTTATTTCGTTCATGTGAGAACCACAAAGCTTACACTATTTACACGCCAGAAGACATTGATTGTCAAAATTAAAAACTGCACGAGAGCGATCGATCCTAGTATCTAATTTTACTTTTCCACTAAAGAAAGAGCAAGAATTCGCTGGAGCTCATCTTCTTCCTCTTTTCTTCTTTGGTCAGCAAAATTAACTTCCATGGCCGATATCTCAAGAATTCTTCTCAACTGCTCTTCTTCGTTGATATAATCAGCTGAATAGTCTAGAGAATTTGTACCACCCAAGTTTACTTGCTCAGTTCTAAGAAATACAAAAAAAAAATGTTGGAAAAATATGTATATTTGAACACATGGATACTTGAAGATTATGACTTAAAACTAGTAGTAATTTGTAATAAAATTTGAAACCTCGGCAAAACCTCCTCTTGATAATCTTCATTCCATAAAAGTTGATCAGATCGGACATCAGTCTCTGGTTCTCCTAGAGTCATAAGACTTTGTTGAATAGCCAATTGCAACAACTCATCATCTTCTTCTCGAGCAGACGAATCTAAGAGACAACATGACAGCATAAATTAGAGCAATAAAAGTATCAATATAACATTTAATGAACTAAAAACTAACCGCGAAAAACTGTATCAATCCCCATATCTCTATAGCTATCATGAATCTCAAAGATTGACTTGTCAATTACACACTGAGATTTAGATACAGAATCTGAATTGATGGATATGGAATAAGTTGACTGATCATCTAGCATAAGAACTCCCTCAGGGCAGTTCTCTATACCATTCAAATTGTTGAAAGTCACACGTGCATTTAATACACGAAACAAAGGGATTTCTAGATTTTAAAAACAACTTAAAAAGACTTTTTTAGACAGTTGTTAGTGAAACAGATGTCAGTGTTGTTAGTTCTTAGTGATATTAAAAAAGTATCATTTAAATTAAAAAATAAAGAAAAAGATTATTTCATATAGCAAACATTAAAACAACTTTTTTTTTTTTTACCTATTTTTAAAGGAAAACCTGCAGGCAACTGAAGAGCAATAAAATCTCGAAGCTTAGCAAAATGAGAGCTGCTGTGTGCCTAAAAATATTGAATGATAAATATATAACATTATAGTTGTACATAACGTAAAATATTTACATACAACTATGTTGTTAAATAAGTTAAAATTTAAATGTTGTTAAATAAGTCAAAGAATTTTATTGATCCAATTTAGAAAGGTTTTGTAAGATGATCTAACGAAATAAAAAAAGGTCATCTTGCCATTAAGTTGATCACAGGAAGAACCTGATCTTGCAAAGATAAAGGAAATGTATCAGAGAGTGCAAGAGTAGCAGAGAATTTCTGACGAACTAAAGTCATTTTTCGTAGTCTACCAACATCTTTATTTGGGTGACATTTCGGATTAAAATAATCAACTATTGATAAATGATATGGGTTCATTGATTCTGCATCTTTAACATCAGGCGCATTTATGCACTATAAATAAATAGTTACAATAACTAAATACAGTAAATATCAACATTAAACTAATAAAAGCAATCAATAAAATGAAGAAGAAATTTTTTGAAATTTTAATTCCAAGTATCATTTACAATTATGAAAACCATCTTAATCAAAAATTATAGTTTGGTGGATAAACAAAAAATCACCTCCTCGATCTCTGTTTTGTGAATGAAATTTAACATAGATGGTACACGTGATTCAGCTTGTTGTCTCTCTTCTACAAAATCAGGTAAAAACAGTAAAATCAAATGTGAAAATGTTAAGAAGAAATAATAAATATATCAAACAATAAATATAACAATATTATAGAAAAAAATTAAATGCTGAAAATAGTCATTTAAAAAGTCAAATCGTTGTTTACTACTACATAGTATAAAAAACATTGGATTTTGTTAAACTACCTTGTATTCTATTTATATCTTCTTGTGTAAGATGCTCTAAACGAGTTCTAGTGACAAATTCTACACCTGATACACTGAAAACTTTGGCTTGATAACCATTGATGGTGTCTACCTTATCACCTCCCAGGCCCAAAAAACCACCTTTCTGCCTTAAATAGTTAACCAAAGGTATTACAAAAATTCTTTTCTTCTTTTACTATCAGAAAGGATTATGAACAACACACATTTCTACACACAGAGTTTATTATGTTAATTGTTAAGTGTACCAAAGAGTCATTATAAATAATAACATATATATGACTTATACAATTCCCTATTCTTGATTTTAAGGTAATTTCAGATGAAATCATCCAACATTTTATGAAAATTAAGTTTTCTACATTTTCATATCATCCTAAGAAAATATTGATCATCCCAAATATAGAATTGTTAAAAGAAATGTTTCCCAAATAAAAGTTATCAAAAAGTTAGTATAATTTCAATTTTAACTGTCATTTTTGATAACTATATCAAAATTAGTTATTTTAAAACATGAAGAATTTAAAATCCACTATAAGAAGATTCCACCTAAAAAAATGAGCTCAAAAACTGAAAAAAAAATCTAAAAAAATTTATGCATCAAACAACAAGATGCATAAGTATTTTTAGGCTTTTTAAACTTTGAAAAAAATTGCAAAGAAGCATTAATTTGCATTCTGTTTGGTTCATAAGGAAGCAAACATGGCTGATTTTTTGAAAATATAAAACATTTTACACTTAGAAAAAATTCTCAAAATTTTTGTAAATATTCACTCATTTTCAACTTGCACCAACCTATTTGGCTAAAACCACTTAAACTTTTATTGTTACTTTGATTATTTTGTTTTATTGTAATGACTGTTTATACCAAATCACTCTTCAGTTATAATTAACTTATTGACATACAATAGCCTTCCTACTATTATCAAGAGATTTACATATAAAAAATTAACACCTTTTTAAAATAGTTTTTCTAAAAGGCTGTTAATAGAAAAACCTTTTTTTCTAGTTAACTTTTTTTTTATTTTTAAACTGTGAGAAAAAATATTATGCATTAATTTTTTTGTGGAGTAGCATAGCTAAAAATATAAACACTAATGTTTATATTAAGTCTGAAGTCTTTCTTAACTTTTCATGTTGGTTAATAGACCAGTAATAAGTTCTTTAGTTTTGATTTCAAATGAAATTACTCCAGATAAATAAAAAGGATAATTTAAGTCAAGAAAACAATTTAAATCTAAATGAAGAACAAACCCCTCACCTTGTAAAACTAATATTGTTATGATCAAGAGAAGTTGTCACATTTGCTGAACTTAATCTGGAACTGATAACAGATGCAGGGGGGTGCAGTGAAGATAATTTAATAGATTCATCTCTAAAGAAAAGTTTTGTAATTAAGCCCAAAGAAAAGATTTTGATTAAAACATTTAGTCAAGTTATGTAAAATGTTTTTTAAAAGCATTTTACATAAGTTGACAAAACTCATTTTAAATGTTGATAATTAAAAAAATAACCGTATGTTTATTGACTCTTTCCAGTAGGACTTGGTATCATGGTCAATGTCAAAAAAATGACTGCTACGAGCTAAATAAGAACGTAAAAACCAAAAACAAAAGCAATTCAATACTAATACTTAATCTTTTTTTCACATTCTTAAAAGACGTTTTCTAAAGAAGTTATAAAAAACATAAAGAGAAAGGAACTGCATAATTAGATGTATGCACCCACCTCCTCCTTTAAAAATGAAACTTTTATTTCCACGTTGCCAACTCATATGATCAAAACCAACTAATGTTGTATCAACACGAACTGATGCTCCTAACACACAAATTGTTTTAAAAAAACTAAATTAAAGCTGCATTTAATTTTCAAATAAATAATTTTATAATTTTAAGATATTAAAAAATTCATTGCCATCAGACACTTATAATCATAAATTGCCATGGTAACCATATATTTCACTGCATTCCTAAAATCTATAAAAAATATTCATCTTTTTCTATATTTCTCTAAAACAACTTCTTGCTCAGTACCAGAGCAAAACTTTTTGCTCAGTACCAGAGCAAAATATTAAGCAAGAAGTTATTTTAGGAAAATATAGACTCATTATGTAATGATTATTTTAGGAAAATATAGACTCATTATGTAATGATTATTTTAGGAAAATATAGACTCATTATGTAATGATTATTTTAGGAAAATATTGACTCATTATGTAATGATTAGATCAGATCATTATGTATTGATCTCTCTTAAAAGCCTAAAATATCTTTCCATCTGTGTTTTGACATCCAAACAAAGAAAACAATCACAAACCACTTTTCCAAATCTTATAGCTATCACTGGGACACATCCTTGATATCAATGGAACTAAAAATGAATAAATTACATAAAACATCCCCTATACCAGATATAAAAAGACTATTCTATAACTTAATTATTATTAAAAATGCTATATCCAAATAAATTAAACATATGTCCAAATAAATTAAACATAACTAGTTGAAATGCTAAACTACAAAAACAAAAAAACTAATTTAGATAAAATCACAAACTTTAATTTTGATCATTAAAACTGCATCTGAAAATAGAAAAATCTTACCCCAACTTGAGAATTCCCACTTCATTTCAACATAGAAATCTTCCGCCTAAAGTCATAAGAAACATTGAAAAGAAGAACATGAAAATATTGATTTAAATGATGCAGTATTTCAATGTAACTTACCGATTTTTATTCATAACTTAACATCTTTTAATTTTTTTTTAAATAAATTTTTTGTTTTAAAACATAAATAGGAGGGGTGGGGGTGGGGTCTAGTTTGGGGTGATGTATGTCTATGATATAATTTGGGCATGATTGATGGGTTATCTTTTTTGACAAAATACTTTTGGTATGAAAACACAAATAACTGAACCTTTTTTTGCTATTAAAACTGTTTTAAGAAAAAGGTTTCAGGATGGCCATTTTACAATTCAAAATGGATGATAACACTAAAAACATATTTTTTGGCTAATTTTAAATTTAGGGAGAAATATATAAAAAGCAGTTGGTAGAAATATAAAGTTTTTTTTTTTTTTTAATATTTTATTAAAAATTGGATCTTAAATATTATTCACGCTATAAAACATGTCTGCTATGTGAAAACGTAAAAATATAACCTGTTAGTAAAAACTATAACTGACACACATGGTTTGCAGCAACACATCTGTACATGATTCTGTCTGTATTATGTGTACATGTATTTGAGTGAACATATAAACAGTTTTTTTTAATATTTATTTGTGATTTTTTGGATAGGTATTTGGTATAGATAGGTATTTAAAAATTTCAGTCATACTTTTTTCTGTTTATAGATTTTTATAGACTTAAAAGCAAATTAACTGCCAAAGCTAGACCTATATTGCCCCCAACTCTTTGTAAAAGTTGATGCACTTTTAAGATGGTTTGCAACTGAAAAAACTTAATTTAAAAATCAAATTATAGTAAATATACTTCTTCCAAGAGTTCAAGAATATCATTTATTCCACTTGACTTATGTGTAAACTGCTGAAATTCACGATGTTGTATAATGAGAGATAACAACTCAGGATCTCCTGTTCCAACAGCTTCTTGAGTTGCTGTATTTAAAAAAATCATTGGCTTATATTCAAGTTAAGAAAAATTACTATTTAGAAAAATAATACTGTACATGAAAAGAAAACTGTATATGAAAATAGCAGTACGTATGTTATAAGATCTTACCATTCCATCCTTGTTTATCAACAGCAGATGCATCACATTTATAGTTAAGTAAAATTTTGACTGATTCAGTAAACCCTAATGCTATTGCAAGCAAAAGAGGTGTTCTTCCATGTGGGTCAGGAGCTTCATGATTATGCTAAAAAATATAGTTTCTTTGTATAAATTGGATGTAAAAGTGAACTGGATTTTTAAGTCGGCTTATTGTATAAGTGGACTTAGTGTATAAGTAAAGTTTGCTTTCTTGGCCCATTAAGATCAGCTTTAAGTCTGCACATAGACACTTTTAAATATACAATATATAAACTCATTGATAGTCAAGTGCACAAACTATTTGAACTTTCTCTTTATTTTATTATGCTATAAAACTGTTTTGAATAATTGTTCCATAAATAAAAAATTTCATGCAACTACCTAACATCAGCGTACCAAAAAAAAAACCCTCAAAAAATAAAAAAACAGAGTTAATAAATAAATGTTCAATTAGAGTCAGAAAAATCTGTTAAAATCGATCTACCAGGTAGTAATACCAAGTACTTGTTGTGTAACATTGAAGTAAAAAATTTACTAGAGAAATTTTTTATGTAGTAAATAGGTTCTTTTTAACACTTAAGAGGGTTATGGATGGCACGATCAAAAGTTTTTAAAAATCAATGGTTTTCTTTCATAGTATTAAATCCACTGGAAACATCATAAAGTGTTACTTGCATGAAATTATTTAGAAACTAATTCTTCACTTGGAATTCTTCACTTCATTTAGAAGCAGATTATCAGATTTTTTAGAAGTTTTAGAATCATCAGAAATTTGTGACACTGATAAAGAAACACATTAAAAGTGTGAAAAGGGCTGTAAACAAAGCAAAGTGCAATAAAAAAAATAAGTTTATTAGCTATAACCTCATTGATAAAGTGGAAAGCAGAGCTTTGAGCAAAAGGAATTACTGCTGTGCTAGATAAAAAAGATTATTTCTTTCTTGAATGTTCCTTGCTTGAATCTTTCTTGCTTGCATGTTTCTTCCTTGAATATATTGGTGGAATTTCCTCAGTAACTTTGGTGGACACTCACAAAATTTATAAAAAGCTTCTCACAATATTTCAGAAACCCCCCTAAATTTGGTGTTTTATCTTAATTCCTTTTTATTAATACTTTTACCATTTAGTGCATTTAGTGATCAAATCAAATAGTACAAATGTACTAAAGTCAAATATCACCAGTTGATACTAATCTTATAACTATTTACTACAAACCATATACAGCTATTGAAAACAAATGCATATTATATAAAGTTACTTAATAACCGTTTGGTTCGAGCATAAAAGTTGCTACTGTTCAGATAAAAATTTATAAATTCCAAATGGACAGCTGTTTAAAAGAAGTTATGCTTAACTTAATAATAATAGAGCATTTATGGACTCAAGATAATAATGATTTCAATCAGAAGAGAAATTACATTAAACTATAAAGTAAAAAAAAGTTTCAATAACAGTTAAATAGATATCTCTACTCAATCAAAAAGATTTAGTGAGTATTTTCTCACAATCAGGCCAGATCCAGAGAGATTATCAATGCTAACTCTTATTAATTGAAGTTCATTAATTAATTTAAAAAAGAACACTCTTTATTAAATCAATCCCATAAAATTTCAAGCTTTTATTTGTGGTTAAAACAGTTGCATCCAATTTCCCATTAGCTGCAACATTAAAACAAATTGAAAAACCAAATAATTTTTCATCAAGTCACTATTAAAAAAAAAAAAAAAAAAAAAAAAGTGTATTCTGTTAGCATCAGTGTTTGATTTTTTTGGTTTTTAACAATTAAAAACAAATATTATACTAACAAATTATGCATTTATAATGGCAATGCTTTTGGTAAGAAAATGTTATATATATACATTAATTTGTTATCTAAAACTTGTTATAAAAAACTTAACCAATCAACAAATTTCATAAATCTTCAAAACTAAGAATAAAAAATTATGATATGGCATGTTGAACTTGGCTGGTAATATTATGAAACACAACACCACTTCAAAACCAACTCAAACTCTTTATACCCTAAAAATTATTGATGAATGTTCAATTTTTTTTTCACTTTGATAAACTGACATTCCTTCTCCAATAGTAACAATATGTTTCTTGAATTTGTACCCCTTAATTCAACTAAAACAATTAAAAATACTTGCTATATCAGCTTGCAGAAGAAATCAATTTAATAGAAGATTATCAAACAGACAATAATTCAATAAGTAAGATAACACCAAGATAATAACCACAACATTATAAAGTGCTGCAAAGTTTATTAATATTAGGAAATGAGTAAAAACTTTATTGAAAGGAAAAATGTTATTATAAACCATGTTAAGATTAGAGCTAATAAAAATATTTTTTAATAACTAAAAATTTTTTTACTAACAATTTGTACTAGACATTTTTTAAAAATAAGAAACCAAGCAAATGGGCTAGTACTAGAAAGTTTCTTATATTAAGGGTACTTTTTTACAACTTTAGTACTAAATGTTTCTTAAGAGTTCCTTAAGTTTCAGATTATCAAGAGAGAAAAAGTAAATAAAATGCAATTTAAAGACATGTTAACAAGTAAGATAAAATGTTTTACAGTTAGTCAACTAAAATTATTTGAATTCCATCAATATCATTTAATAAAATATTATCCCCAGATTTGTCCTCGAACAGAATACAAATTAGGAAATAGTCCTTGAACTCATTATAAAAAAAGTTTCTTATCGAAAAGAAATTTATCACTAATAGTTTCTTAAGATTTTGGGGCTTCTAGTATTATTTTCTTATAAACATGTTTCTTATTTAAAAAAAAAGTGTATATTCAGTTCATAAATCTAATGATAGCTAAAACCTTCTTTAAATAAGGTCCCAAATATATTTAGTTTGGTGGCATAGTTATTGAACAGTAATTATTTATTGTCTTTCAATATAGTGGGGATTAAACTTGCACAACTATCATTCCCAAATATTTTCATCACAACTTCCTCAAATTTCACAAAAACTGAAAAATGAGTAATTGATGTACTTTTCAATTTTTTAAATCATTTTTTATACAGAAAATTGAGCATTAAAAAATTATTTTGGGTTAATTTTATGTATTAAACCACAAATATCTAAAGCTTTTTTTTAAAAAACATAACTAGTTACAAAAACCTTATCTGAAGGTACCAAAAGGTAAAATACTAAAAGTGCAGGATGACTATGATGTATATGCTTATAATGTACTATATTTTGTTTCTATGATATGAATTTTAAGATGTACTTAGGATGAATGACTAACTTTGTGTAAAATTTAATAAGCAAATATGGTTACTTTAAGGTTACAGAAGTTAATGTAAACAATTTGACATTTTAAAAAGAGCTAGATAAAACCTATGGGTCTATAATTGCATAATTAAAGTAAAAATTTAAAACTAATGAAATGTCTAAATTGACATTTACTAATTTATAAATGCTTCCTTAACTCACTAATAATATTTAAAAGTGTAAGTGTTAACAACAGCAAAATAAACACATTGGTAAAACATAAAAGTAAAGAAAAAATTTTTTAAAAATTCACCAATTTTGACTTCAGTAACTTATCAAGCTCATCAGTACAGTTATTCCACACACACACATGTAATGGAAATCTCTCTCTTATTTCTTGTTCATTTATAAATGGAAACATCAACTCAGCCATGTCTCATGATTTTATGTTGTATATTTTTTTAACTTAATCAAAAGTTTATATATACCTATATTTCAAAAAAAAAAATTATATATACCGTAGCTAACATAATGTGGTTATATATATATATATATATATATATATATATATATATATATATATATATATATATATATATATATATATATATATATATATATATATATATATATATATATATATATATATATATATATATATATATATATATATATATGTATGTATGTATGTATGTATATATATCTAACCACATAGCTATATCGTATATAGCAACGGCATAATACGATTTTATTACAGAGTGACCATAAAATTTAAATACAAGTTTTTAAGAGTAAATCAAAACAGATTATTCACAACGCGAGAAACCCGCAATGTTTTACTCTTGGACTTTTGCTTAATAAAAAAAAAAAAAAAAAAAACCGTGAGGCTGAATTTTTTGGAAATTATTTTTTTATTATTTTTACTATCTTATTATTTTTACTTTTAACGTACACTAAATATAGAGCCATAACTTGCATTTAAAAAAGCTAATCACTCAAATGATTAATTAAAAGCATTTAACAGAATAATAAAAAAAAGGATACGTTTCGCGACCAAGGACCGAAAATTTTGTTAGTGACCTATTCAATATATCATTTTTGGAAAAAATGACAGTTTTTTAGTAAAAAAACGAACTATCCTTATTTTTAAAGAACACACCTTTACGCTTTAGTTAGTTAATAATTTATTTTACATAATATGAGAAAATTTTTTGTTAATATTTTGCTATTCGTAATTCTCAAAGTTACTGTACATAGTATTATCCCGTATATTTCTGATTACTCAACAGTTATAAAAATTTTGTTTATGTTTTAGTTATTTTATTTTTTTAGTTGAAAAGTTTTTTTTTAACTTTTATGCCTTCAGTACAAAGTAATACAAATTTTAAAAGTATGTATTAACATTTTATTGATTTAAATTTTGATGACTAAAAAATTTCAGCTACCTTTTTTTAGAATTTTGCTTCTTAGTGCAACGCATCAAAAGATTTTCATATCTTAGTCAAAAAGAAATTATTCAGAAGCAGTGTTTTAAAAGAAAATGAAAAAATCTATGGTTTTAAGGATTTTACACAGAGCTTTTAACCCTTCAACATCTCTATAATTTTTTTATAAACAATTGTTAGTTTGTTTATGTTTACACCTTTAACAAATAAAATATGGCTCCAATTAAGAAGAGTCAATTTGCCCCTTTTATTATTAGCTTATGGTCTTCCCAAACTGTACAAACAGAAAACTGAGGATGACGAGAAGAGATTGTGTCATCGTCTTATATATGGAGAATTCCTTGGCTTTTTAATGGAAATTTTCTATGCAAAAATAGAGGAAACATGGGAACAATCCCTAAAATCTTCAATACATCGTACTGTTATTCCGCATGACATTGAATAAAGTTTCAATTACATTAAACTCTTTGCTACTTCTAAAAGATTCTTCTGCTCTATTTTCTCAGTAAGAACAACAAGGGTAGTGAACATAATCAAGTTAAAGAGATTTTAAAAAATGTGTTATAAACGTCCAACTTGGTTTACAACTTATTTGTAAATAGTCGACTAAAAAGGTATTTCGCGGAGTAGGAAGGGCGACATCAGAATTGGTCCTGAGTGTTACTAATAGTTACAAGAAGTATTGAGTATTAATGTCAAGTTTTAACTAATTACTGATTGCTAATTGAGAACAAGTTGTTAAAATGCCGGTGAGTTTCCTCAAAATACCTCATTGTTTCATTTGAATAATTCATCTCAATTTTAATTTTATCACTGTTGAGAAGTTACAATTTCACTTTAATATCATAAAATAAATCATTATTTAAGCTGAAAAAAATTCTCACATTTTTCAAAATTTTGATAAATTAAGCACTTAGCTTGAGTTTAATCACCAGTATCATGACTAAATATGATTTGATATGCTTCTTATTTTTTGATGATGTCACTAGGTTTTGTTACTGTTTCATAATTTTTTGTCTCTGTTTTTGTCTGTCTCTCTGTCTCTCTCTGTCTCTGTCTCTGTCTCTGTCTCTGTCTCTTTCTTAAAAACACATATCACACACACAAAGAGTCTTTCTTAATCTAAACTAGCCCTATTACACTCATTCTATGCTAACAAAATAATTTTTTTAAACTCTAAAAGTTTAAAATGATTTTTAAGTTAACCTACCCTCTTTTTCAAAAGATAATTCTAAAAATTTGTTCAGTAATATAAAAAAACATGCTATTTTGCTAGAACAATTTTTGATAGTATCAACTTTCTTGGTTAATCAAATATTAAAACTTTCTGAAAAGATTGGCTTTTATGGTTTATTTTTTAAGGTTTGTTAGTATTGGAAAAATTATGCTCCAAAATTATACATGAATTCTTTAACTTAATAAACATTTGGGTTATTTTTTAAACACTTAGGATTTTTAATTGAATAAATATATATTTTTAATGCACTTGTTTACCTTTTTTTTAGGCATATCATTCTAGTTTGGATTCTCCTACAATAATATGTAAGATGGCACTTCTTCCTCTAAATACTAAGTTTAAGGGTCCTGCACCGCCAGGTAACTTAATTTGAATTTTATTTATATAGAGTTATTGCTATTTATATAAATTTGTATAGAGTTATTTAAATTAAATTTTATTTATATAGAGTTATTGACTTAAAATATTTATTTAATCATGCCAAGAATATAACTTTCATTTTTTGATATTAAAGATATTTTTGAAATTTATGCATTCTTACCTACTTAAAGTTAACAGTAAATTCTTACCTATATTTTCAAGCAGTTCTTCAAATCAATTTTCTAGTCAAAGAATGATTTGAAGAATAGTTTGATTTTTGCCTTCAAGAAGAGAGTCACTTGGTTGTTAAAAAGAACTAAAGATTTTCTATTTAAAATGCAAAATTAAATATTCTTACTAAGAATAACTAAACATTTGTATTGAAAAATAATAATAATTGTAACATAACAATCTTCAGTAGCTAATAATTTAATTCTTAATATTTTTGTGTCAATATATGATTAAGTTTTTACATTTGATTAAAGAAATTATATTTATAGTAAGAGGAATCTATAATCTGTTGGAAATTAAATTCTTACAAAAGTTTAATGAACACAATTACAAAACATGTTTATAAAAGATGTACAACTTCTACTATGTGTCGTTTTGTTTACCTAAATTTGTTTAGGCAATGGAGCTGCAGACATAATTGAAGAAACTCTACAGTACTTCAAAGCAAATGTATTCTTCAAAAACTATGAAATTAAGGTTTGAATGTAGATTACCAATTTTTTTGCTGAATATGCGTAATTTTAGATTACCATAAATAGTTTAGCTGAAAATATGTTTAGATAGAAGGTAGATATTGAACTGATTTTTATTTTGATTTCAAGAAAAAATAAATCTTAAATTTTGCATCAATGTTTTACTTAAATATATAATTGTATTTTTTAATATTATCAATAAAAAAAAGATCAAAATTGACACAACAATAATAAATATCAAAACTAGAATTTAAAATTCCTTTTTTTTCTTTCTGCAAGCTATGAATCTCTTTTGAATTAATTTAACAAGATTATTATAAGTTTCTGTTTGAACTCTTCTCTAAATGGTATCTAGTTCTTGTTTTAGGCTGCTTAGACAAATTGCTTGTCCAATATGACCCATATCTTTGTTTTGATTAATCAGCATACCTGGTGATAGAACCATACAGTTCTCTTAATGTCTCTCTGTAAGTTTGTTGGTTGATTAGACTTGTGTTGATATAACACAAACCTAATCCATTAGAGTTAAAGCAGTCCCAAATATCAGCACTCATTTTTGGTATGACAAAGTGGTTGATATTGTTTTCAGATTTAAATCTTGTAACAAAAATTTTAAAGCTAGTATACTCACTGAAAATTACTTGCTTCCACTTTTACATAGACCAAGCAGTTCATTCTTTACACCACCTTAATCCTGTGAGCTGTCATCATTAATTTTCTAATGACTGTATAAAGAACAATCTTTATCTTGAGTAAAATGTTTGTAATTGTGCTTCTAAACACATGTTTATGGTTTTAGTTCATAATAACTTAACCTTGGGTTGAAAAAATAAAATATTGTTCTTACAATCTATACTTTTTTAATCTACCAGATCCTGGATGACGTTTGAAGTCACCTGTTTTTTTAAAATGTTTTCAAAGTATTTGTGACACAACTGCTCTTTTCTTGTTGCTGATCCTAGAGCCATCCTTCATAAATGATGTTTTTTGACTCAGATCTTCAAATTTTAGATCTTCTGAAAATCTTTTTTTAAAAAAAATCTTGACTGTGACTAAGCTTCTCAACAGTTTACCTGATATCAAAAAAATTGTGCACCTTTTAAAAACATTTTCTGGTAATTTCTTTTAATGTGGACTTAAACTGACAAATTCATAAAAAAGTAATTATCTAGTGAACCTGTTGGTGTCATTAGTTGTGTGTGGGTGTGAGAGAGTTATGTTTTTTGCAATATGCATCATATGGGATTTTTTAATTACATACTTTATAAAACAGTGCATAATTTGACCCAGTGTGTAAGTCAATCTTGTATTTTATCAAAAAATAGTTGTTTAATGTTTTACAATAAATACATCAATGAGGTATATTTTCCATATACTAATATTTTTGTCTACTTTTCTACTAACTTCTTTGACCTATTTTAAGTAGTTTAAATTCTTGACTTATACACTGGTATATTTGGAATATAAATTTGTTTTATATGTCTTTAGACACCTGCTGATCGAATTTTAATCTACCTTACCTTGTACGTCACTGAATGTCTAAAGAAGTTACAGAAGGTGTGTTATTAAAATTATTTACAAAAAATTTGTATAAATACATAAGTTTTTATTGATGAATGGTATTAAGCCACAATGGTTTTTAACTTACTTTCATAATTCTAAATTCTGAAAAAGGTTATAAAATGTTTAACAGTTTCAAAATGAGATCATTTTAAAAAATAATATATTTAATGTCTTTTTTAGAATTAAAACTACTGTTTCAAAAAGTGAATAGTCTTTATTTTTTTAAATTTATTATTACTTTTTAAAAGGTTTTTCATTTTTTAATAACATCAATTTTTAATTTATTTACCAATCTACAAAATACTTTGATTATGATTATCTATATCATACTGAAAACTCAAAAATTTCTTAGATTGCAACAAAAGAAGAGGCCAAAAAAGAAATGGCAACATTAGCAATTTTGAACTTTGATATCCCTGGTGATGCTAAATTTCCTTTAAATGCATTATATGGAAAACCTCAGGATAAAAATGAATCAGGTAATCAGGTTCTTAGTTTATGTGTCATTCCATGAAATTAAGTTATGAAGCTTATTTTTAGATGGTATCTTAAAACCGCATGCATTTCATCAAGGGTTATTTATATGTCCATATAACATTTAGGATGTTTTTAATTGCCCTTTCTACAACTTGTAAATGGCACAGTATATGAAATAGTACAAGTTGCTGGTCATAATTAAGTTGGTATATGAGATAGTATAATTGATTGGTCGACAGTGGCAAAGGTGTAACAGTACATTGTGTCCAATTAATCATTTCAAAGTATAATTTTGCTACTAAATTCAGAATAAGGTTGTATTTATCAGAATAAAGTATGTATGTATGTATGAATGGATAGATGGATGATTTGCCTCATTACAAGTTTAGCAGGAATTATAAGTTCTACAACATATTCTATTGAATTAAAAAAAATGGTTTAAAATTTTAGAGTAGTATGTAATAATTTGGGATAAAATCCTTTTTTGATATCTATTTCAAATATTTGCAATGATGTATCATTGATTTTTTTAACTATTGAATCATGTTGATTTGCACCTATAAAATTCTGAATTGATTTTGAAACATTTAAAATTTTGTTCCATGATTTGTTTCATTATTTGTTGGTAGGTTTTAAATTTTGGTAGTATGAGAGGTTCTGCTAATATATCTAGCAACTTGACATATTTCTAATTCAGAGATATGTCAAGTTGCTGAATGTGCTAGCAGAATCTTCTCTGTAATTTTATTTTCAAGATCTTCTAGTGCAAACATCTATTTTATCTATGACCTAATGAACACACTAGCACTGGCATCTGATATTTTAGGAAACATTCATCTGATGGCTAGAAACTAACTTTTTTGTATGTAATGTTAGTAACACTGCAAATAGTAATATTACTCCAGGATGAGTTGTAGTAAAAATAGGTTAAAAATCCACTTCAGAACTGTTAATATGCCATGGGCTTAAAAAAATATGCAAAAGGTGTCAAAATGAAATTGAGTCAAGATTTTCATACCCCTGCACTATAACAAGGCAAGAAAACTTAATGGATTAACTTGATAAAAATTAGAAAGTAACTCCACATATTTATGCATTAAAACCAATTATTTTTTTTTAATTTTTTTCTATGATAATTAGTTTTATAGCATTAAATATACTTGTAGCCTTAGTAATACACAAGGGTATTAAAGCTCTAAGTATCTTTAAAAGCTGCAAGTGTCAAAAGTTGTTTGAATAAGATTTGAAAGGCAATACTTTTGAGAAGAAAGCTTTAATATTTAATATATTGATTTTGATGAGAGAAAAGAGTATTACTGAAAAAGAAATTTAGTTAATTGTAATGAGGAGCCATAAAACCAAAGATAAAAGACTCAGTCACTTAAAAAAAAATAAGCAAAGATAAAAAAAAATAAGCAAATAACCAGGATGGAGTAAATAAACCAATTTAGATAGATTTGCCTGAATTTGAATTTCTAGATATGAAAAACTATCAATACTTTTAGTGTTTTTAATAAGAAGTTAGCAAGTTTATATTTGAAGAAGAAAGTGGGTTATCTTTCCCTCACTGTGCAGTTAACTCAGTCTTCGTAGAAGCCATTCTACACTTAGAATAATCCAAATGGGTTCAAAGTTTTTATTTGTCAGAATCTATAACCTAGCTCTTTTTGAGGCATAGTAACATACAACTCAAGACACATTCTTTTAAAAAAAGTGCATAAACAATTACAGAGTAGAAAATGTTGTAATTTTCTGTTTGCATAGATTTCTTGTTTGATTTCAGAAAAATAAGCTTAAATAAAATGTTTATCTAAAATCACAAACCACTTTTAACCTTTTATTGTCCCAATGTAAAAGTAGACTTCTGGAAAATTAAAGGTTTTTGTTGTTGTTATTATTCATATTTTATATTCTATTTCATGCAAGTTCTTATAAATTTTTGCTTTTACTTAACAGAATTCTGGTGAAAGGATTTTTTATTGATTAAAAATAATTAAAATGGTGAATTCTGGGGAAGGGATTATTCATTGATAAAAAATAACAACTAATGGTGTATTCTGGGGAAGGGGTTACTCATCGATAAAAAATATACATGAAATAAAGGTCGTCCGCTGCTTTATTTTTCTGAAAATTTTGTTTTGTATTTTATGTATAGATCAAGTTCGGGCATATTTTACTCAACTACGACAAGAACTTGGTCAAAGATTGGTTGAAAAGGTTTACGATCCTGCGACAAATCGTCCATCAAAGGTTGTTTGTTTTTTAATTTACAATTTGATAATCCTTTCACAAGTTGAAAATTTTTAAACTTTCTACCAATTTTTAAATCTGTATTTTAGTGGTGGATGTGTTTTGTTAAGCGAAGATTTATGGATAAATCATTATCAGGACCTGGATTGTAATCATGTAAGTCTTAACGTCTTAACTGTTAATTTAATTGAAAAAGTGGTAATCGAACTTGGGTTCAGTAAGATAACTTTGTGGGTCAATTTTATCAAATAGAGTTGAGTAAACTCGTTTACATCTATTAGCTTCTTTTTCATCAATTTTGCTTTTTATAATAAAAAAATGCTCTGTTTTTTTTAGGATGTTGTATTTTTCGATAAATCTTCGAGTTGTAATTCCTTGCCAGTTTTTTTTATGTCCATCCATAATTTATAGGAAAGTTTTATACGTATAAAAAAGTTACACATTTTTCATTTAAAATTGTAGAGTAGTGAACTTGGTCAGTAATTTTTCAATCTTTCTTGTATTTTTCCTTTTTTCTAATTAAAGAGTGCTTAGTTCCCATGAGTCTTTTTTTTCGTAATAAAGAGTGATGGTTCCCATGAGCCTCTTTTTTCTTGCAGGTTTACCTGGACTAGTTTTGTAAAAAACTCGTTAACAGTTCGCTTTAGTAAAAGCAGTTGAATGTTTGAGACCAAGTTTCTAAACAATACCAGAGTTTAGACGCATTTTTCGTTGTTTCTTATGATATATTTAGAGAAGAGTAGAGAAGAAGCAATTATTTAATTCTTTGCTCAAAAACGCGCATTTTTCGAAAGTGGGAAAGATTTAACTTTCAACAACAAAACTGTATTCTCTTTAAATTATTCTGGTATTACTAAGCCCGTTTTATATTTAAAGCGCGCAACGTTCACATCGAAGATGTGAACGTTGTATACAACTTTTTTGCTTTCAAAGTTAAGAAAGGGGAAATCGATTGTCGCGTCGTGATAATTTTACATTTTAAGGTATTTGTTATTTTTTCGTAGAAATTGCACTGCAATTGCAGAAGTTGCACTACTCTTTTAGCATAGTGATTATACTTGTCCGGAATTGAAAATAATGATTTTCAAGACCAGAAAAACCCTTCGGAGAGAATATTCTACACACCTTCCTGTCAAGAAAAATCAAAAAATTGGAATTTTTCATGACCGTCCGAGTAAAAAAAAATTCATTTAAAATTTAAGGCATTAAACTAAATTTGTAAAAGCAGTCATCGTTTTTTCGGCCTCTGGGTGATCAGACCCAACAAAAATCATTTAGTTAATCGTTATTGAATTCTTTTAGACAACTAAATAAAACAATTTATTCAGTAAAATTATCATAATATTTTATTCTAAAAACATTCCAGTAGATAATTTTATAAAACAAATGAAATTAATACATTTCAGATTAAATTTCTATAATATAATAATGTGTACAAACAAATACTGATTATTCAGTCAGACAAAAAATAAAGAATTTGTATTCATTATTATAAAAAATGTAATATATATATATATATATATATATATATATATATATATATATATATATATATATATATATATATATATATATATATATATATATATATATACAGTATTGGACAAAACATTTGCAATCAAATAATGCTAATTTAGTTTCTTTATATAAAAGTGCTGCATTTTTTCAATTTAGAGAAATAGCTATGTGACTGTTTAGAGACAAAGTTCTTCAAGTTTTATTCATCACCAAGTTCATTATTTGTACACGAAAATTAATAAATTAATCAAAAGTATTAAAAAAAGTTGATTTCCTTCTGGACAAAACAAGTGCAACTCGACAAAATGTTGACCAAGCTGTATTTCGCTATTTATTTCGTGGCGAATCCTTTGTTGTCGATCACAGCCTTGCATCTTCAAGGCATAGATTCGATCAGGTGATCAATGAAACTTTGTGAAATCGCAGCCCAGGCCTTTTGGATTTGTTCAAACAGTTGATCCTTATTACGAACACCTTCACGATTAATTCTGTTGACGATCTCCCACAGGTTCTCGATAGAGTTGAGATCCGGAGATTGAGGCGGCCAATCCATCACCGATAGGTGGTTGTCTTGAAACCACTGCTTGACTACTTTTGCAGTGTGTTTCAGATCGTTGTCTTGCTGAAAAACCCATTTTATTGGCATATTCCATTCAACATGAGGTAACATAACATCTTTCAGGATATTTTTATACATGAAACGGTCCATTATTCCATCGTTTCGATGTATTGGACCTAGACCGTAAGCAGAAAAACACCACCAGACCAATACGTTGCCTCCACCATGCTTCACGGTCTTATGGCAGTAACGTAAATCGAGGCGTTTTCCGGCCGGTCGACGTACACGGAAAATGCCATCGCTCCCAATGATGTTGAACTTCGATTCATCACTGAACAGGACAGTTCGCCATTTCTGCACATTCCAGTCAATATGAGATATAGCAAACAGGAGTCTTTTCTTCTGGTTTTTTAGTGAAATCAGCGGTTTCTTTGCAGGGCGTCGAGAAAACAATCCGGCTTCAACAGCACGTCGTCTGATTGTTCGGTCCGATACAGGCAGCTCTAATTGCTTTTGTATCTCGACTGATGATATCCAGGGATCCTTCTTGACGGATCTGACGATCATAGAATCCTCTCTAAAAGTGGTGGAACGCGGTCTTCCACCTTTGTTATCAGCTGCCAACTTCCCTGTAGAACGATGTTTGGAACATAGTCTTGATACGGTCCATTTTTTCACGCGATATTTATCACAAATACTTTTTTGTGACATTCCACTTACGTAATCGCCAATAATTTTCTTTCTTAGTTCCAATCCAAGACTGTCGGGAGCCATTTTTGCACTTGAAGTCATAAAAATAATAAATATTTCTGGATGCTACTGGATGCTTCCAGATGCTTCTTCTGGAAACTTCTGGAAGCTTCTGCATGCTTCTGGAAACTTCTGGAAACTTCTGGATACTACCTTTAATTATTAAAAAACTTCCGTGACGTTGACATGGACCAGACTTAAGAAAATGAAACAAACAAAAAATGTTGCACTTGTTTTGTCCGCTGCAAAATGGCACTTGTCAACGAAATTCTGCCTGTGTGCTGTCAGCTGATTGCTCATGTCATGGCATGCTATGACTCCAGACTCCTGAACTGTTTGCTGTGTTAGTATAGTTCGTTTTTAAGACATGTGTAAAATTAGGAACACGTTTTAGCATTGTTCGATGTTGGTTGCAAATGTTTTGTCCAATACTGTATATAACAAACAAGACATCGCTGCAGATTTCGTAAATAATCTGGGTGATCCGCAAGTCTCTTATAATTTTCTAAGAGTGCCCTGAAGCTATGATGAAATGCCTCTTTGACCTGCTTCCTGTACTTGCCAAGAGATTCCTTCCTACGACCAATAAATTCTTAGATGTGAAAGAAAACAGAATGGAATCATACTTTTGGAATCACACTTGCATTTGACAGAGCACGGAATGAATTTTGAAATGTGATTTTTTCTGCATAGTCAGAGTGTAATTGGTTTCCAAAACAACTGCATTAAATTTTCTGAGAGCGTTTTCATGAAATGAAAAACTTCAAAAGCAGAGTCTTCCTCTGCAAGTCTTTGAAGAATATCAACATTTCTCAGAGGTTTTCGACATTAATTACCAGCAAACTGACCTCCATGGACGGGTTGAAGCTTGATGTAAAGGGCTTTTGGCCATTCATCAGGTTTATGCCAGCATTCTTTTAGTGCTTAGAACAAATGATTGACCGTACCAAGCAAAAGATGAAGTTCTTTGGCGGAATAATGTCTAGCACAGCTGTCGAGTCAGGTACATTCAAGAGTGGCTCATAAACCACATTTTGAAAGAAATTCGCTTTTGTTGGATTTAGGCTTGAATCTTGAAATGAAGCAAAGCACTTTCTAATTGAGCCAAATGTGCAAAGGTTTTCACACCGTGACAAGTTTTGGTGATAAATATCACACCATGTGTAAAGATTTAAGATGTCTTAAGATTGAAGCCCACAAGCAAGGTTTGCCAATTTCACATGACAATTGAAAATCAACTCCACTTGAACAAACCAAAAACATGATATTTTTGAGGTTGTTATAATTTTCTGACGCATCCTCAGCAAGAGTTGGCTCCTAACTACACTATCTCTCGCTGTCTGAGATGACTATGTCTTTTTGCCTGGTGGGGTAGGGGATGGAAAGCATGATTCATCCTCTTAAATGCCAAAACTGACTTTGAGAAAACCAACTTCACCATCAATTTCCAGCTTTACTAAATAGTCACGGTGACTGCTCCGTTTCAACAAAGCATCATTCATGTAGTGAACCACAAGTTTTCGCTGCTGCAGTTTGTCCTCGGTCACAGATTTGTAAATGTGTGAGAAGTTGTCAACAAATTGTTTACCAATCTCATAAAATTTTAAATCTTGGCTCAAAAACTTATATTGCTGAAGCCAACTTTTTGATGTTGTTATTTCCAGTGTTGTTCTGAATGTGGCACTAGATGGATCTTAATGAAAAAAATTGCACAAGAACATTATAAACATAATTAGCAAGATCAAGAAAAAATACAAAACGTTCTAGCAACATGTTTCTAAAACTACTTGTGAAGTATAAGCCAAGGTTAGTGTTTACCTGGAGTAATTGGTAAAGAACGGCCTCCACCACTTTGTACAATTCTGATAATTCCATTAGGTGAAGATTCTTTTGAAGAGATAATGATTGATGCAATCTGTTCACTGACTTTTGGATCCATAGAAAGAAATTTGCTTTATATTCTCTCTGAAAGTGTATTGTTTGCACTGATGAGGGTCTCCTCTTTTAATTTGGATGAGATATTCAGAACACCTCCTTTGGTTATGTGAAGTTTCAGAAAATTGTGAGCTATCTAGAGGGTGGGTTTGGAGTACCTTTATATGACGAATTTCAAAAATGATGCAATCACAAGGCTGACCACGTGTCTTTGGTCTCACCATGATTTAAAATCATAAAGTTTTGGGAGAGCCAGATTTTCACCCCTCATCTTTTCTCCGAAAAGAATTCTGCAGGAGTTGCATATTCCACTTGACACCTTCGGGTCGAAATAGTCAGATGTGAAAAAAAAGATTTTTTGATTTGTTCAATCAAAGAACTTGTCAGTTCTCGTGAACATTTGCTCAAACAATGGATACAATAAGTTTTCCTACAGTCTTCATGTTTTTTAGAATAGTTAAGGATTTTTATTTTGAACATGAAAAAAAACTTTTTGAGATAAAAAGCTAAAAATTTGAGAAATTTTTCTTTGTTGTTAAATACTATTAGGGTTGTGCAAAATTTAAAAAATATCGATGGTTACTTAATTGGCTATTTAAACACCAATAATATTTTATAATTTAATTATTTTTTTTCAAGATCATATTTAAAAGTGTGTGTCCCATCCAAAGGTTTTTTCTGGTACTCTTAAGAGTAATTATTTTCAATTCTGGATAAGTGTGTGTGATATCTGTGTGTGATAGCTCGAAGTTATAGATTTACCTAAATATTTAGAATATTAATACTGAGATATATAAAAAACTAAAAAGCACGAGTGGTCTTTTGCACCTAGATAACGGCTTTAGGACAATCCAGTCTTACAAAATAGTACTTTGAAATGAGAGGTCTTTCAAAGATGTCCAAACTTTGTTTTTTTTAACTTTTTATCTAACCCAATGAAGATAATTGCAGTGGAAATAAATAATGGGTGCAGAGATTTTTTGACCTCTAAATGCCTTTTTGAGATATTGTATGACCGCTCAAGCATCATACATGAATAAACATAGCGGCAAACCAGTAAGCCACTTGTGGTTTCGAGATAATCAAGTTTTATAATCGTTTTTTTATTGTTCTTTTTAAGTTCTTTAACGAGCTAGACTATTTTTTTACTTAAAGATTCAATCTTTAATAATTTTTTAGGTACCTCAATATTTGCTGGTTTTAGTGTAAGATTTTTACTCCCACTTTTTTTTTTACTCCCCAATAAAAATTTCATTTTCAATGAGATTTTTAATTCCCAATAATAACAATATTTCATTTTCAATAAGATTTTAATTCCCAATAATAACAATATTTCATTTTCAATGAGATTTTTAATTCCCAATAATAACAATATTTGAAAAATAATTGGATCTAGTGAACTATTTACACAAGTAAAAGAACTAGATTTTAAACTGTTAATCACAACATCAAGGTGAATTCCGGTTAAGTTGTCTAAAAATATAGAATATTTATCTAACTTACTAAATCTTAAACTATATGGGTAGGTCAACTGTTTTGTTTTCGTTCCATATCTACGATTTAATGGATGGAGGCTTTTTATTTCCAAAGAAGTTTGAAATGTGTTTTCTTACACAATGAAAATAAGTATGGCTCTGTACCAATAGGTCATTCTGTAAAACTTAAAGAAGAATATCAAGAATGTTCTAGAGAAACAATGCGGTGGCACGATCATGGTTGGTTAATTTGTGTCGATTTGAAAATGGTTAACTTTCTTTTGGATCAGCAAGGAAGGTACACAAAATACCCCTGTTTTCTGTACTGGAGCAGTAGAGACGCGGCAGAACATCGTTTGAGAAATGATTGACCTAAGCAACAGACTTTGACAACTGGTGATAAGAATGTCATCAACGACCTTTTAGTGGATAGGAAAAAAATTGTCTTTCTCTGCACTTAAAACT
The DNA here is from genome assembly GCF_058129835.1 of Hydra viridissima. Classification (NCBI taxonomy): domain Eukaryota; kingdom Metazoa; phylum Cnidaria; class Hydrozoa; order Anthoathecata; family Hydridae; genus Hydra; species Hydra viridissima. The sequence continues at coordinate 10,937,773 of NW_028324306.1, read as the reverse complement.
TGAATTGATGAAGAAGTTCGTCAAACCTCTTGACCGCAACGGACAATGCTTCAGTTATATATGTTCACCTTAATGAAGAGAAAAAGGCTGGAATATTTGATGGACCTCAAATAAGAACACTTATGAGATATCAAAATCACATCAATAAATGAGGCAGGAAAAAGAGCTCTGAATACATTTATTGATGTGGTGCAGAATTTTCTAGGGATTAAGAAAGCAGACAACTATAAAGAGATTGTGGAAGAGCTACTAATGAGTCTGCGAGATCTTGGATGTAGAATGAGTATTAAGATTCACTACTTACACAGCCAATCGGACAGTTTTCCGGAGAAATTTGGGAATATGAGCGAGGAACAAAGGGAGCGTTTTTATCAAGATATCAAAGCAATGGAAAAATGGTATCAAGGCCATTGGGACTCACATATGATGGCAGATTTTTGCTGGAGCTTGATGAGAGATAACTCAGAAGCTGTAGAAAAAAAAGTTCATATTACTGCCATTTGCCATTAATCTGTGTACCTTATATATATATATATATATATATATATATATATATATATATATATATATATATATATATATATATATATATATATATATATAAATATCTGTGTATCTTTGTTTTTTCTATTTTAATGATGTCACTATATTTGATTTGTTGTACATGGACTTTGTAATCTTTGTTATTCGTTGTTATTTGTTTAAAAAATTTTACCAGTAATTTCGTGTTGACCAGTGTAATACAAAAAATTTGGAAATACATAAAAACTAAGTAGTTAAAAAAATATCTATAGAAAGTGATTATAAAAATCGTTTAAGATTCTGGCTTTAAACTAAGTAAAAGTTATAAAAGAATCTTTTGCACAAACCTTTCGCTAGAGAATATTCAAAATTAAAAAGTTATAAAAAAAGGATTTTTAAGGTTCACAAATTTTAAAATTAGGAGATATAAATCCAAGAAAGATAATTGACAAATAATGATCCATTTAAACTACACTAACCAAGTAAAAATGTTTCTAAATCAAGTGTTACATTGTAAAAACGCTAAATATTTAAACCTCTTGATTTAATTTTAAGAGGCAAAAAAGAAGAACACCTTTTCATTACATTAATATATTGCGGAGACAAACATCAATAGTCTTGTGGAGATAAAAACAACTGCATCAATAGTACGATCACTTAAGTGAAGTTTCTTTAAAATTACAATGCTTGACGTCATCTTTTCTTGAATAATAAAAATCATGATTCTTCTAAAGAAGAGATTAGGAAAAAATGGTATGATGGAGAATTTTAAGCGGTCTTTTCAAAGGGATCCACAAAATACAAATTCAGTTTATCAGTGGTAACTACTGGTATCAAATCCTGACAAGACACCCACCTAAAAATACAATTAGAAAACCAATTGAAAAACATGGTTATTTAAAATTTAACAACAAAAAAATAGGAATCTTTTAGTCTCATCAATAATAATTATGCAACGCATTCATTATTATTTACGAGATTTAATTTCGAGAAGAATAAACTTAATACTTCAAAAAACATTCTATTTTATGAAAAAATATACATGTCGAAAGTTAATTTCGAAACTCTAAAAAATAGCTGGAATATTAAGATTCATGCTTCCTATTTCAACAATCTTTAGAATAACAGTTCTCGTTTACACAACATAACATACATGTAGGCTGATCTTGCAACACTAAAAGAGGATGTTGCAGCTTCATTGTACAAAAGTGAACCTACAAAATACATATTTTCAAATAATGTGTGTAAATTTGGTTTTGTTACCTCAGAAAAAAACAAGCGAAAATTGAGCTCGCAATTTCGCATATAAAAATATAACGCACGTTGAAGTTCTATCAATGATAACACGTATTTTTAAGCTACACATACCCATATAAACTCTAGCCAATGAGTAAGAGAAATCTCTAGCAGAAACTTCAAGAAAGATTCCTCCTTTCGATTGAACTGAGTTTATGTATGCTTTGAGTTGGTGGAAGGAATTTGTTAAAATGCGTTTCGTATTTTGAAGTATCTCTGATTCATTTGAAAAAGGAAGCAAGTTTCGCTGGACATCACATATAAAGGCTTTCAACACCTTAATTCATAAAAAGTTTTTTTGATCGAGTTTTCTTTTAAAAACTTCATGTTGAGATAAAAATCAAAAAAAAAAAAAAAAAAAAAAATTGTGATAAATTAACAAAAAAAAAAAAAAAAAAGAAAAAAATTGTGATAAATTAACAAAAAAAGTGATTATGTAAAAATCAACAAAAAAACTACCTCTCCTTTAGTTTTTTCAATCGATCGAAACACATCTAATGAAAGCACATTTGTTGTTCCTTCCCAAATACTTAAAACCTTCAGGAAAAAGATGTTGATTTATAAGCGTTAAAGTTTCTCATCAAACAAGTTAAAAGTATTATAAAAATTGATGACGGATAAATACTTGAGCATCTCGTAAAAACACCGGTAGCCCGGTATCTTCTAGATAACCAAGACCGCCAAAACTTTCTAATGCTTCTGATGCTACTGCAACAGCCTAAGAAGTATTCAAAAGTGTTTCATAAAAACAATTTATCTAAAGAAATAAAAAAGAAAAAAAAATTGCCACTAGGCTGTTTTTTATTTTAATAATAAATTTAAGGTTAAACAATTTTAAAATAAAATAGTACTCGTTTTATTATTCAGTACTCCACACCTGCTTGCCAGTATATAGTTTGAGTATTGGAACTAATATTCTTAATAAGAGCGTTTGTTCGTTGTTTGCTGCACCACTCTCGACTAGTCCAAATAACTTACAAACACGCATAAGAAAGAAGAAGGCAGCTTGTTGTTCCATCTTAAATCGATATTTATTTTATAATTACAATTATAGAAATAAATATAAATTATACAATTACAGAAATAAATATAAATTATACAATTACAGAAGTAAATATAAATTATACAATTATAGAAATAAATATAAATTATACAATTATAGAAAAAATATAACATTTAAGGTTTCTGAATATATTTTCAAAAAGTGTGCTAAATTACTTTTCATTTAACATTCAATTACAACGAAAAAGAAATCTTGCCTCCATCTTTTTTAGTGTTAGAGCATGCAAAGGGTGTTGGATAAGTTTCTTTCCAAACGATTCACGTTTTTGTGAAAAATCTTTGGTCAAATTCAACAGCCTTTTGTTTTATGAAACATTTTTAAATGGGTTTTTTAAATGCAAGATTGTGCTATTTAAGTAAAAGAAAAAAAAAAACCAAAAAAAAAAACCAAACACTGTAAATACCTTCTCATTGAGGAAACGGCAGTAATTGAATTGTGTAAGCGTGTAATAGTAAGCATCGGCGCAATGCTTGCTATTCCACGACCGTTGTCAGAGAGCTAAAGAAAATTTCAATCAGATACTTTGTGAGTTCTTGGCTTACAGTGGCTTGCACTGGTTATTAAGTCATCTCCTATATGAGAGGCAATGACCGAAGGTAATGAAATTTAGATAACCTATTAGATTTCACAACATTTTAAAAACTTTAATGCACACTTAATCTTTCGACTTTATTTGAAATTATAAAAGTAATTAATGTTTTCTAAACTATAAAAAGTATGGACCTGGTATGCTTTTGATCCATCAAGAATTAACTCTGCTGTTGGCATTTGCCTAGTACCTAGCTTCTTCTTTAGTTTCTAAAGCAAACAAGAAGATGTATTTTTTGGTGCATTCTTTAAAATGATCTTTTGTCAATGAAAAATTATTTATGTTAACAAAAATTTACTTCAATGCTTATTCCATTCAGTTCCCCAGCAGCTGTTTTTGTTTCCAAATAGAACATTGTCAGACCAGACTAAAAGTATAAGTTTTTCAGGATAATGCTTAGAACCTAAATCTAAAACATGTAAAAACTAAAAATCTGGACAAAGTTTGTTGCTTCAATATATAAATCTAAAAATGCTTTATAATTTTATAATCTTACCTGTTATGTTGCAAATTTAATCCTCAACAATATACCAATTTAATCCTCAGCAATATACCTGCCTTTATTTTTTCAGAACTTACTTAAACATGTCTAAAAGCTTAAGTAATCAAACGGCACTCCAAAAACCAGTGCAGGCTTTTTTGAACTTTCATCCAAAAGAGGACAAAACGTTTATTGTTAATCACTTTTGCCTGGTAAATGTCCCAAAAATGACCATGTATGATATACAGCAACAAACGGAGAATAATATAGGACCAGAACAAAAATTTGGAAGAGATTGAATTGCAAGAAAAGCCTAAGAAACAGATAGAACGCGTAGAAAAATTTGTTTGATAAGAAGGATGGTGTTTCACAGCGTAGCTTAGCCAAGAGATTCAATATTTCCCAGCAGTATATATCCGAAGTTATCAATGAAAAGACGAGCATTCATTATCATAAAAAAACTAAAGAGCCAAAAAGAACACCAACTCAGAAAGCAGCAGTGCGTCATAAGTGCCAAAAATTTGTTGTACCTTTTCGGAAAAAAATTGTGATCCTTGATGGCAAGTCATTTTTTTTTTAAAGCAACACCAATCTTTCTGACAAAGCAGGGTATTACACTTTTGATCCTGATGCAACGCCTAATGAGGTCAAGTTCAAATGAAAAAGCAAATATGAGCCAAATATATAACTTTGGATAGACTTATCTGAGAAAGGAGTCTGAAAGCATAACATCCCCCCTTTGGGCTAAGCAGTAGACAAGGATGTGTACATTTCTGAATGTTTGTTTTTGTGAGCCTTGTTGATTAAATTAAAAAACTTCATCAACAAGGCTCACAAAAACAGCAAAATTTTATTCTGACCTGATCAAGCCTCCGCGCACTATTCAAACAAAATGCAAGATTACCTAAAAGGTGAAAATATTGAATATATGTTGAGACAAAAACCCTGCTAATGTGCCCGAATTGAGTTTGATCAAGGATTTTTAGACTGAAGTTAAAAGATTGGTGTATGCAGATAATTGGTAAGCTAAAAATCTCTGCCAACTACATACATTAGCTCAGGGCAAGTACTTAGGGTGAGGGGTAATTTTACAGGAATTAACCGTGTTTATGGAAAAGAACTGATAAATGAATATTGTTTATTTTCTTTTGTAAATTACAAGTTTCTTATTACTATACTTTTTAAATTGATAAAATCAATGACTCCACTCAAGAGATATTCATTATCAAAGTTTGTCTGGATTTTTAGTTGTCACATGTTATTCTGTACTAATATTCTGCATCCTCAAAATCTCATCCACAAAATGTAAATATTTAAATGTTTCTATTAAATTATCAACAAAAATCAAAAACATTTAGTCAAAATAAAATAATTAGTAAAAAATTTAACATTTACTAAAAAATGAAGAAAAATTAAATTAAAAAAAATCTGTTACCTGACAAATGCCACCATCAACAATTTTGGCTAGTGTCAAACTTATGTTTGCATCAGTAGCAGATGTAAACCATTTATAGCCATACAACTTGTAAGTTCCATCAGCTTGAGGTACAGCAATAGTTTCAGTTGCATTTCCTAAAGTTAACATTTTTATTTCATAAAAGCTCTGGAAAATTAATAACTGATTAAAAAGTGGCCTGATAAATAATCCAATGATAATTTGAATTCTTTTTGCATGAAAAATTAATCAATGTTCATCAGGTGTTGTGGGTGTTGCAAAAAGAATGGCATATTTTGATTTTTTTAGTTATCTTGTCCAACTTTTGTGCACCTGGTTGAGTATTACTTTTATATCTTCATATTTTTTATCTAAAGATCCTTGATTTTAACAAATATTTGTTTTGTTTGATTTTAAATAATGAAGAACATTGAATTATAAAGAGTAGTATCTCTGAGAGATAATATGGGAGGCATAAACCTTTCAAATAGTTTTTCTTAAATCATTGACTTCTTTAGTTATTAAATATTTAGATTCCTTCGCAAAAACCAGTTTGATGCGGCAACAATAACTAGAAGATGATGTAACAGGGTTTTTCCAAACTATGATTTTAGTATCCCTTCTACCACAGAAAATTTGTATTGGCACCTTAGAAATACTAAGTAAATTTTAATTGATTGAATTCTGCTCCGTAAACTTTTCTTTCTGCTTATATCTCTTCTGCTCTGATTTGTCACATCCCCATTTAATGACATACATATTAATGACATATATATTATCTTTACATAAATATAATTTCTTACTCACTTTTTTAATTTGATAAAAGCAAAAAAGTGTTTGATCAATGAGAAATTATAGTGGTATTTTTGCAGATAATTATCATAAATCATTGAGGATACCATAACAACCTGGCCTCTTTAACTCTGTGACAAGAGGGATATAGCTTGCTATTTAAACTTCTACTTTCTCATGAATTTGTTGGTACTGTAGAGTGAAGAGATGACAATCCACTATTAGTCAAGGTGCTTGTTTCACCAAAAATTTGATTGATTGCTTTAGCGAGGGTGGCAGTATTTTTATCAAAATTGTATCTCAATTTGGGGATATTTTTACTTATCCAAGAAGAATAGGGTACCAGAATGGGCTGTTGATGTCTCTCTATATTTTTACCCATTTCTTTTCAAATGTTTAATAAAAACTTTTGATATTTTTTTTTTTATATACACTTCAAAACTGCTTGAGATTTTCCAACATCTTAAATAACGTAACTCATCGTTGAATCAAAATTCAGAGCTCATACCCATCAAAAAGAGTTATCTGGGAAATTGAAGTAGCCATTATGTAAAGAAGAATGAATATAACTAGTTTGAAAATATTTGCAGAATGTTTTTTTTGGTTTTAATATCTCAAAAGTGTAAGGTTTAATTTTGATGCAATTATGCAATTATATTCCATATAATGTTATATGTTATTTTCCGTATAATTATATTCCATATAAAGTTATATGTTAAAAGTTACAAATTTATGATTCAATAAAAAAATACTAATCATTTTAAAAAATTCTTCAAGTCAGTAGAAAATATTCTTTAAAAGCTGAAAACATTTTTGATAAGAAATGAATATAAAAATCCTTTTTTCAAAATAAATCAAACTTTAAGAATAAAACTTTAGATGCACAATGTTTACAATAACTAAATGCATTAAATTATTATTGAAATAGCTGTTTTAGGACTTTCAAAGTTTGTTTATGCTCAGAAAAATTAAATTGTAGCTGCATTACTTTACAAAAAAAATCTTGTTTGATTTTAAATTAAATAATGATAAATATCATAATAGCAGATACCCTATAGTAACTATGAACTATCTTCTATTGAAATGTAAAACAAACACTTTGAGATAAGCTGAAAAAATTAGTTTTTCCCTCTAGATTGTTAAAATGGCACACTGTGAGATCGTGAAATGGCTACACCATCACCTTCCCTAAAAATGGTGCAGAGAGAATTTTCTAGCTGTTAACAACTAAAACTATTGGTCAGTGAACTCTTAACCTGTGTGATTACTTTGTTTGGGTAAAGTTGTTCACTAAAAAAGCTGGGATCAAGTATGATTGAAGATAAAGGTTAATAGATAAATTGAAACTTGCAATTAAATGTGTTAAATTAGTAAAAGAGTTTCTGAATTTTTGCGTGATGATTATTTTTGCGTGATGATTATTTTGTATGTCTAAGAATAAAGGAAACAACTTTTTTTGACACTTGCTACAATTTATGCTGCTGTATAAATTGTCAACCCGATATACAACTAAATTAACTGCATTTAACTATTTTCTTAGTTTTTATTTTAGTTTAATTTAAAAAAATAATAATAATAAAAATTTTGTTACGTAAGTTAACTTGGTATGTTAAATTTTTTTTTTTCTAAGCAAAAATATACTTTTATGAACTATTGTATACATTTATAAACTACTATATATTACTATAACACATTACACACAGTTTATTTTTAAAAATTTAAAATATTAAATTATTAACAACTTAAAATATTAAAACTTAGTTAATTTTTTACGCAAATTGTAAAATTTTAACAAAAGTCTAAGGAATAAAAAAACTAGTAAAGATCTAAAAAAAAGTATTTGAACTGAAAAAGAAATAAACCAGCATCAAAATAATGGTGTATTTTTAAAATGATTCCTTAAAAACAATTAATCTTACCTACATCTGAACCACCTTTTTTTTCAGTCATCCACTGCCCAGATGTCCAAAACAAATTCGGATTGTTTGATGTTAACTTTTTATATGCCTCCTTAAAAGGTTGCTCAGATCTTCCCTAAAATAAGAAAGCTCTTTATAAAACACTTTGCTCTTGAGTTGATACTTTTAAAATGAAAAACATCATGCTTTATTATAATTGAAACATTTATTAAATCATAACTTTGTTTGAAACACTATTTTTTTCTGTTTTGACTCAAAAAAAAAAAAAAAAAAAAGTAAAGAAATGTTTATTCAAAACAAATAAATAGTTAAAAATATTTTTGTACCTTAAGAATACTTGCTGCTCCATCTGTCATTGCTAAAGGGCATGAATATAAACCACTAGATGGACTGAAGAGGTACAACTTTGCTGCTTGATATAAGCGCCTATAAAACAGAATCTTAAAAGTATCATTTAAAACTCAATATTCATAATTATTAGATGTTAAAAGATGTACTGAAAATTTAAATTCTAAATTTATTAAGTATTTTAAACTTTTTTCTTAAGTTTTTATCAGAACCAATGAAGTCATTTGAAAGGGTAAACCATTTTTCAAACAAAGACAACACCATACAAAATATAAAACTTACCCCCATTGACTTAACTTAGCTTCATAAGGTATTGATACTAGACCTTCTTCTGCTGAAATATCATGTAGTGCATTCCAAGAAGGGTGCATAACCAGTTTGTCAATACGTTTTCCCCAGGCATCATATTGGATCAACTGAGGCTCATAAGAACAAACATTTTCATGATGATCCAATATGTGGCCTGTTACAGCTGTTCCTAGCAACTTCAGGTCATCATCAACTAATCTAAATACCTAAAGTCAAACAAAATTTTCATTTTTTAAAAACATTTAGTGAATAATAAAGTTTTGGAATACTTTCCTTTTTTGATTTTTTTTTTACTATTACATTGAATGAAATCTGTACACATACAATCCCACCAAAAACCACACAAAAATGTACTCACTTCTGATGGTAAAGATTTTAATAGATATTTTTGTAGAAAAGGATCATTTAGGTATTGATTGCCTAATGAAGGTCTTTCTTGAATAAATTTACCAGTTTTACTTGAAGCAAAATGACCATGAATGCTAGAAGCTGTTCTTGAATGTGATTTATAAACAGTTGGCAACTTGTTTTTCACAGTATGCATTTTAAATCTAATCAAAATATAAGAATCTTTTTATTTGAACTACATGTAAGAATAATATATTTTTATCTAACTTTCTGTCTCCTGATATAAATACATATCTGCTTTGTTATGAAACGAAGCCATAATGCCTAATAAAAAATTTATGGAGTGCTTCTAAAATAGTTTAAGCATTGTAATGTTTGCCTATCCTTTTTGGATTGTCATGTATTTTACATTTTAATTGTCAAGTAATATTTTTTTAATTTAAAAATTGTGTTGCAGCATCCAATTAGAAATTTAGGCAAATAATCTACATAATACAAATGCTTCAATATATACTTTAAATTATACTAATATATTAAATACTTTAAAAAGCAACCTGCATATTTTGTAATAAATTTTTCCACAACACTTTAAAAAGTAAAATTAGCACTAATTTATAAAGAAATAATAAAGCTCTGGTACATATAAAAAATAAATATCAATTATGTAAAATACCTGGAAAATAGCTTAGTTTTTTATTTCTAACTGTTAGTTAGAAATGAAGAACTATTCAGGAAATTAAAACTTATACTGTCAAGCCTTATCAAGATTTCTGTTTAAGCATTATTCTTTCAAGAAAATTCCATTGCAGATTTGGAATTCCATAACTGATCAAAAACTTTCTTCAAAAGTTTCTAAATGTCTAGCAGGTGTAAAAGAAATGTATAAAACAAAAAAGAAAAGAGATTTTCTAGCCACAGCCTCATTTAGCTTTATAAAATTGTACATACAGAAGACTTATTCATGATTAAGGCATAAGATTTATTCTGGTTTAGGAGAAAAATTGTGAAGAAAAAATGGAAAAAGTTGAAGAGAGTTTAGAAAGGCAAAAAAGTTTAAAAAAGAGAGCAATCAAATAAATATCATTTTTGTTTTTTTCTGGATTCAAAGTTCACTTCAAAGTCATTTAAACATTTGTGCACAAGATTCATCCTTAACTTTATTTTGTCAAAGAAAATCTTTACCAAAGCATGTGAAAGTTCCCTACAAAACATTCTTAAATCTATTTTATTCAAATGTGAAAAAAGAACAGCAACAGAAATGATCCCCCTTGATAAAATAAATGATCCTCTTTGATAGACTATCAAATTTGAAGTAATTAGCAGGCAATTTAAACTGAGGTTTAAATTTCATTAAAAATAAAATTAAGTGTAAATCCCAATTTAAATGAGAAATAAAAATCATAATAAAATATAAAAAGAACAATCAAGAAAGAACAATAACTAAACACAAATTTACAAATTTCAGAACATTTTTACATTTTTTGCTTAAAAGTTTGCAGACCAGAAGTTGAAAAATGTTATCTAGATAACATTTACTTAACATTGACGTTTCGGTAACTCACTTTTTTTTCTTAGGCTAAAGATTTTTCAACCCTTTTAAGAAATCCTAATAGTGAATAAAGACCAAAATGTAAAACAGCTTATTTTATTCTTTAGCATGGCAATTTTAGTTTGAGCTCAAATTCTATTTACTTGTAAAAAATTTTCATAAAGATTTTTTAGATTTGTTTATGTTCTTGTCTGCTTACTTTGTAATCTATCATATTTGCTTTCCCTAATGTCAGGTTCTTAGTTATATTTTTAACTTCTCCTAGTTATGAGTTTTGAAGATGATAGAAATAAAAACTTATATCACAATAAGTTTGCAAATCTGAACTTTTCATAATATTGTCAATGATCTAGTTTTTTACTTTTTTTCTCTCTGCATTTTCTAGATTTTTTTAAACAATTTTATTGATTTTCTTTTTGATTTTCAATAAGAAACATTAGGAAATTTATAATTTAAACGCCAAATGAATTTTCATGGTCTCACAGAAAGGCCTTTCTTTAATTTTCAAATTGAAAACATATTGAATATACAATTTAATTAGAATATTACCTACTGTAAAAAAGCAGATTCATTTATCTTTAATTCAGTAACAAAAAAGTTTGAAAATTACTCTAAGTATTTCAAACTATTTCTTTGGAGCTAGAATTACTCTAAGTATTTCAAACTATCTCTTTGGAGCTAAAATTACTATAAGTATTTCAAACTATTTCTTTGGAGCTAAAATTACTCTAAGTATTTCAAACTATTTCTAATTTCAAACTATTTCTTTGGAGCTAAAAATTTAAAACAAATACTTGATAATAATTTGCTGCTTTGCTGTTGTATTAACTACTGTACAAGTCTTTTTAAGATGGTCATCATTTACATGTGAAATCTGTATACATTAAAAAGAAGTCTGTATATTCATGAAGTCTTGTGTATCTACAAGAGTTTACATTTAAGATAATACAGAGTCATTAAAAACTCTTGTGTGCAAACAATTGGATCAGTCTTTTTAATAAACTGAAGAGTAAGCTTACTCAGAAGCATGGCAATCAAACTCCTTTAACCAACTTTGAAGATAAGATTAATATGTAATACTTGATAATTAGATCAGATTGGTAATCTCCATTTTGATAGATCAGATATGATGGAAGTGGTCAAAGCATACCTGAAACGTCATTATCTTTAAGTCAACAATAAATCAGGCTATGATTGGTTAGGATCCTTTCTTCATAGATTCAGATAACTAATAAGAGAATGTGAATAAAGATCTTTTTTTCACTTGTCATAGGATACACTAACTGAACATGTTCAGGAGAGGACTTGTATAATTCCAGTTAGTATGATGATGAATTCCTAAATGACCATTAAGAAAAAAAAGTAGCTTAATGTTTCTACAAAAAGAGAATAAGCCAGTACTTGGAGATCTCAGCTTTTTTTTTTTTGCAGAAATAAATTAGCTATGCACGAAAAAAAAAAAACGTTTCAATTTGTTGCCTTTTCCCCATCAATGCAACACATCTGTCAACCACTTGATGTTGCTTTAAAAGAAAAAAAAGGTGATTCATTTTAATCATTTACAAAAGCCCATATAGAAAAAGGCCGACTCATTCAAGAGAACAATTCTTTAAACCACTTATGGTGGCCACGTAGAAAACCTTACTAAAATTAAGCTTTAGAACAACTGCTATTTATTTATAAACCTTAATTCAATTTTTCAGTCAGTAATCAAAGAAATGAAGCATATTTGTTTATAAAGCATTATACTATCTTGAAAGATAGCAGCACAGAAATTACCATAAATCATAAATAAACATTTTGTGATATTGCAGAACAGATATTACCGCACTTTTTAATTTTTTTTTTTTTTTTGTTTGAAATATTTTAAACTTGAAGAACTTCTAAATTTTAAATTTGCTAATTTTCAAGAGTAAAAGTTTTTTAATAATGGAAGGTTTTTAAAACAACAACAACACAACAGGAACAATATAGTAATTAAGAGTTTATAACATATTCTCCAAATTCTCAGAAAAATTCAATAAATCATTATGTGGATTATTACTCAAACGGAATTTCGGCTCTCACACACATTACCCTAATTTTAAATTATGATCTAGCGAATGATGTCAATCATTATGAAACGGCAAAAAATCAACCATATAATATATGGTTGATTATTTGCCGTTTCATATAACTATATCATAACTTTAAAAACGTTACTTTCTTGACCAATGAAAAAATTTTAAAAATAAATTTACTAATAAAATGTTAATTGTTTAGGTGATAAACCCCAAAATGTTTACCCACACAATTTAACTGAATGATATGATACACGATGATAACAAAATAGTTTACAACACAAAATATACTCTTTTTTGTTTGTTAATAAAGCATACAGCAACAAATAAAATAATAAATATAGCATAATTATGTTGCCAGTCAGAATGTTGTGGCCTTCATGTAAACTGCTTTAAGAAAGCAAAAAAAAACATTAAACATATACAAAATTATAGCTTAAATGTAATGAGCAGATAATAAACATTGATTATAAAAATAGAAAGCAAAATACAAAGTATTAACCAAGAAAAATTTTATTGTTGCATAGGATAATGAATAAAATAATTTTTTTATAAGACATAAAAAATTTGGGTGTGCAATTTACAGAAATGTACACAAAATCACATATACATTTTAGTGAACATTATTTGTATTGCCTAAATTATTCTTATATAAGGAACTCTTCAGCAGTTTGTAACAGATGTCCTTCTAATTTTTTAGCTTTTTCTTTATCAAGTCTCCTCCATAATTCTAAATCATCTTCTGGTAAACATGTCCGAGGATTGTTTTTAAGGGCCAAAAAATATCTGAACACACCCACTTGAGACATCACATCAAGTGCACCGATATCAAATGTACCAACATTACAAGAACTACGCTCACTTTCTTTTTCTGAAAATGTTGATGGTGTACGAAGAACAGTTGGACCAAAGACAGTTGCTAAATTGTTTATACCCATCTTGTTTATGCTTTCAAGTAGTGACACTCTACAGCAAAATTAAAATAGTGAAATTAAAAATGACCATGAAACTTTTAAAAGTACTAAAAAAAAAACAAACCAATTTATATTTTTATATAATCATTTTTATATTTACATAAAACTATATTACGGTATTTATAAAACTACCTTCGTAAATGTTCAAAAAGATAAAGTGTAGTGAGTTTGTTAACTCTGGGAAGTGTGTGTAAAGTATCTAGCATGTATATTTCTTTATCTGCTGGATCAGTAATACCTGAAAGTATTTTAATAAATTAAGAGTTTAAAATAAGTGCAGAAAATTAATTACAGGACTACAGTATAACAATTAATAAAAACAAGTTAAAAAGAATTTTAGAAAGCCTCATACTCAATCCTTCAACAAACTTGTGATAGAGTTTTCCTGTAAAAAGCGATTGTGGGAGTTCCCTAAAGTAGAGCTTTAATAATCCAGCTACAGCATGGATATCGGTTTCTCCGAGCACCAAAACTGCATTCTGTGTGTCTAGAAGTAACGAAAGAAAATTATCAAACTTACAATAATTTAAAACAAGATTTTACAATAATTTAAAACAAGAATTTAAAACAAGAATTCAAATGTGAAAATGTGAATTTCAACTTTTACATACGCTCATTAAAAAGTTTTCTTAAGTTTTGAATTTCAGATGCTACACCAGATAGTCTGTAAATGCCAACTTCTTCCATGCCTGAAACAAAAATAAATATACCATGAAAACACTAAGATATTTGTACCATAAAAATTCTATTTGAAATTTTCTCATTGAAATTCTAAAACCACTTTTTTAAGCTATTTGAATACACAGTAAAAGGGAAAAATAGAAATAGTAATAATTAACAATAACAACAACAGCAACAACAATAACAATAAAAATAATAATAATAATAATAATAATAGTAATAATAATAATAATAATAATAATAATAATAGTAATAATAATAATAATAATAATAATAATAATAATAATAATAATAATAATAATAATAATAATAATAATAATAATAATAATAATAATAATAATAATAATAATAGTAATAATAATAATAATAATAATAATAATAATAATAATAATAATAATAATAATAATAATAATAATAATATTAATAATAATAACAATAATAATAATAGTAATAATAATAATATTAATAATAATAACAATAATAATAATAGTAATAATAATAATAATAATAATAATAATAATAATAATAATAATAATAATAATAACAACAACAACAACAACAACAACAACAACAACAACAACAACAACAACAACAACAACAACAACAACAATAATAATAATAACAATAGTATTAACATCAATGTTGTATAAATAATGTATTATTAAATATCTTTTTTACCTCGTTTTTCAATCTCCTTGATACAACTTATTACAATAACTGGAATAACAGACTTTTCTCGACTAAAAAAAAAATTACATGAAAAAAAAAAACAACCAAAACACAATAAAAAAAAGAAACATACATATAATATGACAATTACATTAACTGTTAAAGAAAAAAAAATAAATTAGTAAGCTAGTGTCTTTACTAAATACAAAAAAAATTATGATTAAAAACATTTCGGATTATCAATCTATTAAAATACAATTTTTTAAATTAAACAAACTGAGATAGAAATGGTAATGTCTGTAATTATATATTTTTACCTACACACAACAGATATGGGTACACCAAATACTCCTGTTTCACAAATGGATTTTGTTTTTTTAATTCCATCCACTGAAGTGGCAAAAGATAAAGACACGCTCATGGAGCTTTGACCTCGATCCAAGCTCAATACAAAAGAATGAATTTTATAGTCAAGTAGATTTTCTCGAGTCAGCTAAAAAAAATAAAAATTTTTGCAATATTACTAATAGTTAAAAAGTTTTACCATTTTTAAATTGAGAATCATAATAATCAAACCGTTTAACTTATTTTGCAGTTTTTTTTATCTGAGAAACACCAATTAATTTTCCATTTACATGTAGGGACAATTTATACGTTGGATTTTAGCATCTTAAGACAATAGTGTAAAACATGCTTAAGTCAACATCTAATATTACTAATGATATTTATGCTTACATTTTCTTTAAACATAAGATCATAAAACCAGGTTTTAACAAAGAAGGTAAACTCACATTAATGGAGCATTTACCACTAATATCATCTCCCATGAGTCTCAGTTTGTTGTAGCATGTTAGACGAAGACAAGTACATGCCTCAATTTCCAAATCAAATTCCTTTAAAAATAACAACAATTTTATTAGAATCAACTGGAGAAGAGAAATTCTAACTCAGAGCAGATGACTTAAATACCTACCTCATCCCAGTGTGGATCAGATCCTCTAGCAGTCTTTGTTTTTGCTTTTTTGAAGTAATGGCCATAGCTATCCATTTCCAATACAACATATGTATCTGAAAAAGAAAATTATAAGGTAAAAAATAAATAATGCAACTTTTTGGAGACTTAAGGATTTGTAAACCATTCACTTTTCAAATGACTAAACATGATCAAAAAAAAAAAAAATTCTTCTAAAATTATACATTTACTGGTAAATACAAAAAATAATGAATAAAGGTATCTATTAAGAACCTGAATTTCGATTAAAGCCTTTTCCATTGCTAATATTCACATACAAGTAGCCGGTGAGTGAGTCTTTATCTTAAAAATGAAAATTACCTTTTTAAAATAAATGATAAGTTAAAAATCAAAAAAGAACTTAAAACATAACTTTAAACAAATCTTTTGCAAGATGGCTGTCATAGTCTTAACTTAGAGCATTTTTAAAACTTCTGATGAACTTTTAATTTAAGTAAAAGTCTATTTGAAATAAAGAGCATTAAAAATATCTTAAACCACAGAATATGGGAAAAACATTTTTCTTAAATTATATAAAGTAAGAAGAAAAAAAAACTTTTTGCATTTGATCTTCATAAACCCCATACTTTATTGCGGAATATTTATTGTGATAAATCAATTTCAACTCAATTTCACTAAAAAAAAAGTCTATTTTATTTTATCCACTTTTGAGAATTTTTGTAGTATTTGATAGAATTAAATAACTTGAATCTCAACTTAGAATTAGCTGTATTTCTAAATTTTCATTAATTACAGCAAATTGGGAATTGTAAAATTTAATCTAAAAGTCAATTATAAATTGAACTGGAAAAATGTTTGAAAATATGAGTCTAATACAGTAGCATGCAGAAGTTTAGAAATATCAACTTTTTTTTAGTTTTTAAAGCATAACTTTTCACAAACATTTTTAAACCAACTGAAATTTTTAGCAAATATTCTTTATATCAATTCAATTCATAATAAAAACCACAAAAATTATAAATTATAACAGACGATAGAAATTTAATTTTTTTTTCAAAAAGGCTTCCATGCAAAAGTTTATAAACAGTATTATACCCTGCAATTAAATCAAGTTTTTGTAAACAAAAGCATACTTAAAAGCCAGAATGTTTGTAAAAATTAATAATTCAATTACTTTAAGATATTTAAAAAAGTATTATCGTCAAAAAATTAGTGAAATTTTATAACTCAATTTTTTTTTGATATTTCAAAAGCATAGAAAAGGCTAAGGAAGTTTCAAATGAAATAAAGAAATTAATTAGAAAAGATGTGGAAAAAATTATGACTTAAAGAAAGATTTCTGAACTTTACAATGTTTCAAAACCAGGAATAAGTCACAGATTATCTAGAGATTTCATCAGTAGAAAGCTATTGAAAACAAGCCTTGCACTGGAAGAGGTAAAGTTACAATAAGAAGGTCAATAGATTATTGGTAAGGTACTCCAAAAAAGATCCTAGCAAGATTACTGTTGAACTTAATACAATTGTGAACTAGTTTCGTGGCATGAATTATAGTGTCAATATAACTAAATGTCTTTTACATCAAAATAATCTCTATAGCCGCTGTCCAGTTAAGAAACTGCTGATATCTGTAAGTTATTCGAAAGCCAAAATAAAATTTGCAATAGATCCTATTAGTTGAACAGTTAATGACAAAAGTCTTTTTCTCTGACAAATCAAAGTTTATGCTATTCAGTAGTGACAGAAATAGTTATGTCAGATGTCCATTTGTAGACAGACTCAATCCTAAATACCAATTACCTACTATTAAACATGGCAGAAGAAATGTTATGGTTTGGAGATGTTTTAGTTGTGACAATGTGGGTCCTATTCATTGCATAGAAGGTATTATGGACCAGAGAGTTTCTTTAGACATCATAAAATATGTTATGCTGTCATATGCAAAGGATTAAATGACTCGGAAATAGATCTTACAACAATATGATGATCCAAAACATTGTACTGAATCTGTTATGGATTGTTTTAAATCACAAAAAATCCAAGTTCTTGAACGGCACTCATAGAGCCTTTGGAAGTACAAATCGACTGCCAAGTAGTTAGAAGAAAACCAACCAAAAAAGACCATAAATTTGCTTTAATTAGAAAATGTTGGTAAAACATTCCCCAGGATGTTCTCATTAATTTACTTCACTCGATACTTCATTGCTGTGATGCTGTTTTAAAGGCAAATGGATTTACCACCTAGTACTAACTATCATATTGAAACTACCTTATTGAAAAATTGACATTTGAATGATTTTTGAAATAAATTTTTATCAAAATTCAATTATTTTTAAACTTTTGCACAAAAGTCTTTTTTAAAACAATTAAATTTTATTAACCATTTTAATTCATAACTTTTGTGAACTGTATAATGAATTGAATTAATATAAAGAACATTTGGTAAAAATTTTAACTGATTTGAGAAAGTTTGTGAAAAGTTATACTTTAAAAACTGAAAAAAAATTTGGTGTTTCTAAACTTTTGCATGCCACTGTATTAGACTTTGAAAATTATCTTGAATATCAATATAAACCAATTTTGGTTTAGATTTTTCAAAGTTACTATGAAAATTATATTTATAAACAAATTTTAAAAACTTGAAACTAAAATAATATAAAACAAAAAAAAAGCATTTAAAATTCAAAACATCAAATAATCTAAAAAATTCAATAATAACAAATTGATTTGATGAACCTAATTCTGCTTTAAGAAAGGATAACATTTACAACTTTAGAGATTGATGTGAGAAACAAAAATTTCTATTTAAAGTATGAGACTTAGAGTATTACCTGAAAGAAAATTATTTTTTAAAACTAACCATCAAATTCAAAGAGACACTTCTGAGATGTTTTCCATTCAGGGTCTTTACAAGAAATCTTTGGGGAGGATAGGGACTTGGATGTTTTCTTTGGAGAATGTAAAACACTGAACAATCGCATTCCACGCTTTGGATGTTCTACACATGGAGATTGTAATGGTGTGTTAGAACATGATGCAGATGATTTATTATTGTTTATTTCATTGGATGGTGTTGGTAAACTGGCAAATTTTTTTATTGCAGAGGTATTTAAGCCCCATCGAGGAAGTTTGCTTTTGTGCTTAAGTTCAACTTGAGATAACGATCTATGCAAATTTTGAACTGGAGTGTTTCCTTGGCTCTTACTGTTAAAAAACATTTTGTGAGAAACATGATGATCTATCTGCAGAGGTAAGATTAAATTTCTAGAAAGTTGTCTTGAGCAATCCCTTTGCAATTCCCCTTGTTTTTCACAACCTAAATTGTTTTGCAAATGACTAAGCTTATTTCCAAGATTTTGATCCTCAAATGCATCATTAAGTTTTTGCATTATAATTTCATGAGTAAGTACATCAATAGGTGCACTTTTTGTTTCATCTTTATATTTGATTGAACAAGACCTGGAATTATCACAATTGATTGAATAAGATCTATCATTATCAGATTTAATTGAACAAGAACTAGCATTATCAAATTCCATTTCACAACTTTCGTAGCACCTCAAAGCAGGAAAACTTTTACAAACCGAGTTATGTGATTTAAATTGACCATTTGCTGATTCTAAATATCTGACAGAAGTATTTAGTTTTGTATAACGTGAAGGTCTATATGTTTTATTTTGCCCTTTTTTTATTGGCATTTGTAAAGAGTCTCTAAAATGAGGAGACTTTTTATAATATGTTGAAGCAAAATCGCAGGCACGCTTTGCATTTGTTGATTCATCTAAGCTCAAATCACTTACATCAGACAGCCTGTGAGAAACATGTGATGATCTAAATGAATTTTGTCGTATCAACTTTTTTTTTATTGGTATTGGTAATCGAGACTCTGGGTAATGTGTGTATCTTTCTGGAATTTCAGTATATAAAGCATCCTGTCTACTGAGCTTTCTTGTCACTGCTGTCATATCTAGCTGTCTTAAAGGAGTAATTTTTTTTTTAAAGACCTTTAAAAAATGAACTAAAAATTTCTAAAAAACCATTTTTTTTTTAAATAAAATTGAAAATAATAAAGAGAACTATGTTATACTAAAGGTGAAAAAAATCTTGTTTTTGAATATAAATATTGAAAAAAGAGGTCTGAGTAACAAGTAAGTAATAGTATTCCACAGAGCATTAAAACAAAATAAGATTGAACTAAGTCACACTGAAGTGTTAGTTGTTAGTAAGTAGAGGGAAAAGTTGTAATAAATGTAGCTATCAACCAAAGGTTTTAGATTTTAAAGCTTAAATAGTATTTACTAGTAATAAGAAATGAAATACCTCTTTAAATAGCTTTATTTTTGATATGATAGTTAAAAATACTTTCATGAAGTATGAAAAAATTATCTTAACTAATTATTTCTAAAACCCATCACAATCACCACTATCATGATCATCATGATCATCACATCATGATCATGATCATTGTGATCATCAATAATTATGATCATCATCATCAATCATGATGATGATGATGATGATGATGATGATGATGATGATGATGATGATGATGATGATGATGATGATGATGATGATGTCATCACCATGTCATCATCATGATCATCATGATCATTTTTATTGTTATTACTATATATTATTTTTGTTATTATTACTATTGTATTATTATTATTACTACAATAATTGTAATTATTGTTTTTATTATCATAACTATATATATATATATATATATATATATATATATATATATATATATATATATATATATATATATATATATATATATATATATATATATATATAACAATAGTGTAGTTATATACCTATATAATAGTAATGATAATAATAATGCTAATAATAATAAGAACAACAACAACAGCAACAACAACAACAACAATGATAGTAATAATAATAATAATAATAATAATAATAATAATAGTAATAATAATAATAATAATAATAATAATAATAATAATAATAATAATAATAATAATAATAATAATAATAATAATAATAATAATAATAATAATAATAATAATAATAATAATAATAATAATAATAATGATAGTAATAATAATAATGCTAATAATAATAATAATAATAATAATAATAATAATAACAATATTAATAATAATAATAATAATAATAATAATAATAATAATAATAATAATAATAATAATAATAATAATAATAACAATAATAATAATAATAATAACAATAATAATAATAATAATAATAACAATATTAATAATAATAGTAATAACAATAATAATAATAATAATAATAACAATATTAATAATAATAGTAATAACAATAATAATAATAATAATAACAATAATAATAATAATAATAATAATAATAATAATAATAATAATAATAATAATAATAATAATAATAATAATAATATTAATAATAATAATATTAATAATAACAATAAAAATAATAACAATAATAATAATAATAATAATAATAATAATAATAATAATAATAATAATAATAATAATAATAATAATAATAATAATAATAATAATAATAACAATAATAATAATAATGATGATGATAATAATAATAACAATAATAATAATAATAATAATAAAAATAATAATATTAATAAAAATTAACAAAGATAAACAAAAAGATATAGCTCTTCCAAGCAACTTTTACAATAATAAACTTCATATCCACTCTACTAGAACAACATCAATCTGAAACAAAAGCTCTTCTTATATTCATGAGCACAACAAAAGGTTGTACAACATATGGTTCAAAGAAAATTTAACATTTCATTTGCATTGCACATGTTTTTCTTTTTTGAACCAAACTATTGAAAAATAGCACAAAAAATTTGAATCATAAAGAAGAAAAAACTTTTTCTTCTTGAATATATTCTTTATAAAAACACAAAAATTAAATAGGATCTTTTAGAAACTACTCTTTATATATATATATATATATATATATATATATATATATATATATATATATATATATATATATATATATATATATATATATATATATATATATATATATATATATATATATATATATATATATATATATATATATATATATGTATGTATATATATATATATGTATATACACACACACATATATATACACACTTATACATATAAATACATACACACACACACACATAAATATATATATATAAACACACTTGTACACAAAAGTATTTTTGAATTTTTAATCTTTTATAAAATCTCCAGATTTGTTTCCCTGTGTAATTCACAAATTTATTTTTCATAGAATTGGCAAAAGTTTAGTTTCTATAGAACATATTTTTACTTGTTAGATTAAATGTATTATTATTCAAAAAAAAGCTATTTTAATAATTTATAAGCAATGTTAAAAAGCTTCATTTTTAAACATCTCACATAGAAAAATCTATTTTTTCAAGCACTATTTGCATTGATATAAATAGCTAAAGTTTTAAACATAATTTCTATTTGATTTTCACACTCACACGCCATCCTTTTTATAAAAAAAGAACTTAGACTTAGCCTTTTTTCTTTGTTTATGTTTTTGTTGAAACAGTTGTAAACTATAAACTAGTATCAAAATTTTAACAATGAAACAGCTTTGCAATATACTGTGTGAACTTGAAAATAGTATTGCTTTAAAGTATAAAGCAGTATTTAACTATTACTTGTCTATGATAAGTGAGTTGATAAAAACTTACCATCAAACTTTGAGAAATCAACACTAAGGGGTCTTAAGCTGGTTGGTCCCAGAAATGGTGATGGCATAGTAGGAACTATAGCACCAAGACGTTGAACCTGTAATAAATCATATAAAACATAAGAACAAAATGTAAATTACAAATGTAACAAAAATAATAAAAGTTTTTAAGTTAAAAATGATATTTTTCCATTAAAAGTGCAAAGTATAAATAATCAAAAATTTTATAAAATTTTTTTTACTTTTCAAGGAAACCATTGATAAGTAAATACCTTTAGAACAGTTTCCAGTGCTTGCTGAAGTTCTAAACTGCTCATGTGGATAGATTCAGCACTTCGAGATTGTACTACTCAAAAATAAGTCTTCATCACATTCTTTTAAAACTATGCTTTTAGGATAAATTGTATTTGACCATGATAATAATAAGATTTTAAATACTTACTTTTTTTTAGCCTTGGTCGCAAAGCTTCAGTCCAAGCTTGATACTCTGTCTCCATATTCAATAAAAATGTAAACACCTGTTTTAAATAATTAGGATAACTTTCATTTCAACAAAAAACTTTCAAGAAATGATAATTTAATAAATTTCTAGCTGCCCTAGCATATATTTAATAAAGCATATGTATCATCTAAATGGACAAAATGTAATTTCAAAGCTTAAGTTCATCTATTGTAATAGAAAAATTTCACCTTTCCATTCTTGTGATACAAAGTAAGTGGTATGTTTGGAAGAATCAATTGCAAAATGTGTTCCTATAAAAAAATATCAAGTCACCCTTATAAATTTTACATAAAACATTTAACTATTAATAATAGTAAAGTTTACTTATAACAAAAACATAGATCATGTGTCTGAGAATGATGATTGCATAATCTGGTTATATTGATATATATACTGACACTAAAAGAAAAAAATGTCTGCCTAGCCTCCTGTGTCAAAGAAAGAAAGAAGAAATTTGTTTTTATATCTGCATTTGGAAATCATTTAGTTCTTTGTGTTTAGTAAGTTTCCAGGCTTGTACTTTTTGTAAATACATAATTTGCAAGTTCTTGTGGCTAGATTGTAGCATTTAAAGCTTTCCACTTATTTATAGGTGCAAAGTTCTTTTATCTTCTATACTTCTTTTTACAACTTGTACTTTTCCATATTGAAAGATTTTGTGTGGTTGGCAAATTGTAATTTCAAGGATGTTTTGCAAATACTGTAACAACTTTTTTCTTTCATTTCAGAGTTAACAGTAATAATGGCTTGGTATATGATGGTTATTATAAGGTATTGCTAATATGAAGGAACACTTTGCTTTATCAATGCAGTAACAAGTTGTATTACTGACATTTTTTGTGAAATGTAGTGGTTGTGTAAGTTTATGACATTTTATGACTTTTATGTTTGGCAGGCAGGCTCACATTGACAGAGTTTCTGTTAAATATTTTGTGGAGTTGGTGAAATGGAAAATAGTGATCAACTAGGTTTAAAATCCACTTTCCTATATTTGTACTAACATTTTTACTGAAAACAGGATTGAACCTGATAATGTCGCACTTACAACTTTTGTTGATAACAGGGTGCTATAACCAAATTATTGAAAAGTTTTCTTATACATAGGGGTGGAATTTTGGAAAATGCTTTCACTAGATGAAGTGACAGGCAATAGTATCTCAATAGAGGGTGGAATTTGCTTTAATATGTGATTAAATTTGGCATGAACATAAGGACATAGAACATCTTCATAAGAACTTAGGACATCTTCGAATTTACTGTAAGGTTGAAATGCCAAATCAACCTTATTGTAATCAACCTTATTGTAATGTTGAAACAATTGGAAAGTACCAATAAGCTCACAAACCTCTGCATCATCAAAAGCACTAATTTAATTTCAGATTTTGATTTAGGATTTGATTTTATGTATGTATGTATATATGTATGTGTGTGTATATATATATATATATATATATATATATATATATATATATATATATATATATAAATAAATAAATAAATATATATATATATATATATATATATATATATATATATATATATATATATATATATATATATATATATATATATATATTAGGGTGGTCCTTATTTTCGAAAATTCATTTTTTTTCAAAATTATTTGTAATTTTGTTCAGTTACACCAAAACATTAAAAATACAAAATTTCAGCTCAATCCAATAATATTAACACGTGCCGCACTGGCCCTAAAGTTTCATGCATCTGACTGTCTAACATGCTATGACGAGTCGGCGCAACTAACCACCAAGTGCATTCTGAATTCGCTACAAGCGCAACTACAAGTCTCTACAAGTCAATTTTGTTTTTACATATTATTTGTTCAATGCTACATTCGTTTTAGTTTCGTACATGAAGTGCATAAGAAAAGACATGCTATATAAGTAATTGATAAAAGTGCTAAAATGTCCACTTTTCGGAAAAATATTTATCTAGTTGGAGTGATGAAAATTCAAATCTGCGGTAGTAAATTACCATGTAAACGAGATGTTTTGAGTGTACTTTTTTATAACATGAGAGTGGTAAATTTAAATCTTAATGACAACAGTGCTTTAGTTATTGATGAAGTGGTCGTTTTTTGGAAAAAAGCAAGAATCCCAGTTCAAAACCGTTCAAACTGTATTTTGAAATTAAAATCTTTGTACGATAATGTCAGAAATTTAGAAAAATCTAAAAATAGAGATACTGAACGGCAGAGAGAAAAAGAAAATGATTTTAAAGAAGCTTTAGACAACCTTTTTGATATTGCCACCTTAAATGCGTTAAATGAGATTAAAATCGCCGAAGATAGAGAATTTTTAATTAAGCAAAGGGAGAAAGGTAGAGTAGGTTGTATGTTGGGAGTAGATATCAAATTATTACGTAAGGAAAAGCGGAAAGAAGAACGCACAGCTGCAGAGTTGAAAAGAAAAGAAGATTTGTTGGAAAATTCTAGTTGTTCGATTGCATATTTTGAAATGGAAGATAAAGAAAACGAAGATTCACAGAAAAAAGTGATAAATCAAGACAACAGTGAAGATGACACATTTAATATTGGAATCTGAACAGGGTCCATCTTCAAACAAGAGAGGTCGAAAGACGTTAATGACACCACGCCTGGCCGCTGCCTTGGACAAATGTAAAGTGAGTGACAGGGATGCAATGCATATTATTTCTGCCATCCTAGAAGCTCTTAATATAGATATCACCGATTTTGTTCTCAATAGATCGTCTATCAAAAGAAATAGAGAGATTTTGCGGAAAATAAAATATTCATCAATAAAATTGGTAGGAAATGATGCAAATTTTATTGAAGTGCATTGCGATTCCAAATTATTGCCTGATATCACAAAAAATGAGAAAATTGATCGGCTTCCTGTGATCGTGGTTGGTTTAGATTTTGAACAATTATTAGGAGTACCTGGAATTGCATCATCAGGAGGATCGGAAGTTTGCTCTGCTGTATTCCATATCACTGATGAATGGAATTTAACCGAAAAAATTCAAGCCTTTTGTTTTGATACTACAGCATCAAACACTGGACATATAAAAGGAGCTGCAGTTCTGCTTCAACAAAGGTTAGGGCGAGATATTTTGTGGCTTCCATGCCGACACCATATATTTGAGGTCGTTTTGGCTGGTGTATTCACGAGGACAAAAGCAATTGTAGCATCCGGCCCTGAAATTGCTCAATTCAAAGCACTGAAAGAAAACTGGAAGAATATTGATAAAATGAAATTTTTAGATTATACCAGCGATTAAGCCGTTTATAATGCACTGAAAGATGTAGCGCCAGAAATTATTTATTTTGTGAAACAGAAACTTGCAGAAGAGCAACCACGTGATGACTACAAAGAGTTTTTGCAATTGACGCTCATTTTTTTGGGAGATAAAACAAATGTGAGTTTTAGGGCCCCCGGTGCATATCATTTAGCGAGATGGATGATTTATTGTTTAAAACTTTTTTTATTTCGCGATCAAATGAAAATGAGAAAGGATAATTCAAAACTGAATGCAGAAATTTGCATTTTCATTGTATACTGTTATGTAGAGGCCTGGTTTTTAGCAACGAATACTACAGGAGCTCCCCTAAATGATATATATTTTTTGAAAATTGGTTAAATTTAAAAATATTAATGAAAACATTGCAACTATTGCAATAACAAAATTTTTAAACCATTTATGGTATCTAAGTGAAGTGTGCTGCCATGGCAATATTTGACAATAGAATTGAGAGAGTTGAAAAAATTAGAATGGCTCAAAAAACTATGGAATGTGCAAGTAAAAACATAGAGACTGTGAATGAAAAAGAAGAAGAAAATGAAGAGACAGAAGTCATTGAGAAAAAACTTATTATTG
Organism: Hydra viridissima; assembly: GCF_058129835.1. Classification (NCBI taxonomy): domain Eukaryota; kingdom Metazoa; phylum Cnidaria; class Hydrozoa; order Anthoathecata; family Hydridae; genus Hydra; species Hydra viridissima. Next base: position 10,910,709 of record NW_028324306.1, on the reverse strand, counting down.
TCCGCCAATTCACTTCAGTTATTTAAACGATTCAGTATTTGTGTTGAATTTCTTCAGGACGATCTGCTGAATTGGGAAAACAGAGAGGATTATCGCACAGGAAAAAATATCATTTCAACCTTAAAATGTACAAATGATATTGCAGAAAGAGGAGTGAAGTTGATTGAGGATTACAATGAAAAAATGATGAAAAATGAGCATCAAAAACAATTTTTGATACAGGTATGTATAAACAAATTTAATTTTTTGTTATTTTTTTCTTGAACACATTCTATAGGCTAGGTTTAGAAAACACATTCAATATTATTTTTATTTTATTCAAGTTGTACCGGATCAGGGGTACCGGAGAGAGTTCCCAGTCGCCACAAAAGGAGGCTTACTTTAATCCCAAATATGTATCTGAAGTGGATTTATCATTTCAATAAATAAAAAATATAGTATTAGGATAAACTATATCTTTATTTTACGTTTTAATTTTAATTAGTATGTTTTTATGCTAAAATTTAAAAAAAAAAGCATAATTTTATGTTTACAGTCAAGCGTACATTGTCGTTCTTATAGGTAACTGCCTTACATTGAATCTCACAACTTCAGTGTCGATGCAGCAACGTGTTAATATTAACCGATTGAGCTGAAATTTGGTATATTTTCATGTCTTATATAAAGGTACATTCTGGCAAATAATTTCAAAACAATTCAAAAAAAAATTTTTTTCCTTATAAATAAGGACCACCCTAATATATATATATATATATATATATATATATATATATATATATATATATATATATATATATATATATATATATATATATATATATATATATATATATATATATATATATATACATATAATAAACAAAAATAACATTAAATTACTCAAAAATTAAAAAAAAAATTATTTTATGATCATTTTACATTACCTGATCCGTAATTTTTTTTTTTAACTTTTCCACACCTCTACTGGAAGAGCGTGATGATGCTGCTGTGCTGGATAGATTTCTTCTCTAAAATCCCATAAGAAAAAAAATTTGTTAAAAATTATTTATTTTATGCTTAGTTTTTTGCTAGAGCTAATGATAAAGGATTTCTAATCAACTTAAAAGTTTTTAAATTCCATTAGTTAAATTTATTGACAATACTTTTTTAACCTGTTGAAAGACACTTGTGTCTATAGCTGTCAAAGCTAAGTTCACTATGTGGCATGACAGCAAAAGCTGCAGCCTAATTAAAGGTGCTGAATTGATCAAAATTAAATTTATTTAAGCAGAAAAAGTAAAACTATACTTCTAATATAATAAAAATTACAAAAACATATAGTGTTAATTCTCAAAGTTCACTTGTTCCTACTGTTTATCAATGTGTTAATAAAATTACTAATAAAATAAAACATAAAAGATCAGAGTCTTTATCACATTAACAGTGAGACACACAATGATAAACTTAAACTACAACTTTTTATTGTTACTATTTAATTATGAAAAGCTAAAAGTTCTTCTATGTAATAACAATAGCATAAATTTATTCAAATATGTAGTGACGTGATGAAATATAGTGATAATTATATTACATCATCATTTTTATTGGTGTCACTTATATCTCCATCAATAAAAATGATGGAGATATAAGTGAAGCCAATAAAAGTGATGAAGTGAAAACTGAGTTAAAAAGAGAAGATAAGGATTGCATGTTGCATTTTTAACTGGAAGTATAAATTTTACAAATATAAATTAATTTCTTAAATTTATTTAAAAGTACATAACCATAATAACATTGTAGTTTACATATAACTAATATTTATAAATAATTGTGTATTTTACATATAATTAATATTTGTAAATAATGCAATATGATGTAATTATTATAATAATAGTATTCAGTATATAAGTTGAGTCTTTGAGTTTTATATTTTGTTAATAATAATAAACACAATTTTATAACTTTTATTTCAAGTTTACTTTTTACCCATTCTTCTTATTCTTTTTTTTTTTCAATCATTAAATTACTAAAATATAATGCTGAGTATAATAAATATAAGTATAACAAATTATTAAGCTAACTTGTAAATTATAATACCCTATATGGATTATCGATTGATACAACATTTTGTAATGGCATAAAATCTTTTCGCATTTCAGCACGGAGGTTTGCAATATTGGCTCGAAGTTTATCACACTCAGCTTTTGATGATATAGGAATAGGAGTTGAAGCTGTAAACAAAATGATGAAAATTTTTGATAATGAAACTTTAAAATGAAAATTTTCAAAAGACCAACTTATAAGAAAAAGGTCAATAGAACTTACGTTCTGAGTTTTGATATGGTTTTAGGCTTATATCAGATAGACCTGCATACCATTTACACACATAAATGTCACTAAGTAAAGTAAGAATTAAAGAATAGTAATAAAAAAAGTTCAATAATAGAAAAAGTTGAATAATTGAAAAACTTAAATAACCAAACAAAGTTATCAATAAACAGCAAAAAATCTTTAGTGTGTAAATTTTTTTTTTAACCCACCGAGCTGGTTTCAGCTTGGCAGATATAATAACATCATTAAATAGTATAAGACTGCGAGCACTGCGACGACCTTCATCTATCTCAACTACAAAAGCTTCTTTTAATAACTGTCGCTGACGCTTTTTCTGGAAGAATAAATATACTATTGTTAAGCAAATATTATAAAGCAAAAATGAAATTAAAGAAAAACACGCAAAACTAAAGAAAACCTTTTTTGGTGAGTCTACATTAACTTGTTCCATTAAATCAAAAAGTGCTCCACTAACTTCAACAATTAAAGGATGGTCTGGGTGATCAGGTGATGTATACTTAAGGAGATCCTACCAGAGTAAGAAAAGTAATAATAATAATAAAAAGAATGGTGTCATTCTAATCAATTAAAAAACAAACAAAACAAAACAAAACAAAACAAAACAAAAAAAGAATCTTGGTAGTTTGGATAACTTTCTTTTATAACATAACACCTGATGACCAAAAAATTAGACAAAATTTAAATCAATTTATGTATGCTATTCATATTCATGCAATTGAAATAAATTAGTATATTTATAGGGAATTTAATACTCTATTAAAATTATATTATAGTTTAAAAATATTAATTAAAATGGCTCTGTATAAAACAAGTTTGCAAGAAGACCTAAGAAAATGCATTTGCCAATTTAGAAATTTGCATCTGGAAAAGCTAAAAATCTTCACAGTAAAACACTTTCTAGATGAATGAGAATTGAAAAAGACCATATATCGTGCTCTAGAACGTGTAGACAATATTTTAGGCTATCAAAGAAAAAAAGGAAGCAGTCCAAAGGCAAAAAAAATGGACAAAAAGCACATAGATCAATTGAAAAAGGCATTTGATATTCATCAGGGTGTTTCACAACGTCAAGTAGCCCAAAGATTAGATTGTGACCAATTGTATATATCTAAAATTCTTAAAAACAAAACGAATATTAGATATTACAAGAAGAAAAAGATTCCACATCGAAGCGAAAGCCAACTAGCTCGAATCAAACTTTTGTGTCGGCATGTATATCGCAATTTTCGGAATTTTGATTTTCTCTTAGATGACGAATCATATTTTACATATGCAAATACAAAATTGGCTGGCAACAATCGCTTCTATTCTAGGGACATGTCATCTACAACTAGCGACATCAAGTTCAAAAGAAAGAAGAAGTATGAGGAAAAGGTGCTAGTCTCAACAAAAGAATTGTCTTAACAAAATGGATCCGGAAGTGGCAAAGCGTTATGCCTCAATGACTTCAGTTCATCTAGGTCAAATTGCTTCTAATGATGTTATTGAAAATCAATATATTTTTTTAAATATCATATAATTGTTTATAAATTTGTTTTAAATTAAATTTGATAGCTATGTAACTATGGCTATAATAACAATTTTAAAGTTGTCTCATTTTTTAGTCATCAGGTGTTAAATATCCAAAATACTTAAACTCCTCTATTTCAACATGAAATCTTATGGATTACTTGATTAGATTACTGCATCATTTTTCCTTTCTGCACATAATTTCTACATTTTACTTAGTAAAAATTTTAGTCTTGTGAAAAGTCTTTGAGGAAAACTGTTTTGATGCTCTTTGTTACATTCATGTGGTTATTTTTATCCACAAAAGAGTCAGGGTATATATAAATATATACACATAAATATACATATAAAAATTATATTAAATTTGAGCAAATCATAAAAACCCTAAAAGCAACTTTTTAAATATCAACAAGCCTCATTGTTTGATAAAGTAAAATTCAAATCTTGGTAACTTTCTCTCTTCATTTCATTTTAAAGTCAGAGAGAACCAAGATTTAAGATTTAAAGGAAAATCAAGAAAAAGAGAAAAAGTTACATTTAAAATGAGTGAATATTGCGTGATGCGATCAACAGGTTTGTAAAGAAGATCTAAATTATAAAGAAACCATTTAAAAAAAGATGTAACTGAAATACTTATACTTTAAATATTATAAATAATAATAATATTAAAAGTCAACCAACAACTTATAGTTTTTAAAAACAAGAAATTACTTTCAAGAGTCAATGGATCTTTTAAAGTTTGAATTTTGATATCCTAAAAGTTAAAGAGACAGTATAAAAATTTGCTTAGAATTTAGAAAAAATAAATTATAACAAGCATTACTGATAAGGTTTATAACCAGATTATATAAATGTTACTTATCAGGTTTAAAATAAACATTAAAAAGGTTAACATTTTAGTGTTTGCATTGTTTTGAATTTGCAATCATAAAAAACTACTTTGGAACAAACCTGCTCCATTACAGCTTTAAACTGTTGGTTAGCATTTCGACACTTGTTCACTGTCTCCATGGCATGACTATAGTTTCCAACATATGAAGAATATAAATTGAAACCTTGCATCTAAAAATGAAATAAATTTATACTTGTTTTTTGCATTGAAATTTTAAAACAAAATCAGCATTTACCCAAAATAAGAAATACAAAAAAATACACACACACACTTAACATACAATCATAACAAACAAATCTCCAATTAATAGCTTGTCATTCCAGTTTTCAATCCGTGGTTCAAGTGCATTCAAAAACTCTTTATGTAGTTCATATAATTCTTCAGCTCGACCAAATATTGATTCAAAATCTGCTGCTGTTAGAATAGGCTGAGATGATTTAATTGATAGCCGTAGAGGTTTCATAAACTACAAATATTAAGTCTTGATAGTAATAACTTTGTTAGATTTCTTTAAGCATAACACAATCATTTGTGAAAATGTTATTACAATAAAAAATGTTTAAGCTATTATTCATTTCAAGTAAATTTTCCTGATTTCTAACAGAAAGAAATGTTTAATTGAAATATTTGGCAATTCAAAGAACGATTTTTTTAAAGAACGATTTTTTCAAAGAAATATTTATTTATGTATACACTTCACTGTTCAACAATTTCCTGCTAAAAAAAAAATTTTCATTTTTATAACAAAAGTTTTAAGAAAACTTCCTAAACTAATTGTCTGATTGTCAATTACTTACTATATTACTTATTATATTATTACTTTATATTTATCATATTACTATAAAAATGTATTATGAAGCTGGAGTAATCTTTTGATAACAAACTCAGGGAACTTTTATTTACCATTAATTGTGCCAAAAAAAACCAATGAAGCAGTAAATTGATACAATGTATTATTGGAATTAATTTTTCTGTTATATTTGCACAAACAATATCATCCTATGATCATTCAAAAAGAAAACGTGTCTGTTACCTTTTATATTTTACTACTTCCTTTAAAAATATATCACATATACAAACTTGCTAACTATACCCTGGCTTGTTGATCATATGCATCTTTTGTACTTTTAAAAACTCTGTTCTAAGTTTCTTGCTTCTAGTATAACAAAACTTTTATACTTATAAACAAGCTCTATTTAAATACAAAAAATTATTATTTAATAAAAATTCTGTTTTGTTTACCAGATAACAAGCAATGAATAGAAAAAAAACAACAAATGATTAAAGATTACAAAAACAAAACATCAAATCTAATACAAAAAGAACAAACACACTTTCATCAGCATATCCAAGCAGTCATAATACCGCTTCTCATTTTCAAACAAATCCATCACAACAAGTTTGCGTGTTTGTGTTGCTTTAATAAGTCGACAATCTTCTTCTGACAAGTGAACTTCTTCTTTAGGAAACTTTTAAAAATGAACAAATTTTAAGGCTGTTATTTTTATAAAAACACACCAATTAAAAAAAGAAAAACCTTTTTTTTTTAACATAATAAACGCACACAATAAACCCTCTTGTTGTTTAAAAAAAATCCTTAAGTATGAGGGATTCAAATTCACTATTAAATTGAAGTGGTTTTTTAAAAAATTTTCAAACTCAGTTTTTAAAAATCAAAAGAGCTGGTTACAATTGGTTACATTTTGAAAAAATTTAATTTTCAAGTTAAAAAAAAAAAAAAAAACACAATAATACTTTAAAATAAAGTAAAACATTAGGCTTTGCAATTGAAATTACATTTTATCTTAACTTGCCATTTTTTACTAGAAAGTATCTTATTTATAGTTAAAAACCAGGTGAAAAATTTAACTAGATTGATAACTATAATAATACTATATTATTTATACTATGCAACTTTAAATTTTCTTACACAGATTGTTAGGTCACTACATGTTTTATTTGATCTACATTACAGATCAGTTTTTATGAAACTGTATTTTAAGAGCATCAAATTGGTCCATTTTCTACTGAATGCTGTTCAGGGAAAATAGATTCTATGTTCATTCCAGAACATTCATTAGTTTTATTTGAAAACATCAATTGATGCTTGAAAACCATATTTGCCATTGCTTACGTTTTAAGTTCAACGAAGGAGAAAACACAAGTGAGGCATTTCAAAACAATAAAGAAAGTAACCCTGATGCCTCCTTAAACACAAAAATTGCTTATAAATGGTTTGTGAAAAGGAGATCATTTTTTAATAAGGTGATTATTTTGAACCCTCTAATATTCAGAAATATTGCACATCTTTTCAGATACAACTGATGACCCAATATTTTTTTTCAAATACATTTTCACAGACCTAATGTTTTCATGAATATTTATAATACTTGAGTTTTAGTAATCTTAGCCAGCATCCATCATAGTTGAAATCTAAAATATTTATTTATAGTGGCTTTTCTGTATATTTTTACAAAAACTAAATATTTTTAGTTTCTAAATGATTTAAATAACATAAACTTAATGATTTCAATATAACTTCCATTAATGAAAACCTTTGATTTCAACCAGAGAATCAGAGGTCTAGAATTGGTGAACTTAATATACAAATCATATAAACAAAAAAAACCCTTAGTGTTGGTCAGTATTGCTCTATTAAATCTGAATTTCAAATAAGGGGCTGCCAGTTAAAAAATGCTTGAAAAATATCAAATTCATTGACAGAAAATGCAATTTTATTTGCACATGCTTGATCTTGATTTATATTGCAATAGTTCTAATCTACCTCTTGATATGTAACTCTTAAAAAGCTTATTTAATTGAGAAGCTTGATAATACATTTAAAAATAATGTAAATAACTTTTTTAACAACATACAATAACATACTTTTTCAGAATAAACTTTTTTTTCACTTAATAAAGTAGATGTAGGTCTTGATTTTGTTTTACAAACCAAATTATCATCAGATTTTGAAATCTTTATTCCAGAAGATAACCTTTTTTGAAATTGTTTCCTCTCAAATGACTTCTTTGGTAAATCATCTGAATCCTCTTCATCTAAATGTTTAATGCATTATAAGTATTATAAGTATTAAAATGTTTAATGCATTGTAAGTATTATAAGTATTAAAATGTAAAAATCTAAATAAAGTTAAAAACCTAAAATTAGGTTCAAGATTTATTTTGATAAAATGTAGCTGTCTTTTTTTAAAAACTGTTATTAACTTTGAAAAATGTATAAATTAACTTTGTGGATAGATAATTATTTTCAAACGAACTAAAAAAATTTTATGACTAAAAAAATAAATGTAAAAAAAAGCACTAGGTTTTATATTTAACTTAAAAGTAAATGGCTGAGTCATATGTTGTACTTTTGAGTTGTTAAAAAAAACCTGACAATCCCTTGAATGATGAAAAGGTTCTTTTTTAGTAGAGCATCTCCTTAAATAAATTTTTGAGTTACTTTATGCTTATTATATCTCCACTCTCCAACATACCATGATTAAATATGGGTGCATCACTGTTGACTTTGATGTTAACAACCAAGTTGTATAAATAGCTTTATTGTCAAATGTATTTTGGAACTTTGGAGGGTTTTACATTAATAATTACCTCAGATAATTAACTTACTGGTTGCAATCTTTATTTAAGGGAAAAAACCAATTTGTTTGTAAGAAAGAGTATAGTACATAAAATTTTGTACCATAAGCATATTTAATACAAAAATGTAAGATGACTCAGTTGCATCAGAGTAGAGCTGCATCATATCAATGGCATATAAAGCTCAATGACTTTGTATGCCATCAGACTTCTCTGATTGTCATGATTTGAGTAATAGTATGACATGGAAAACCATTGCATACCTGAAATCAATTATTAGATTTCTTTATATCTAATTTAATGGGTGCTATTACAACATTATAGGCAATTCAACATACAATTTTACAAACTCAATAATAAGAATACTTGATGTCATTGTACTAATGGAATAAGAATACTTGATGTCATTGTACTTGCAAATTTCCAGAACCTCCTCAGTACATAGTTGATTATTAAATCTTATAAGCTCTCTTAATAAACCACCTTACTGTCCAGCATACATTCTGAAAACTAATGATATGAATCTTTATCCATACCTATGAGTCTGAGTCACCTTATATGTTGAATGCTATAGAAAAATATTTCAGTTGTGTAATTCTGGAAATAGCTGGTTGAAGGTCTGCAAATAAAACAGAATGATAGTTAACTAATTCACAATTTTTTTGAAACAGCATAGTAATTGCCTTAAGAAGAAATGGTTGAATTTCATCACCCTTAGTGCCAATAACTTTTATGGTAGTATTTGTACTTTTAAGGTGATTTAGAGAATTATAAAAACATTTTCAAATTCTCTAAGTAAACTTTAGGTCATTTTTTTGAATGTTTTTTTTAAATACTATTTAACATTTATACATTTTAAAATAGGACAGTTTTAGTTATTTCATGTATTATAGTAGAAGAAAAGATTATGTTGTTCCATAGTTATAAAAATGGTTTATTACTGAAGCTTACTTAGTACTAAAAAGCTTTACTTTATCATTTTTTTAAAAATATAACAAAGAAAAGATTTTTGTATTATAACATTAAAAAAAACTCTAAGTTTTTTATTTGATCTTTACATTTTATCGATAGTATCATTTAAAATAATTTTAAATCAATCTATTCATAAAAATTTTTAATTTCTTACTCTTATCTTTAATACTTTATATTAATTATTTTACCTACAACAAAAAGTTTGCACTTATAATTCAGTTAAGTCTTGCAATTTATTTTTAAATGTAAAAATAAAAAATTTAATACAAACTGGTTATAAAACAATTTTAATAGAAAGTTAAAACATACCAAAGGATTGACCTTCTTCATCACTTTCCCCCCATTTTTGCAATGATGCATATTCATCTGATGTCATTTCTCGATAAAGAGTAGATGGTAAATTATTAGAAGCATTCAAAGCTGATTCATTTTCTGATCCACTGTCATCACTTTGTCCAGCTTTTAAACAGTCATTTTTTATATACAAATGTTCCCCTACTTCATATAAATCTACTTCTTTATCTTTTTCATGCACATTTATAATTATTGACGGTCTTGTAAAGACATTTTCATCACTATCATTATTTATTAAATCCAAATTTTCACTATCTATACTTTCATTTGTAACATCAAGTTTATCTGAGAACAAAAATGCTTTACGATCTTCTGAACCATGACGTTTTTTAAGGTATTGACGTTTGTCATTTATGTCTGGTGTTGTTTCGCTCTCACTTATAGAAACTACATGTTCCAGTATAGGTTTTAGTGTGATATTTTGATGAGTTTCTTTAGGACTGTTTAATGGTTGAAACTCTTCATCTTTACTTAGCACACTCTCAGGTGCTTTAACAAAAGATGTTTTCTTTGTAAACTGACTTATATTTACATAACTAGGTTCATCACCACTACTGTCACTATCATTATCTATTTTCTCTTGTTTAGGAAATGGAAGTATTTTTTTGGATTGTAGATTTTCATTGTTCTTATTTTCATTAGTAAATACATCTTGAGGTAAACTTGAAGAACTTTGATTAAATTCAAATGCAACAACTGATTGAGGATTAGATGAATTTTGTAAATTTTTCTCTAACTCATCTTCAATATTTTCATCATTAGAAATAGATTTGTTACTTTGGGCAGAGAAAGTAGTTGAATCTGTGCTATTACTCAAATAAGCCAATGATAAACTTTGCGTATTTGAGTTTTTTAACTCACTTAAAGATTTTGATGGCAACTTTGTGGTTTGAAAACTTGAAAATGTTAGATTAGATTTTTCACTATTTAAGTCAAAGACTTCAATTTTATTAAAACTTTCTATATGATCACTGGCAGACATTAAAGGACGAGGTTTTTCAATATTGGTATTTTCTGTAGTATCTAAAAAATTATTATCATCTTTTAACATCAAAAGAAATCCATAAATAAATTCTTCTTTTTTTAACTCATTCCTTAACTCTGATAATCGTTTTTCAGACCTTGTAAACTCCTTTTCATGTGCAGCTTGAGAAGAAAAGAATAATAAATCTGGAATAGTAGAGTTTGGAAATAATACTTCCCAATCACGTATAAATTTTTCTTTGGGTTCCATAGCAGTTTGTTTAGTAATCTTAGCTCAATATAACTATCTCGGAATTATATAGTCAAAGCGAAGTTAATGCACATACTAGAATTCGTCAGAAGAAATTTCAAAAGTCTGTCTTTAAATATTTTAAATTTTACTTAAAAATAAATCTAATTTAAAACATTTACGGTCAGCCATTTGTATAAGACGATATTGAATATTGATAAGTCATTAGTATCAATACGCAATAAGAAAGCCTATCTCGATTTCTCGATATGTTGCTCACAATAATTTCTCGTTTAACTTCGAACATTGACGTTGATGTATATGCGCCTGCATGACGCAGTTATTCCTTCTATTGGCTATGACATCAGCAAACGATACACCTTCACCAACATAAAGCAAGCGAGTGTTGGCAAAAAAACTTTCATTTTAAGATTGCCGCTTCACAGCGGTCCATAGTCTTGCTAAAAATACAAAAATCAACTCAGTTTGATTTTAACGTAAAACGTCCTAAAACTAAGTATATGAAGTATTAATCAATATGAAATACGAATCAAATTTTTAAGTGCTAAAATGATTCTTAAAGATAGTATTAGCCTTTGGAGATTAGAAACGTTGAAAAAAAAAAAATTATTTTTTGAGTAAGAAATCAATATGTACGTTGTTAAATATGCAGACGGCTGCACTTTTCATAACTGTATAAAATTTAAATCCACAACATTACTTCTTACTTGTCAGGTTGGGTTTAATAGATCTCAATATTTGTAAGGTTGGGTTCGATAGATTCACAGGGCAGTGTGTGTACACACAGAAAATTGTATTAGGAGAGTCCTTATTCACATGAACAACTTTCTCTTGCTGTGAACTAACTCTAATTTCTTCACCTAATGCTGTCGTTTTCATCCATATGCAAAAGAAACAAAGGAAGTCAGATTAAGCAAAATTTCTCTATGAAGAGTAACATAGTACATAGAATAGTTGCCAGAAATCAGAAGTTTGAATGCACTATACATGATGGTTAAGTATCTGCTCTTTTGCAACCATTAACAATATTTATTGACTGACACTCAAAATATGAAAATATGAAGGAGGTAGATATAGCTTTTAGCAAACAGCCTAACCAGTTGAGAATAGATCATAGAAATTTGATGAAAATTTTCTATATCATTCTTCGTGTGTTAGCATGAAAGCAACTTGCTTTATTTTTATTATGAATTTAGATTTTGACAAAATATAACTTTGTACGTTAAATTGTGTTTTGCATTTTAATTTGGTCTTGCTTGTTGTGTTAGATTTTACATAAAATAATTCAAAACAGATTTTTTATTTCAATTTCCGCAACAATGTTTTAAAATATATTTTAATATATAAAAGACATCGTTCTACCAAACTTTCTAACAGAACAGGATTCCACAATCTTAAATAGACGTCTAGTCAGAATAAAAGGAGACCCACTTGTTGATAAAGTTCAACTGTTAGAAACAATATTGCCACACCTCGCCCCACTTCGCACTTATCAAATTTCTAAATGGAAGAAATGATGCTGTTTCAACCAAAGTTTCTGCCCTAGTTTAGATGTAACAACTTGCTTCACTACAAGAAATAAACTCACCATCAGAGTATAGTAGAGAATCACAACCAATCCAACAATAGCCCTATGAATCAATAATGATATCCGGAATTCCTAAAAAAAAGCCCAGACAAATTAAACAAACCAATGAAATAATTTAAACCTCATATCTTTTACTAAAGAATTCTATAATGAGCAACATAACAGATAACCAATTACCTATGACTGACATACCCACCCAGCCTCTTTCTCAAAAGCATATTATTCCTGACAAGCAGACTAGGATATTCTAAAGAGCAGGATGTACTGTTAAAAAGCCAAAGTTCTTACATTCTTTCATAGTTTACTATTCACTGTTTTGTTTGTCTCTCATCACCCTAAAACTTTCTAAAAGCAGAAGAAAAATGGGGAATACTGTTTTATTTTTACTATGAACTCAGAGCTTTACGTCATTTCTCGTCGTTTAATATTTGGTGCAAACTTTTTTTTTTCATGACTATTTCTATGGGGATCTTATTGCTAAGAAATTCGACCACCAGATTGAACTTTGTTTCAATTCAAAAATTATGCATAAAATAGTCTCTACTAACATTAGGGATCGCTAGTCTACGGTATACTAAAAATTTAGTGTACAGTTTGCCGTACACTAAATTTTTAGCATAATTTTTAGTAGTATACCGTAAAGTATACTGTAAAGTATAACGTAAACTAAACTTTTTACTTATTAATTTTTTTTTATTACTATTATTATTAATTTATTTCAGATCAGAGAAATCCATGAAATAATCTTAAATCTTAAAACGGTGAAGAGCAGCACAAACAGCGTGGTATAAAAATATAACAACTTAACAAAATAAAGTTTTTATAAGTAAATCTAAGAAACAAAAATTGAATTTAAAAAAAAAACAAACACTTTAATCATGATAAGTCAAATAATAGACATGGTCCAGTAGTTTTATTCATTAAGAAAATATAATTATTAGATTATCTAGAAAGTCCCAAAATATTTCACAAATAAAAGTAAACAGACATACTAATCTGTATACTAACTCTTAGTATACCAAGTATACGGTAAAGTATACCGTAAAGTTAGTATACCGTATGCTGTAACCAGCGATCCCTAACTAACATATCGTAGTGGGAAACAATTAAGTTTAAAATGAAAATCACGTGCTGTGTTTGTGTATTTTTTTAAGATAGACAAACACAGCACGTGATTTTAATCACAAGTTTAATTGCTTCCTATTACTATATGTTAGTAGAGACTATGTTGAGCAGAATTTTTTTAAATGTTACATTTCATCTATTTTTTGTTAAAAGTTAGCAAAATGCACCAATAAATCCTTGGAAAATAAACAACTTTATATAAAGTACATCATTGGTAACAAAGTTTACAGAAAATGGCGATAAGGTTCAGTATACATGTTTTTTTTTGTTTTTTTGTTTTTCTATAAGAAACCAAGAAAATGGGCTAGTACTGGAAAGTTCCTTATTTAAGGGTCCTTTTTTACAACTCTAGTACAAAAAATTTTTTAAGAATTTCTTAAGTTTTAGATTATCAAAAGAGAGAAAAAGTAAATAACATACAATTTAAAAACATATTAACAAGTAAAATAAAATGTTTTACAGTCAGTCAACTAAAATTATTTGAATTCCATCAATATCATTCAATTTAATACAATCCTCAAATTTATCTCTGAACAGAACTTCCTTGCCTCTGCGCCACCAAAACAACCTGTTGAGTTGAGCGTCGAGGTTTTCCCTCAGCCCAAATGATTCTCAGACCTTGCGTCAACCAACTACCATCCTTTCAAGCACTCCAATAACATTCTCACTGGTAAAACCTTAGCCAATCAGGACGATGCAAAAAACGGCTTTTGTCGACTTCATTGAATCCCGAGCACCAAATCTTTTTTGCTGACGGGGGGAGGATGACTAAAATCCATCAGTAAAAATCTTTTTTAGTTAAATTATGATCAAGTTTAAATGGTCATAACTTTAACTACAAGAATTTAAAGATGGAATTTAGTCAAATTTATTTTTGTGCGGCGTTTTTTTAATGTTACCTTCCACCATCCCTTGTCCCTTAACCACCCCTTTTTGGATATACGGATCCTGACTTTACGGTAAAATTGTTCGCAGACTCTGACCACCATAATTTTTGGTAAACGTCTATTTAAATTACTATGAGCATAGGACGAATAAAATCGACTTGTTTCTTGTTGGCAAAAGTGTGCTGATTTAAATGGTTTTTATTTCAACTGATTTGAGTAAGTATTACTAAAGTTGCTCAATGTTAATGTTTACCTGTTAAAACCGACAAGACTTTTCTAACAACCAATTAGTTTCTTAGGATTTTAGGGCTTCTAATACTATTTTCTTATAAACACGTTTCTTATAAGAAAAAACGTGTTTGCTGTGTTTGCCTGAAACACAAAGGAGCAAGATCAAAGAAGTTTATAACAGTTTCTGAACCTATCATTCAAAAAACATATGCTTTTATTAATTATAAATATGATCGTAACTTAGAAGCATATTCTGCTACATTTCCTTTACTTGTCAAAGGAACCTTTATCTACTTAAATTTTACAAAAGCACAGCAAGAAGTTTTTGGTTACCAAAAGTATCCAAGGTATCATTAGGTATAATTTTATCAAATTCCTATTTTAATCCCTTTTACTATACCATTACATAAAAATAACAGATGTTATAAATGATGCTGTGTTTGAACAAAAACATTCTTTAAATGCTGCTGACTCTAAAAACTGCTTTTGGAATTCTCCAAAGCATGAACTCAGTTCTTAATTTGGACAAAGTTGTACCAAAAATATATTTGCGAAACATGAAGAGCTTCAGTCAAATGCGGAATTCTTTTGATATTAGAAAATTAGTTGAATTTAGAGGAAAGGCAGGATCAAAATAGGCTGCAATTTATTTTTTTTGTCAAAAATACAAGTGATTTTGTAATGCATATTATAAATGAAAAGAAACTAAACCCTTATAAAACATTTGTAAACATGGCCGCCGAGAGGGGTGTGTGGACAGAGAAGATTCCCGGGGCTCTGTGTGTGTACAAATAATTTTTTAAAATAATTTTTAAAAGATTTAAATAGTTTTGACTTTTAAAAGATTTAATTAACTTTCATTTTTAATTTTCAATGACCAGAGCACGCTTCTATTAGTCCTGGGTATATAATTGATGATAATGAGGGCCCCTTAAGAAAATTTCCCATGGACCGAAATTTCTCTCGGCCGCTATGTTTGTAAATGTAGTTGTGGATGGAGAAGAATGTTTCCTGAAGGTTGCAATGTAATGAGTTTGATCCTGAAAACCTGCATTTCTTTTCTTCAAAATATTAAGATAGTGATAAGTTCAGCATATCCAGATTTTAAATCTACCTGGAATTTAGGACTAATTATGTTAAAACTTAAGTCGAGGAAGTAAATTATAATGCCTTTGACTTCAAATGTGTAAACCCTGTACTGGGTTTGCCTACGCACTCAGGAAAATATGTTTATTTTGTTCAAGAAAAAATATGTTTATTTTGAACAGGATTATGCTCCTTAACCTCTGAAAAACATCCGACATCTGAAAGTCTTGATTACTGGTCTCAGAAATATAAAGATGCCCACCCACAAAAATGTCAAATTATGCCAATTTAGTTAGTAAAAGATTGGTTTAAATGAGACTCCTAAAAAATTAATTATTCAACATGATGACTCCAGCAGAATTGTACTTGATGATGAGGGCTTATATCAACCATTAGTAAGTTTGAAGTTTTCTTCTATAAATTATCACAAATACTAAAAGCATTACCGTAATTTAAACAAAACTACAAAAATATGATCTCCACGCAGAAATTTGTTACTTACCACTGCTCCATTTTGACCCGATTCAACTACCCTTTTCTGACGATTTCCTATTCATGACAACTCATAATTAATTAAAATGCTGAGTCACTATTTCAACCATCGATTTGGCAGGTCATGAGTTTTGAATGCGTACTGATTTTGTTTTGTATGTTTTTTTATCGATTTCATCGTGCAACTATATTTTGTTTTGTGTGTTTTTTTTTATCGATTCCATCGTGCAACTATATTTTGAAAAATCTCCTTTAACAATTTGTTGTAAATTTTTTTTTTGACTTTGGCAACCATTTGTTTCTTCTTATCTTTATGGATGAATTTCATAACAAAACATTCATTAGTTGGAAGAGTAAATTCATCTCACTTGATTCAACCTCTAATGTATAGATTCTTAAAAGTCACAGTACTCATGGGAGGGAAAATACCTTAGATCCGTAATTAAAATTAATTGATGGATGCAATCGAAAGACAGATGCTTTCATGTTTTTTGGACTTTTAGATTTCGTTTTTTTCTTAGAGTACCGTAAAAGTATCTTACTTTGCAAAAAAACTTTTAATTTTCAACTTGTTTTATCTTTTATCATCTGTTTTATCATCTGTTTTATCTTGCTTGATAGAAATTATAACATGCTTTGATAAAAAAATAATGAACATAAACTTAACATAAAAAAAACAAACACCAAAAAAAGTTTGTATATAGGGGGTAAAAACTTGAGCAAAAAATATTACTCCATTCATAATTATCTTCTTGTATTTCAGACCACTTCCATACTTTTAAAATGTTGACCATTGACTTTACATATGCACTATCTTCCTTAACGATTGTAATTTGACCAAGAAAAAATACATTTTCATGAGTAAAGACAACAAGCTTCCTTTCTTCTCTTTGCACAGATATCGTGTTTTTTGAGCTTGATTTCTCTCATTTTTTCATTTTGCTGTCTTGTTCACTGTTCATGTTGCTGAATGCTTTTGAACTAGAACTATGGTCATTGCATTCTTTTGGGTCTACTTCAGATTGAACTTATAATTTAATGGTAAACATCTTTAGTGTTTGTTTTTTCCTCTTTGCAAGGTTCATAGAGGCAATATCAAAACCCTCATTAAATTTTTCTAGATCTTTAATGTTAACACTTTTACATTCAGGAAAAATTTAATTCGTTCATTAGTTCATAGAGATTCCAAGGATTTGCCTTGTAAGAAAATCTTAAAGCTGTCTTCTTGAGCTTCTTTATCATGTGATTCTCTCTCTAAATTTTGTAAGAAATTCATTGGCATCAACTGGATAGACTCTGCACTAAAACCTTAAAACCTTACTGTAAATTACTAGCCTGATTTGGCGCTACATTAGAAAATAACTTATTTAAAGGCTTTGGAAAATGTTGTTTGTCAAGAAATGTCTTTGTGCGGGCGAATCTTTATATTCTGTGTTTTATACCAATGGTTTTGGCATGATGTTGAATATATTCTATTATAATTTCCTCATTAACTTTTGCTTAAGACTTTTTTATCTGTGGTACAAATTTATTTGTTGGCTCTGGGAGAGTCCAGGACTTTACATTCTTTTACTTTTCTACCAGAACAATAGAGATGATTGTTCATAAAATGACCTAAGTCTTATTTTCCGATAAGAAATCCAAAATGTTTCAATAAAATGGCACATTTGATATAGACAACCTTGTCTAATTTTGGAAAAATAATACGATTTACCAGGTTTTAATTTACGTTTTCCTTTCAATTTTTAACAAATGTGCGACTAACACCATACTTTATAGCAGCTTGCATTTGCATCAGCTTTTAGATTTTACATCTAAAATATTTGGATAGGTTATCCTCTGTATAGACTTTGTATTTCCTGGTTTTAACCTCCTTTTTTTGTAATGAGTTGACATCAGGAAAAAATCATTACTATTAATTTGACTCTGAGTTACTCAAGAAATTAATAAAACTATTAAAAAAATGAAGTAACTCTTCTTATATATAATATTAGCATGAAGTTTTAGAAAGTATTCCTGTTGAATGACCAGCCAAAGTACGGTTACTTTGCACAAAGTTCGCCCCAATTTCTGCCAAAAAAGTACTTTATTTACAAGATTGCTAATTTTCTATACCAACATTTGGTTTAACAATTAGTATACTTCAAACCAATACCATAACAAATACCTTAAGCAATTTATTCACCTTTGAGTTAAGTTCTGATCTACTGCACTGATAAAAGTTGCAATAATTTTTTTTCTATTTCTATGTTAAAAAAACGACTCGTGTTGTCAGAAATCGCGTTTATAAAACTGTTTTATACGAGTTTCGTATTGGCACTTGAACAACGAGTTCTAAAACATACTTAAAATAAATAAAAACAACAAACAGACAAATTAAACCTACAAAAAATTTATTAAATTAATTTGACACTTCGTCGCATTGGTTTGACAAAGTTCTTACTAATCCATGAGTATTTTTGAGTAAATCGATGTCATAGACATCATTATGTTCCTACCATGGAAATTTATTAATATGCATTCATTATATTTTTTTCCCCATGATAACAAAGGCACTGGCCATTATTATCATTTATGATATACAGTAAATATATTTATGATATATTTACTGGCCATTAGTATATTTTCGAAGTAAAAATGTTTCACTTATTGAAAAATAAATATTACATTATATTAGATATGTAGTGTGATTGAGAAAATAAACGAAATGTGAAATTATATATTTTTATTTACTCACTTTGTTTATTTTCTCTAATCAAACTACATTTTAATGGTACATTTTACAACGATTATATTATATACAAGACTTAAAGCTTTTCATAGATTCAGCTGATTTTATGGGTAAAGAACTTCACGGTGATATTCTCGGTCCTGGAGTGGCATAAACGGAAATGCAGCCCTAATGTCTTTCTTTTTTAGGTCTGCAAGTTCCTTTGTGCAAGTTTGGATTTTTGGCTTTACATTAAAAACACTGAAAGTTAATAACCCAGTGCAAGCATTCTTTCTCTTAAGTTTATCATTGAATTTGACATTAGCATTGGTTCGTTTCGGTCATGGGTAGATTTAAAATGTATTGTGTGTGATACTTGAGTAAATTTAAGCACAGGGACGTTTAAAAAAGGAACTTTCTATATAAAGATCATATTCCTTCCATTTTGTGTTAATATTTTACTTAAAGGGAAAAGTTTTATCTTTTACGAAAAATTAAATCAAATTTTTAGCCTGGTTTTTATCATTGCTATTAAAATATTACTTTACAAATTATTTAACTTTTTTATATTAATTTATTACATTAAATATATTCACAGTAAATCGACTGATCGTTTGGGATAAACGAAGCAAAATGAACATGCAGAAAATAACTTTTTATTTTAATAGTTACTGTAATAACTATATGTAATAGTTTTAAAAATAATTATTATGTAATAATTATTATGTAATAATTATTATGTAATAATAATAATAATAATAATAATAATAATAATAATAATAATAATAATAATAATAATAATAATAATAATAATAATAATAAAAATAATAATAATAATAATAATAATAATAATAATAATAATAATAATAATAATAATAATAATAATAATAATAATAATAATAAAAATAATAATAATAATAATAATAATAATAATAATAATAACAATAATAATAATAATAATAATAATAATAATAACAATAATAATAATAATAATAATAATAGTAGTAGTAATAATAATAATAATAATAATAATAATAATAGTAATAATAATAATTATTAATATTATTATTATTAATATTATTATTATTATTATTATTATTATTATTATTATTATTATTATTATTAATATTATTATTATTATTATTATTATTATTATTATTATTATTATTATTATTATTAATATTATTATTATTATTATTAATATTATTATTATTATTATTATTATTATTATTATTATTATTATTAATATTATTATTATTATTATTAATATTATTATTATTATTATTATTATTATTATTATTATTATTATTATTAATATTATTATTATTATTATTAATATTATTATTATTATTATTAATATTATTATTATTATTATTATTATTATTATTATTATTATTAATATTATTATTATTATTATTAATATTATTATTATTATTATTATTATTATTATTATTATTATTATTATTATTATTATTATTATTATTATTATTATTATTATTACTACTACTACTACTACTACTACTACTACTACTACTACTACTACTACTACTTTATTAATTGTTTTATAAAACTAAGTTTAAGATGAAGAGGTAGAAAATGATTTTATATACCATATTTGGTATTCTTACTCACAAACGGGCCGTTCTTTTAGTGTCCAATTTGATTTTTTGCTCGACTGTCCCACATACAGAAATAACATGAAAATTTAGTAAACCATCTCTGATTTGCAGAGAGTTAACCAATCACTAGATCAACACAAATGATCCATTTGTACTCCAGATATTTAATCTATTTTAATGTCATGGTAGGTTTTTTTGTTAATAAATAGAATGACCAAATGCACAGAACCAAAAATATTGCTAAATTGCAATAGGACACAATTGAGGCTTCGCTTTGAACTATTAATAAACATTCTCAATTCTGTTTGATTACATATTGAAATGTTCAACTTTGATAGGAGATCTGGAATAAACATTTTTGCAGAAAACAAATGAATTTACTTCTGAAAAAAAAGGAGGTTCTTTTCATATATTTGAATAAAACAAAATAATGACCGTTTTGTAATTATCAAAAAAAAGGAAGTTAAGTTAAAAATATAACAAAAGACAAAAGCACTATAACAAATGATTGAGTATTCGAAAAAAACTGAGTTTTGAAGTGAATAACCTTAAAAAATTTATAGAAATCAGTTTAAAAATCTCATGCGATTGAAAAAGTTTTTGTCGTTGTTGTTGTTGCCTTGTGCTGTTTAATATTTGAATTTTAAAATGTCGCATATTATTTTAAACAATGCGAAAGAGGATGGAATTATAAGTTAGAAAATGTATAGTTGAGAAAAATAGACATTTTCGATACTTTTTTCTTTTTACTTTTTAAAGTTCTTAGGCCGGAAGAGCTGAATAGAGAGGGTTGAAAAAGTGGGGAGGAGGGGGAAGTTGGGGAGGGCGGTATAGCTGAAAAACTACTCATGATTGATATTTCAAATATGGCATTTTTTTTTTGTAAGGAACCACCGTAAAACAGAATTTTAGATAAAAGTATTTTATTAAATAATCGTGGCTGTAAAACGAACAAAGTTTTGAACAAAGCAAATGATGAATCAAAGCTTCTCAATGGAAATAAATCTTCTCAATCGATAGCGGTTTAGGATGTTTTTTTTAGAAGAAAATATGAAAATTCAACCTCAAAAAGGTCTTGATTGAGTTTGGTGCTGCCACATTAAGATAGCTTATGATTAAAAAGTAAAATAAATAGGCTGAAAAACCTATTTATTTTACCTTTTACCAAAAGAAAATTTGCTTTTTAAATTATGATAACCGTATAATATGATGATAAAGTAAATGATTAACTTTTTAATAAGTTTTCTTAAACAAAAACTTTGTCATTTAATTTGGAAACACAAAATATTTGACAGCTGAAAGTAAAGGTTAGAACTTTATTCACAAAAAATGAACGTGGAGCTTTTTTTTTGGATGTGCTTTTATTGGTACTATTATTGGTACTAGCCGAATAAAAAAGTTTAATATTGTGCGTTAAAATTTTCAAAAGAAAAAACTATAAAGAACATTTAAATTAAAAAAAACAAATTATTTTCAAAATCCAAGCATTCATTTTACCTTAGCATAAATAAAGTTGAAGGGATGAGTTTCCGAACAAAAAATGTTGTGAAAAATAAACTTTTGAGAGTTTTTTCAAAAAATAAGAAACGATTGAAATGGCATCAAGAACCATCAGCGAGTTGAGTTGATTAAAAAGTACAAAACGTTTAAATATGTGAATAATTGGCGAAGATCAGGAGCAAATCGCTAAACAACACCCAGATCGACTAAGAGTCATTATCATAGAGAAAAACAACACCCAGATAGGATCGACTAAGAGTCATTATCATAGAGAAAAACCGATTTTTGTCAGTACCAAAAACGTTAAACATTCTCGTAAAGAACTCAGAATTCGAGAGAGCTCATTTACTATTTAAAATTTAAAGACAGTGGATTTAAATCAAAAATTCCACGCAAGAAACCGTTCCTTTAAAAACCCCAGAACGAAGAAGTGCATTTGCTAAGAAATATGTAAACAACCGTTATCATTCTGGAAAAAGGCTTTGTGGACTAACAAGTCAAAATTTATACTTATGAGGTCTAACTGTGCTAAAAATGTATGGAGAAAGAAAGGTGAAGCATTCAAACTCAGTTGCATTCGAAGAACAGTAAAATTTGGTGGAGGCAATATTTTTGTGTGAGGATCGATGACTTGTGATAGAACAAAAAAGCTGGAATTTATTGATGGAATTTTAGACTGAGGTTTATGTCAACATAATTAGTAAAAAATCTTTTGGCTTTAACAAGAAAACTGCAAATGAGAAAAAATGTTATCTTCCTTTAAAACAATGACCCCAAGCATACATCAAAGAAAGCAAAAGAGCTTTTCATCCAGAAGCAGATTGTGCTACTTAAATGGTCGACTTAAAGTCCAGGTTTCAATCCAATTAAAAACTGTGGGATATTCTGAATCAAATGCTGACGCACAATCTTTCAAAAAGCAAATATCCAGCAAGAAGTTGATCCAGATACGACAAAGAAATTAGTTGAATCTATGCAAAAATCGACTCGCAGAAGTCATTGAAACCAATGATGGCCCGACTTGATACGCAAAAAGATACTTGGGAAAAGTTCTCAAAAACTTTGTTTGAATGTTTAACGTTGAAAAATTGCTTAGTTTAAGTGTTTCGTTAAGTTTTGAGCAAAGAAAGTTTATCAAAAATTTATTTTACAGTAAAGTTTTACATTGGGGTACTTGCCTCTCTAATTGTATTATAAAAGATTGTATTATAAAAGATTTGTATAATAATTGTATTATAGAAGATTTAAACTATAAAATGTAAAATGTGTTTAACTCAAACATTTTAAGTTGAGAAAACGAAAAAACTTTCTTTTTTCGGACTTCTGCTGTTTTCATTTTATCTTATCAATAGAACAAGCTCGAACTACACGCCCATCAATAGTATTAGTTCGAACTAGCCTGAAATTGACGTTTATTAAAAACGTATATCATCCTTGTCAAATCATGATTGCCAACCTAATTATGAGATGTACCTTAGCGATAACAAGTTTACTGTCGAGATATGACGGCCTCTACATTTTACACAGGTCGGCCAGTGTCTGAGGTGACTACTAACTCTTTACAGAGATTAGGATGATAGTGTTTTAAAAAATAATCTATATGGCGATCGGAATACTTTGTGTTCCACCAATTGCGTTGCAAAACTCCCTAAAATAGAGTGACTCAAATGGTTGCTTAGTGGTAGTAACAACGGATACTCGAAGCTTAACCTGTTGCTTTAAATATCGATTAACTGATTTAACTTTTTACGCAATTCGTTTTTACGCGTCAATCAAAAAGAAGCTTTAAATCTTTATTTTTTCGTATTAGTCCTTCAAGTTAAATCAACATAAAACAAAAAAAAAAAGCGCAAACTGTATGAACGTTTATGTTAAGCTCTAAAACAGAAGTATACTTAATAAGAAATAGACAGTATGGAAGAAAAACAGATCAGTAATGCTTCTATAGAGCCAAGTTTTCAAAATATGTAGTAATAATCAATTAGTAATAGTAAATAATAATAATATATAATATAATAAATATTAATAGCAAACGAACTGTATAACAAAGCATAATAAAAAATTAATAAGATAGTAAACTTAAAACTTGATAGAAAAAATAATTAACTTTATATAAATAAAATCTTTCAAAAAAATTATTACACGGCGATAGTTTAAAACATTTAGAGAAAGGTTAACAAACACATAATTCACATAAAAACTACAAGCAAAATAAAACTACTTGAAATGAAGTTTAATTATTTAACGTAAACTTTTTATCACTAAAGTCCTACAGAAGACGAGCTGAGAGACGAGATTTGATCTTGGCTAGCACACCTTTTTACAAGTAGTTGAACTTCGGACTGGCATCCTCGCAACATGGAGATGACATCTTTTGCTACAAGATGATCTAGCTTTTTACCATTCACCTATGGTATTTAAAATTTTATTAACAACTAAAACTTGCTTAATATTGTCATATAACAAACATATAATATTGTCATATATATATAAATAATATAATATCAATACATAATATTTATATATAATATTGTCATATAACAAACAAAACTTGCTTAATATTGTCTTGTTTATTTCACCAAAAATGATCACATTTATATTGGTCAACAAGGCTAGTTTATTATCTTTTCTTAAGTTACATCACTTACTTCAAGTAAAATATCACCAACTCTAATCTGTCCTGATTCATCCGCTGAAGTTCCAGAAGCGATCTTTTTTATCTTCAGTGGGTCTAAATTTAGGTAAATAGTAACATGGCCTATAAGAGATGGACGTGCAACCTATTGTTTTTTTTGCGAACCATGCTCGTTGCGTATTGTTACAAATCTTTTGTTTTAAACAATAGAAATTAAATTATATTGAAGTCTGTCGGATTCGTCGAAACTTTTTGGTCTCGTCTAACCAGCCACATCAGCTTCCTTTTAGTTATTCAAGATAACAGCAATAGAATCAGGTTTTAAGCTTAATTTTATATAGCTAGATATTCTTAATACTTTTAGAAATAACGCTGATGATAATATAGAAATTGAGATCATTTACTTAACCACTTTAGTACATGTATAACTAGAGATGTAATAAATAATACAGAATATCAACTAGTTTTGTAGCTACCTGGAGCGCAATGGTTTCATGTCCAGGGAACTACTCCATCTATTATATTGCTGTAGACTTCCAGTTTATGAATATTATAGAGTTTTCTTCTTTTACAATTAACAACAGAATTATATACAGTTAAGGATAAATAACTTATACATAAAATGAATGTAAATACAATAGAAATAAAATTTATTTGTCACAGTTTTAAAGAATTTAGCAAAGCCAATTTATGGCAAACCACAAGAATAACTAAGTATTTAATATTAACATGGTATGGTTTACCAGCTATATATAAACTAATTTTTGCCAAACAAAAATTAGTTTATATATAGCTGGTAAACCATACCATGTTAATATTACCTTGGTGTAATTTGTTTAGTAATTTGTCAACGCGTGAAGTAGTTTAACTGAACAGTTTTATTAAACAAATGCTATAAAAGTTTAAACTAATACCACGTGATCAGAGTTTCTGTTTTAAAACTATGGGCAGCCATTTTAATAGATTTTTTTTGTTGACGGGTGAAAATTTAGAGTTTGTCGGAAACTCGCATGGCTCGCTGATTTTTGCGGCCTCTTTGATGTAAAACAATAGGTTGCACGTCCATCTCTTATAGGTCCATGATAGTAACAGTAAATAACAAAATTTCAGTACATTTTTTGTTATTTTGAGAAAAAACTATTATTAAGAAAGAAAATTATCATTACTAAAAAAGTAAAACATACTATCGGCACTCCCTCCACCAACTAAATTCATTCCGAATCCATTTCTACCTTTGTATAAAGTCACTTCAAACACAAAATCTCCTAACATGTAAAAATAAAATACCGCTTTACCATAGTAGTATAGTTTCATGTTAAATAATACCAGGCTTGTATGATGGTGTCAATAAAAATATAGAAGCTTAAGGACTTATTAATCTTTTTTTTCTTCAAAGCACCACCATTATTGGCGGCCTATAAATAGATTAATACAACCCCTGATAGGGAATACAAAAGTAAACTTACAGGCAATTTTATTATTATTTTTTTTTTATGTGATTATATTAGACTTGTGTTCACTGTAAATCAATGTATCATAACAAGCTTTGTTTTTTGATTATTTTTTGGCTGATTTTATCAAACGCATATAGAAAAACGCTTTTGTTCGTTTTCTCTAAGAGCTTTTATTAAAATGTCGATAGTGGCTGATCAAATCTTTTCGAAACCTCATAAAAATCAATTTTAAGGACTTTATAAGCTACTGAAAAGATTTAAAAGATTCAAAAATACGGTTCAAAAGGCAGTAAACGAAGCAATTTAATGGGAAGTGGCCTCAGTTCAATAGAAGAATAGCAAAATTATCAATACCTGAGAATCGTGTAAAGAAAAAAACAGGTTACAAAATAGGGTCAGGAAACTACCGAACAAGCGAACAATCTTAAATCTTGCTTCAAAAGAGCCGATCTGAAGGTGTTAAAGCGAACTTAAGAGAAGCTTAGAAAATAACGGTAAAAAAAATTGGAACGCAATCGTTAGATAACAAATTAAGACTCGAAGAGGTTCAAAAGATTACCGTGGAGTAAGAATAGAGTTGCTTGTATCGAAAAGTGAAAGCAAGCAATTTTTAGGAAAGAAAGTAATTTTGAAGTGTTAAACAGGAAATACAAAATACATAACTGCTGGGCTATTTTTAAAAAGTACAAGGGGATGCTTTAATTACTAATTTTGCACCTCTTTTTTTATCTTTTTTTTTTATTTGGCTCCAAAAAAATTTATTTAAAAAATCATGTTTATAATGAGCCTATAAGAACAATAGCCTTATTTTTCCTTTTTTTTTTTTTTGAAACTACTATACAGACGAAATAAAACTTTTATAATTCTAAAAAAAAGGTTTTTTAAAAGGAATTTTACTGCAAACATAAATAAGCAAGAACGACATTAAAAAAAATCACCTGGAAGTTTGTTTTTTGTTGTGTTGTTAAATCTTGAAGCGAATGGAACTGGTATGTCGCAACTCAGCGGTTGAGGAGAACGGGACGTTGCAGGTTCGTTTTTTGGGAGATTTCTTTTGTTGATTGGTGAACTAGGTGAAGTATTAACATCTGCTCCACGAAGTGCAGAAGAAACAGAGTTCTTCACACTTTGGTCATTTGATCCACTTGAGTTAAAGCTAATCCATTGTAAACCTGCAGGTTTAATAGAGCTGTTTACATTTTTATTGGCCATTGTTTCTTGCTTGTCTAAAGGTTTCGTGTAAATTTTATCGGTAGTTTTAGCATCTTGATTGAACGGAGAGCTTTGTGGTTTAGGTGATGACAAGTAAGCTTGTTGATTTTTATATTCATCAGAAATATTAGCAGGTTGGAAACCCTTGTTCTCAACTTTAGTTGCCTGCAGTATTACGTCAACAGAAGGCTTAATACTTTTATAAGATATATTTTTTGAGACCGATGTATTTGAGTTTGTGTTAACTAGAACATTAGCCGCAACCTGATTGCATGATATGTTCGATGTAATACGATTTCGCGGATGCTCATAAGCGTTGTTATTTTCTCGTTGTTCAACACTATTTCGGATGTAACCTTCCGCTGACAATGAATCACCATTGCTATCAATAACAAAGCGCGCTCCGTCGATATGTTCTCTTGTTATTTCTGGATCTAAAAGTTCATGCACGTTCCGACCATCTCTATTTCCTCCAAAAATAGCAGAAGAAATAGGTCCCAAAGGAACACGAGAAGCTATTAAGGCATTGTCAGCATTCTGAGGAACAACAGACTTTGAAAGTTTCTGAATAAATCTTTGCGGTGAATCATCTACAATATCATTGTGTGGAGTTACATACATGCGCAAAGGACCTTCAACTACACTAAATGGTGCAACTTGGTCTGCTATTTCAGGGATGGTAAAATGAGTGTTTTGAGAACCATATACTTGATTTGATTCACCCTGATCATCTTGAGAAACATAATTATCAACATTTTCTTTCCTTTCCATAGAGTTCTGTCTTTGCATGTATGAAGGGAGTCTATTTGAAACGGTGTTTCCGTGGTTGTTAAGTTGATAACTATTATGTTGAGTACTATCAGAGGAAACTCGTTGCTGCTGCTCAAAGCGTTTAAATGCACTTTCTCTACCAGGCCCACCATTCGCATTATGGCGTGGAGGAACTGAAGGAGCAGCTCCGTTGTATAAAGGAAATGCAAAGTGTTGTTCACTGATTTGTGGTGACTGTCTTTCCATAGGTCGTAGCAATGGCTTGGAAACAGTAGAATCTGGCGTCATACTAGGATAAACTATTGGTTGCTTAAAATAAAATAAAAAATGCATCATGTATTAAATCATTTTGCCATTATTATTATTCTCACAACCACAAGTACATAAAGTAACTGCATCTTCCCAAGTCGACCATTTCTGCTAGTTATAAAAGTTAAAATTAAAGATGGATAAAAACTTAAATGTTAGAAATGTCTGACCTCTTTAATTCTAGTTTTGTATCTTTCTAAAATAAAAGTGGCAGTAGAAGCACTGTTCTTGAGGAGATCGGTAGCTTGTTGACGACTGAGATTATCGAAGCTTTGCCCATTTATTTCGACCAAGCGATCACCTAAGTTTTATATCTTTATTTAAATATATCTTTTAATACAAAATTTAAGTCATAAATATATAAGAGATATATTCTTATTGGCAAATAAATGACTTTTAAACAAGACTTTTTTAACATAAGAACTATTTATTTATAATAACTTTTAGTAACTATACTAGCTTTTATCTTTTTATTTTCATGCGTTAAACAAATGAAAAAGATCCAAAACTTATAACAGTTTAATTGGTGTTACTTTTTTCTTCCAAAAAAGACATTGAAGATTGAAAAATTAAGGAGTTATACACTATTACAAGGAGTCACTAGTAATAGTACACTATTACAAGGAGTTATTATTATAAAGATATTAAGTAAAAAATTTAAACTTTTTAAAGTTGCATTCAAATTTTTTTTTACCTATTTGAATATGAGCATCTTTTTCAGCACACCCACCAGGCATTAAAGCTTTTACGAAAATACCCCCTATTTCTGGACCACCCTGAAAAAGTTAAAAATCATAACTAAATTTTAAATCATAGCTTCCCAAATGTTAGAAATTTATAAAAATTTTAGGACTCACAGTTAAGCTGATTCCAAACCCACTGATAGATTTTGTTAACTTTACAACAGTCAATACCTGTAAAACACCAAAAAAATTAAAAATACTTTGAGTAGAGCCCAAACTTGTGTTCAGACCCCTACATGGTACTCAAAAAAGGTTGTTTTTTTTTTATACTTCCTTAAAAAAGTTACTCATGGGCTGAAAAGGTCGACTTTTCTTCCATTTGTACCATTTTTAGGTCTTATTTTAAAAGCTTATAGTAACCTGAAATATTAAACAACTTTACAGTTTTTCTTTATTACAATTTGCTTGTTAAGCCTGTTAAAGGAATTTATCAAAATTTTTTATTACATAATAATAACATAAAAAAGCGCATTAAACCCAAGTAATGTAGTCATCATCACACCTTATGACAACTTTACAAGTCATAGAAACATTTTAGTTCCATTTGAAATTGATCAGCTAGTAGTAACCACTGCAGCACAGCTTCCTTAATTTCTTATGCACACATAAAATCATGTTGTCAGTGAGACTTCTTCAAATCATTAAACATGTGCCTGTCACATTTGTTTAGATCAGGACTATAAGCTGACTGACCAATCTGACATGTCATTGGTTGAAAAAATTTGTAGTTACTGTAGGTGTGTGAGACCTTGCATTATAGTGCTACCACCAGAGATCACTCAATTATGTTGGTTTGGATTGCAATTTCCACCATTTCTCTTCAAAATAATGTACAAACTTGCAGCAATGTTTACCTGTAACAGTATCCCCTAAGAGCTATAACCTCAATGGCACACTTCCCATCACTAGTGAATGCAAACAACATTTGTTTTTTTCAATTTGTGAGCTTTGGTCTGGTTATTTATGGCCTTTGTTCAGCAGGATCAATCCAAACTTTGTTCTCAGCCAAGATTCAACTTATGTACAATTGTCCATTTCATCAACAGCCAGCACAAGCAATTAGACTCTCTTTGTTTGGATGAGATAAATGATGAAAAATCCAAACTGAGCAAAGTTTTCTTAACCCAAGACATTGGGTGAAAGTGTTATGAATAGTTACTAAACATAATCCCATATTTTTAGCAAATGCTTGTACAGTTGTCTTTGGCTCTGCTGTGCTCCTTCACCAAATCATTTTTTGATTGCGTGGTTAAGGTGGAAGGCTGACCAGATTGTGGACCATCCAAAAGACTTGTTCTTTTACCATCTTCAAACAATTTGCACTACAAATACACTGTTGTCTTTGAATTGATATTATTGCATTTTGACTTCTTCAGTTGTTTAATAATAGAATTACACTGTTAACTTAATGATACTCAGAATTTAGCTGCATATTCAAATATCTTCAAATGTTGCACAAGGAAAAATGACTGATTGTAATAAACCTATATGTATGTATGTATGTATGTATGTATGTATGTATGTATGTATGTATGTATGTATGTATGTATGTATGTATGTATGTATGTATGTATGTATGTATGTATGTATGTATGTATGTATGTATGTATGTATGTATGTATGTATGTATGTATGTATGTATATACAGTAGCGTGCAAAAGTTTAGAAACACCTACTTTTTTTTAGTTTTTAATGCATAACTTTTCACAAACTTTCTCAAATAACCTGAAATTTTTACCGAATGTGCTCTATATTATAACAATTTAAAATCCATTTCACAAAATTTTTAAAACTCACCAGTCAATTAATTTTTATTGTTTTTTTGAAAAGACATCCGTGCAAAAGTTTAGAAACAGCTGAATTTGGATTATTATTTATTTCTATAAAGCTGAAATATTTACTAAAACTTTCAAAATTTACAATTTTTTAACAAAATAGTTTCAATAAAAAAGTTAGTATTTGGTGGCATATCTATTTGCTTTTAAAACAGCATCACAGCGATGAGGCATTGAATCAACTAAATTAATGAGAACATCCTGAGGATTGAGATCTGGGCTCTGTGAAAGCCATTCAAGAACGCTGACTTTTTTTGATTGAAAATATTCCTTAACAGATCTGGCACAATCCTTTGGGTCATTATCTTGTTGAAAGATCCAATTGCTATTCATTTTTTCCTTTGCTAATATTCTTCATTATGTCTAAATAAACTCTCTGGTCCATAATACCTTCTATGCGATGAATGTGACTCAGGTTGTCACGACTAAAACACCCCGAAACCTAAACAGTTCCTCCTCCATGTTTAACAGTCGGTAACTAATATTTTGGATTGAATCTGTCTCCTATTGGACATCTGACATCTAATTCCATCACTACTGAATAGCATAAACTTTGATTCATCGTAGAAAAGGACTTTTGACCAATCATTAACTGTCCAACTAAGATGATCTCTTGCAAATTTTATTCTGGTTCTCAAATTTCTCGCAGATATAAGAGGTTTCTTAACTGGACCGCAACCATACAGATTATTTTGTCGTAACTGACGTTTAGTTGTTTCAACGCTACAGTTTGTGTCATGAAACTGATGCATAATTGAATTAAGTTCGACAGCAGTCATGCGAGGATTATTCTTGCAAAACCTTACTAATAATCTATCAGCCTTTTCAGTTGTAACTTTAGGTCTTTCAGAGCGAGGCTGGCTTTTAATAGTTTTGTGCTGACAAAACCTTTTCATGTGACATTTTCCTGGTTTAGAAACATTGTAAAGATCAGAAATCCTTCTGTAAGTCATTTTTTCCCCACAGCTTTTATAACTAATTTCTTTATTTCATCTGAAACTTCCTTAGCCTTTCCCATGCTTTTAAAATATCACTACGTTATTGAATTTTAAAACTTCACAAATAATTTCTCAACTAATTATACTTCATTGCTTTTGAAATATTTCAAGTTAATTCAAATAATAAATTTCAGAAAAAATTTGACCTTTTATAATGCTTTCGTTTACAAAAACCTGATATAATTGTGGGTTATTATGCTGTTTCTAAACTTTTGCATGGAAGCCTTTTCAAAAAAACAATAAAAATTAATTGACTGGTGAGTTTTAAAAATTCACTCCTATAAAGAATATAAACAATTAATATAATTTATTGCGCATCGTAATTTTATTACTTAACAGTAGCCTAATGTGCATTCCACATGCTTAACATTTTAACAGATTCTCTTCTGGAAGATCCAGATGCAGTGATACTTCTGGAGCAGGCAACAAATTTTTAAAAGTTACATCCATTCCGTGTTTAGATGTTAAAACTGCAAACCTAATTAACATAAGAACTCCCTATAAAGCAAATTGACTTTGAGGTCTTGTAGAAAAGTAAACAAACAAAAAAAGTGCTTTGTTAGAATTAGCTTAATAATTCTATTTTTAGAAGGAAAGAAAAAAAAAATGCTTTTGAGAAAATAAATGAGATTGTTATCAAATTTAAATCTTCTTTTAAAAGTTGGAATCTTCATGGTGCAGAAGCTGTTTCCGCCTCAATTCTACTTTGTAACTTGACCCAAATTTTGTAATCTTTGCTGACTGATCAAGATTATCCATATTAAGAGGTGTAAAACAAAAGTTCAGTGGATGAAGATTCCTCCTGAGGTTTGAAAACTCAATGATTATTTTCTTGAGTTTGAACAATCAATTTAAGATCTAAATGTTGTAAAGAACTGTTCTAAGAAAGCAGTAAAATTAGTTCAACAACTCTGATTTCTGAAGTGATAGAAATAATATAAACCATGCTACAGCAGCAAAAATGTCTTTAGTGGTTTATCTTTGCATTTTTTTGAATGTCAAGTTTTTTGAAAACTTTCATTGTAAGCTAAATACTTTTGTGGAGAAAAGACCCTCTCATGTCTGCTAAAATCAACCAGAAGACAATAAAAACAATAAAACAAAAAAGGTAAAAATTGGCTAATATTTAGGGCTCTTACAAACAATTTAAAATCAACCTAGAAATGGTACAAAATGGAGTTTTTTTCACATATAAGCTGAAAATTAAACTTTTCAGCTTATATGTAAAGGCTCCTAAAGACAACAAAAACAGTAAGAACACACTGTATCAAGTGGTGGTAAGTCCTCCCCAACAACACAGCGTTCCAAGAGAAGCACAGCAATGTCTTGAGTAAGTTTTAACATTTCTGTACACTGTATGCAAAAGAAATACATAAAATTTATTTCAGTCTTCCATAATAAAAAATATATATAGTTAAAAAATAATTAAAAATAATTTTTTTTTTTTTTTTTAAAGAAATCTCTTTTTAAAACTTATTTTTTCAACAACTTTTTCATACTTTTTGACGAGTGCTGCTTTCAACATTTCGCCCATTGATTGTTATCAAGCGGTCACCTAAAACATATAGCGATTCCTTTAGAACTCAAGTACTAAGAATCCACAATGAAGTATGAAGCATCCACAATATAGTAAACTGTTGCATATATCAAGAAACCTGCTGAAGTCTATTAAAAAGTAAATTTTGTGCAATAAACTTCATATTAAAAAAATCAAGAAAACCTTTTCTTATTCTTCCATCTTGATCAGCTGCACTATCTTTTTGCACTTGTTTTACATAAACACCATCAATTTCCGGACCACCCTAAAAACGCAGTTTCAAATTTATTCTAAAACTGCAAAAATCAATTAGACATACAACAGCAACTATCAGTAAACAAACCTGCCAAAAAACTCATAAACAAAAGTTATAAACAAACCTCTAAACAAACCTGTAAATGAACCTGGAAACTAAACTAGTTTTATTTATTAAAGTAGTAAATTTTTTTTTTTTTTAAATAAAGATTTAGAGGTATGTTGAAAATAAACTGTAAATATTTTTAGTTACCGTTTGTTTCATAGAGTGCTGTCGTGTTGATTCATGCTGTGGATGGTAACATTATGTCCTAATTTTTATGTGGAGAGTTTTTGTAAAAGTTTTGTTTTTTATTGTATTATTAAAGTTCCAGTGGATTTTAGTGAAGTCATTCTTATGATTCTCCAAACTTACAGTCAAGTTTAATCCATAACCATTGTTCTTTTTGTGGAGCTCAACTGTAAAGTAATCCTGAAAGAAGCAAAAAGTTAAAATAAAAAAAGTCTTCATTTTAAATGAAAAAAAATTTTAAAAAAACTGAAAAAGAAACTTATATTGAAGCAGTCATAAAAAGAATATCCATTTACATTTTATTTCTGTTTTCAAAACAAATTTGAGCAAAATTCTTACTGAATTAAAAGTGACTCTTAAAAACTCATAAAAATTTAATAATAGCAATGAAACAATTGTTACCAATAAAAAAAGGTCCATTTTCTAGTGTTATAAAAGTTACAAATAAACTCATTTACAGTTACTACAAATTAAAAAGTAATTTGTTACATTTTGAAAATAACTTACTTTTAAGTCTTAGCAGGTTTTTTGGGTGTTTTTTGAGCTCCACATCTTAAATTAATCTTAAATTGATCTTAAGTAAGCAATCCTTATTTTTACTTTAGTGGTTGTTTTCAGAGCCAGTATAGTAATAGTAACACAAATTTAAAAAATACGTAAGAGTTTATATTCTCTGATCAGTGAAAAAAAGACCTTGCCATAGAAAAAATTTGTTTAGCACTGGAATTGTATGGCTTTTTAGCACTTAGAACATATCACTCTAATGCCTAGTGTTTGTGGTTACCAAAGCTTTGTGCCACTTCCATTACAATCACTACTGACAAACAACTTAGGTAGACCTGTTCCCCAGAACCTGGAACTTTTAGAATGTTATTTTTATATAGTGCATTCTTTAAATCTCATACCACAATCAGGTTCAGAGCTGCACACCACAGTTGTGGTGGTATAAAATGCTATACTCTGTGTAATTACTTTTTCTTCATGATGTAACTTTATGACCAGAGTTTTATTGCTTTCCTTGTTAACTTCATAGAAGATAACATGGTAAAAAAAAATGATGGAAATAGAATTAAGCAACCATTAACTCAAAAACCAAATCATCCAGTTAAAGTTTGCTAAGTGAATTTAATTGGTTATGAACTTAATTGATATAATGTTAAAAAATAAAACTGTTGGGTTGTTATGTATATTGCCAATTAAATGTAAAAGCTAAAAATAAAATGAAAATTTTTTGTTAAAGCTCCATTATAAATATCCTTTTAATGAAAAAAAAATTATGCTTTTAAACTAAAACTTTCCACATTTTTTCAGGTTTTTTGAAATAACTGGTCCACCGAAGTTTTCTGTATCACCATCATCAGTTAAAAATAAACCAGCCACTGATTATCCAAGTAATTTTGTTGAAGAACGTAATAAAGCAGCTGATTTGTCAAAAGATATTGGTGCTAACATTAAACACTTATCCACTGATCCCAAATTTATACACAGGTATAAACATTTTTAGCACAAGGAAATAAAAAGGATTACATAAGTTTCCATATAGTAAAATACATCTATTCAAGCTTTGTAACTTCATTTAATGATTTTATTTAATTAAAAAAAAAGGATTTTCATTTTCTGTTAATTTAGCTACCAAGTTCAACTTTAAGAAGCAGACTACTAACAAGATAAAGTATTTTTCAAAATCCATAAGAAATTGGTAAAATAACATTTTCTGAATCTGCTGAAACTTGTTTAGAGTTTAAAAAAATATAAAACCTACTGATTCAGGAATGATTATGTTATCAAACGCTGCATTTTTCTCCATGAGAAGGTTCATGTTTATTGGTGCCTTTTGGAAAACTTCCCATGCCTTAACAAACAAAATTGTTATTACAAATTTTTAAGTTTTTTTGTTTGCTTGCAAGAAAGGAAAACAGATTAAAATGTAAAAACTATTTCAAACATTTTCTACATAATCCTACAAGAAAAAAATCCTGTAAGAAAAAAAAAGTTAAATACCTGCTGTTTGCTCAGCCCATTTAAACTTATAGAATTTACTTCAACAAGACGATCACCTTTAAAAAAAATGCTCAAATTTTAATAGCCCATTTAAACTTATAGAATTTACTTCAACAAGACAATCAACTTTAAAAAAAATGCTCAAATTTTAATAACCCATTTAAACTTATAGAATTTACTTCAACGAGACAATCACGTTTAAAAAAAATGCTCAAATTTTAATAGCCCATTTAAACTTATAGAATTTACTTCAACAAAACGATCACCTATAAAAAAATGCTCAAATTTTAATATCACAAATTTTAGTGAACAAAAAAAGCAAGTTGGCTTTTTGGCAACTTCAAAGTCAGTTTATTTTTACATCAACATTGATTTATTGCAAAATTTAAATAAAAAGTTTCCTTTTAAGGCTTTTTATTACCTTTTTGAATTTTTTTACTGGCATCAGCTGCTCCACCAGGCAAAAGTCCTTTAACAAAAATCCCACCTAACTCTGGTCCACCCTACAACAATATCACATAAGAATTACTATCTTTTAATCAAAAGAAAAAGATTGCTTATAAATTTGAAATTATACAGTTTGAACATTAGTGTATATTATTATGTTTGCTTGCTATATTCACTAAAATATTTTTCACATTTTAGGTAATTTATAGCACAATTTTATGCTAGGAAAAAAAAATTAAAAAATTCATCACATATTAAAGATAGCATTTCATTGGGCCTTCTATTTATGCAAAAGAACTGCAAAAATGCAGTGAAGGAATATTTAGAAAACCCTGTTTACTTTTATTTTATAAACAACTCTATCTCATAAACAATATCTTGATCAATGTCCTTGCAATACTATCCCCCCCCCCTTTCCCCCAAAATAAAATAAAACAAAATAGAATTTGGAAAAAATTTGGAAAAGATATTTGGGTTATGTTACAGAACATTAAATGTTAAACAAATTCAAGAGTTTAACAAAGTTTTTTTTTTTTTTTTTAAAAAAAAAAAAAAAAAAAATATTTTTAACCAAACTTTTTACCAAAATGATAAAAGTTTATAATAATGATATCAACTTTTATCTTTTTTACAAAGTTTATAGAAATATTATAAGTTTATGAAATTAGTGAGTACAAGAATTAATTTGTTTTTAGTTAAGATCCTGGATCAGTTATTGATTTTAAAGAAAAGGTCAAAAATAAACACATACTTATCAAAATTTAAGAATAGAAATATCTAAGAATTAAAAAGAAAAAA
The DNA here is from genome assembly GCF_058129835.1 of Hydra viridissima. NCBI lineage: Eukaryota > Metazoa > Cnidaria > Hydrozoa > Anthoathecata > Hydridae > Hydra > Hydra viridissima. The sequence goes on along the minus strand of NW_028324306.1, from coordinate 10,873,293 downwards.
TAAGATTTAAAGTTTTTAAAAAAGTTTTTATTTAAAACAAATTTTCTGTTTTGAACTTAAGTAAAACTATTTCCTGGAAGAATAACTTTTTAAGAACCTTAAACGTAAAACATTGCTATTGCAACCAATCAAGCAAATGTCTTTTAGACTTTTAGGATGCAATAGGAATTTTATAGAATGTCTTTAAAATTAATGGAACATTTGAATAGACTTTTAAATTATAGGAGTTCTTACCCTGAGCATTTTAATGTCTGGATTTTTAGATTTTAACTATTACTTACAGTTATACTTAACCCTAACCCAGCATCACCCTTCCTTAACTCCACACTGTACATGTCCTAAAACACAAAATACAAATTCTTAATACAAAAAATTGATCACCTTCTTCCAGTAATTTTTTAAAAAAAAAAAAAAAAAAAAAAAAAAAAGTAATAACATGATGATCATGCAGGATATTTATAAAAAAAAACTTTATAAGAAAAAATTTCTTTCAATCACTAATTTTACAATAACAAATTTAATTGAACAAATTTGATGAGCATTAAAAGATTTCTTTTTGAAGATAAGAGTAAACCTATATATCTCAAATATCATAAATCAGTAACAACTTTTAAGTCCTGGTTCAAGTAAGTAATATAATTACACCAATAAAATAAATATGAAACTTTTAAATAATATACCATCAAAATACTTACCTTATCAAAAATGCGAAGATTTTCATTTGCATGATATTTTTCCACTAAAAGATGTAAGATTCCTGTTGTTTGTTTCAATAAATCGTACGCCTATAAAACAAAATTATAATAAATTTAAAAAAAAGTAATGAAATATTGTGATAGAGTGCATACAAAAGACTATTTTCTGTCACTTTTATTTTTGTCACCTGATGCTTATTTAGTCCTTCCAGACTGATACCATTAATTTCAAGGAGTCTATCACCTCTATCTACTCTTCCATCTAACTCTGCACTACCTCCTTGCAACATACTTTTGACAAAGATACCACGATGCTCAGGGCCATCCTTGAAAAACATAAACCAAATATTTATTTTAATAAGACTTCCTAACAATAAACAAAAATCATGTGAAGTACTGAAGAAAATCAAAAAACTAATACTTTTACCACTAAGCATAAACCAAACGAGTTATTTTTTCGCTGAAGCTGTAGTTGTAGCACATCCTATAAAAAATCTTTTCATCTTAAAAAGAGTAATTCTTTATTTGATTTTCTTCCAACATTTTTAAGATAATACTTCTCTAACTTTATGAATGGTTTTGACATAAGATTGCAAAGTAACAACACTCACTATTGGTTAGAATTGAGTATGACCTATTTGGCTGATCCTAAGGACACAATATGTGCAGGGTGTTAGGACAGTCCCACAAGATCACTATCAAACAAAAATTGAAATAAAACTATTTTGTCTAAGAAAATGAATACTATTTAAAAATTCTCAGTTTTTAATTCTATCACAAAAAGTACTCATTGATAACTTTTACAAAATATTACAGTTTTACAGCATTAGTACTGATCTAAATGTGCTAATGCTGTAAGACTATAATATTTTGTAAAAGTATAATATTTTGTAAAAACTATAATATTTTTAAAACTATAATATTTTGTAAAAGTAGGAACTAGTTACTTATTTAAGTGGAATAAACAATAATTTTACAATTTTTAGCTGAAATCTTATTATTTTTAATTTAGCAAAAATAAATATACAATTTCTAAGACTGATAATTCCCTGCTTCCAATAATTGCATATTTAGCTTTAGCCTCTAATGTTTACACTTTAGAATTGAGTTCTGTTCTCTGAGTTGCAAAACTATTGACAGTTTAGGCTTAAGACTCCTGGGCAAAATGCCCAACATAGCTAAAGCACATGATGATTGTCGGAAAACTGTGAGTTTCCTGTGCATGGGAAAGTGTTCAAGGCAGGTAACAAGCTTTATTGAAGAAAGGGTGAAAACTATCTTGGCCACAGAAATTGTCATCACTGACTCAAGAGTTCCACAAGCTTTTTGCAAAAAGTCTGATGGTGAGTGTCATCCTTCCTTCCCTTTTTAAGTTCAACAATCACACCAAGACCAGATACAAGAGGCACAAACTGTGACTGTCTGATCTGTCAGATAGAAAAGCTGACACTTAACAAAAAATACCCGCTTAAGGGGACTGATCAGCAAGAAAGACTGCAGGCAGATAATAAGTGCTCAGAATGTTTGACACTTGTTGGAAAACACAACTGCACACAGTTCAGAGAGAACATAAGGAAGGGGTTCTCAGCCTTTTTTAGTCCAGCACCCCCTTTGAGATTTAATAGAAAACAGTGACCCCCTTAGCAAATATTGAATATATTTTCCCAAAAAAACATTAAAAGTACTGATTTTCAATTAAAAAAAAAAAAATTTATTTTATTTATGCATTTGGTTAGTGTGATGGTTGTTGTTGCTTTTTAGCACATAGTTTTTCAATTCTTGGTTTTGTCTTGATAGTGCTAGCCTCATATCATATTAAAATTTCAATACACTTCTTTGTTTTGTCTTTAACATAAGCATTGTGGAAAATCCACATTCACACCTATAAGTTGATGCAAATGGCAATAGCACTGGCATTACCATTTCAGATAACGTTGGGTAACTGGCACCAATTTTTGACCAGAATCCAACTAAGTTCTCTTTTTTAAACATCAATTTTGCAGATGTATCTTCTTGCAGCTGCATTAACTGTGTCTGTGCAGCATCTTTTTCATCTGGAATGCATGTCACAGGAGCATTCAATGGATCTTTTACCAATATTGCTATTTCATTTGATAGCTCTGGAAAATGGTTATTGAATTCAGATGCCAACTGCTTCAAATGTTCAGTTATCTTTTCAGTGCCAATTTTCCAATTTTCTGATGAAAGCTTTAATTGTGTCTCTAAAATCAATGATATTGGCTTCTCTGCCCTGAAGGTGCAAATTAAGATGATTCAGTTCAGAAAATATGTCAGTTAAATGTTATGGGGCTTCATTTTTTTGGCAACTAGATAAGACACAGAGTAAGTCGCTTCAACAGCAGCTTTTAATTCTTGCTTGAATGTTCCACTGGAATCAAGGTGCTGTCGTTTCAGGTCATTTTGTTTTCTTTCAAAAAATAACACATCTTTACCAGCATGTTCTGTATGTCTTGTCAGCAGATGTTTTTTTAATTTCGATGGTTTTATTGATTCTGCAGCCAAATCTTTCAGACATAATACACGTTGTGGTCTTTCTATACCTTTATCATCCAATGCAATAAATCCAAATTTAATATACTCTTTTGCATACTTTCTTTTCTTTATCGTAGCCATTTGTTTTCTAGATTTAAATACACAATACTTAAAATTTAAATAAAAAAATATATATATATAATAAAATAAGCATGCTAACTAAAGAAACTACTTGGGCATTCTTTCAAATACAGACTGAAATAACTTTAACAAACTATAATATTATCTTTTTTTATATAATAACAACTATAACAATATTTTTTTAAAAACAAATTACTTAATCCAATATGAAAAAACATAAAGAAACAAAGTCACGTGAATCATATGCTTCACGTGACTGTTACTGATTGATCTGGTTTTCACAATAATCTTAAATTCAAAACTAACTTTATTTTTTGTATTAATATTATTAAAAACTATATTGCATATTTAAAAAATTATATCAAATGCAAGAAGTAAATGATCCCCTTATGGATAAAGTGGAATACTTTCATGATCCCCCTAGAAAAACTAAATGACCCCCTTGGGGGTCACGACCCCCAGGTTGAGAAGCCCTGAGGTAAGGCTTTTAGCATCTCAAGATCCTCAACTCATTCCATCATCTGTAATTGCCTGAAAAGATGCATTTACCCATGGAACTGCCTGAATTGTACAAATCAAAGGTGGTTGGCAAAGTTCAAGTCAACACAGGCTTGTCAAATGCAGGCATCAAGAAGCTGGAAACAACTCTCAATCAGGTGAAAATCACCAAACTCATTGAGCAAGATCTTCAAGCCAAATTTCAAGAGATCAGCGAAAAACTCTTGTACTACTTCGCCTAGACAACACTGAACATGACTAGCAGCAGAGGTGACTCAGCCACTCATTATTGTGCACTGCAAAAGTCTGGCTGAAATTTAGAAAGAGGTCTTTCTGAGAAATGTGTATTCTGAATACTTCACCAATAATTAGTATTGATGGAGGTGGTGGATTTTTTTAAGTCAGCCTGGGCATCTAGGAAGTCGACCCAGAGCTGAGCCCACCAAGCAATAAAATTTTAACATCCCAGACAGCAGAAGACAGTGGTATTAAGGAACAACTATTAGTTGCTGTTGCTGAGAACCTCTCAGAGAACTATGAAAATGTTAAGCAAGTTCTCTCTCTCATTCAAATGGACAAGCTTGACTTCATCACATCATGTGACCTGAAGTTGGCAAACATTCTAATTGGTTTGCAGTCTCACTCCAGCAGTCACATGGGTGACAGCTGGAGTAGGACTGCAAAACACTTCTGAAAAACATAAAGCTTCTTCAAAGGCTGGCTGAGTCAAATTGTGCATTTCAGGTCTTTAGCCTGATTGACACATTCCAAATGTTTAGTAGTGTGATCACTGCCTGTTTTGGGATCATGATTATGAGGAGAAAATTGCTCAATTTCACCGCTCCTACTATTCTCAGCAAGGCATCACCATCAGTTCAAAAGTTCATGCAGTATTCTTTCATGTTAAGGACTTAATTGCCATGAAAATGTCCCTTGGTATCTTCAGTGAACAAACTCTCTAATTCATGCACCAACGCTTTTAGAGTCACTGGGAAAGGTACAAAAGGTATAAAACCCATCCAGAATATGGAAAGAAGTTTGAACTGCATATGGTCATTTCAACAACAAACATTTATCAAACTAATTATTTTTGAAAAGAAGTCAAATTAGTACCTTTTGGGAGTCTTCTACTTTTTTCATTTGTGTGGTATTCTTGTGCAAGATCTATTATCTGTAGAACTTTCCCTGTTCATCTAGACCATTTTTAATGCTGTAAAACTGTAAAATTTTGTAAAATCTATCATTTGGCTCATTTTGTGATAGAATGAAAAATAAGAATTTTCAAATGCAATTTATTTTCTTGGATAAAATAGTTTCATTTTAATTTTTGTATGAGAGTGATCCTGTGGGACTGTACTAACACCCTGGGCAGAGTGATTCCTTAAAAACAGCCAAATAGTCTACACTTAATTCTAACTGACAGTGTACTGAATGTCGAGTAATCATAACCCAATTGAGTGTCATTATCATAATAGTCATTACAGCTTTTATAGTAATAATTACTAAAATTTTTATTATGGGGCCATGTGATTCTTAACAAAACAGATACAACCTAAGACTTACCCCATCCAAACTAGATAACCTAGACAGTTGGGGTGACTCATGAGGTTGATAAAGATATCGTTCTAATATAAAAGTAGCAGTATTGCCAGATAGCTTTAACCAGTTAACAGCTTCAGCACCAGAGAGACCATCCATACGTCTAGCATTTATCTCAATGACACGATCACCTAAATTAAATCATTTGTCTTAATTTATTCAAGAAATTAAAATTAAAAAATTTACACATTGTTGCTTAGTCCTAGGGTTGGGAATCCCGGGATCCTGAAATCCCGGGATTCCGCGGTTTTTAACATCCCAAAATCCCAGGATTAGGCATTTAATCCCGGGATTTTTTTTTAAATCATTTTCAGTTCAACATTTTAAAATTATTTTTTTCGTTCAATTGCAATCAAATTCGAACTTTACAATTTTGAAATTCTTGCAGTTATGTTTTTGAATAATTGGATTAAAGTTGTTATAACAATTGAAATTGGATTGCAATTACATTCTTAAAAATTTTTGGTACTTAGTCGCATTTATTCAAGTTTCTGACAATTTTTATCTCGAATAGACGTTATCTGTTTGTGACTATTTTATAGTACAAGTTTTAATAAAAAATAAAATTGCTGGTTATTTGAACAGTAAATTTTCTAAAATTATAATGGCTTCGTACATGGAATATGACAAAAAAAGTAATTCTGGTGTTTGGAAACATTTTTTAAGAGGAGAAAAAGGGCAAACAGCAATTTGTAAGTCTACTGACTGCAAAAAATTTAAAAATTGGAGGTGGTTCAACAAAAGGTCTCCATACACACTTACTTTCTGTCCATAAAATTAACCTCACACCAACTACTATTTCAGTAAACAAACGAGATGAACTACCAATAAAAAAAAACAAAACGTTAACCAATTATTTTCTAATATTGGAGTGAGAAGAAAAATCACTTCCTGCTACACTTGCACAATTAACAGCCATTGATGGGATTTCGTTCAACGTGATATGCCATTCTAGTGATATAAGTGCAGGTCTTATAGTTCTGGAGCTTAGGCTTAATTCGTATAACGGGATCAATGTCTGCAGATAAGTGTATTGAGCTATTAGAACAAAAGCTTGCACAACATGGACTTGATTTGAGAAAAGATATTGTTGGTATTATGACTGACGGAGCAAATGTGATGAAAAAAGTTAAGAGAATATTACCTGTAAATCAACAGTTATGTTTTGCCCATGGTGTGCAACTGGCCATTATTGAAGTACTATATCAAAAGCAGGATATAGAAAGAGAAATAGATCAGCAAGATGAAGACGAACAATCAGATATAGAAGATGATTATTCAGAGAGTAACTCTTGCAAGGATGATGATTTTTCTGACAACGATAAATTGGTTGATCTCGATGCTAGTCATAATTGGCATCGAGGAAACCAATGTGATGTTACTAAGGTAAATTGTGGTCCAGTGATCAAAAAGGTACAAAAAGTAATAGTAATGTTCAGACGATCACCAAAAAAAAAACGGTATCTTGCAGAAGTATGTTGCGGCTGAATTTGGGAAACAAATAGCTCTAATTAAAGACTGCAAGACAAGATGGAACAGTTTTTTGTCAATGCTTAAATGCGTCTATTTATTAAAAAATTGTATACAAAAGGCATTAATTGACATAAGTCTACCAGAAGGTGAATCTTTCGCTTTATCTAATATTGAGATTAAAACTGTATCTGCTATCATTAATGTGCTACTTCCAGTAAAAGCAACAGTTTAGGCCCTTTGCCATTGGGATGCTAATTTGTTTACAGCCGATGTTGCAGTAACTTTTATGTTAAAAAAACTTAAAGATGCTAACAACGTTATAAGTCAAAAGTTGCATTCATCTCTCGTTCTTCGAATGCAACAAAGGCGTACCGATGCAAGTGGGATCCTTCAGTATCTGCACAATGGTAGAACCAACATTCAGTCCAAATCTGAAATAGAGCTAGTAACAGTTCCGACTTCAATAAAATGTCGCAAAATAATAGTTGAGTTACTTGAAAGACTAGACGCTACAAATCCAGCTACATCATTAACAGCTAATGATTCTGAATCAGAAGTTGAACTTTCTGTTTCATATGAGGCACTACTTGAAATTGTTTCTGGTTCTTCTGACTCTTCATCGGAATCTATTTCTTTTGCTCTTAAAAACAGCAAAAGAATCACAGACTTGAAAAAAAGCACTTTTGCCCAGCATACCAACTTGATGTGAGGCGTTATCGATGAAAATTCAAAAGGAAATGGTGTTGTTTGAAAATGGAGGAACATGTGGTGATTTTTTGCAAAGAGCGTATAATTTTTTAATGACTATTAAGCCTACCAGTGTGGAATCAGAACGTGCTTTTTCTGCGGCCAGACATTTTGCAACAAAAATAAGAAGTCGTCTGGGCAATGAAACTTTGGATGTGCTCTGCTTCCTCAAAACATATTTTAAGAATAATCAAAAATAATTACATACGTATATTATATCTACAAAAACAACGAAGTCTTTATAATTTAATAATTAAGTATGTATAATACTAACAAACCAAAGAATTTCCTTGTAATTTGAAAGTTTTTTCTAAACATACTTTAAATGTCTTATTAATTTCCTTAAAATTTTTCTAAATAACATGTTAAAATCTTTCAAAAACAGGTATTTAAAAATCCCGGGATTAATCCCTGGATCCCGGGAATAGGTAAATGTAATCCCGAAATCCCAGGATTTTAAATATAGCACGGGATTACAAACCCTACTTAGTCCTTTTCCAACTAAAGCCAACCTGACATTAAAGTATAAACAAGCTATAAACAAAAGTAAAAAACCTTTTTGTATACTTGGGTGGGTACCAGGCTTTAGAGCTTTTACAAATATACCTCCCACTTCTACTCCACCCTTAAAATTAATTATAAATATATGCAAATGGCTTCTGTTAGAAATTGATAAAGAAATAATAAATATATCAAACGTCAAATTCTGACTTACTGTTAAACTTATTCCAAAGCAACCATTTTTCTTTGTTAAATCAACAACAAATACCTCCTAAACAAAAGTATAGGTTTTTCTTTTTTTACATATACATTGACAGACATCACATTTATGTTTAATGAAAAGCATGTAACATTTAATTGATAAAACATGTAAATATTACAATTTAACTGAAAAAAAAAACATAAAAAAAACATATTTTTGCTGTTTTTTTAGGCTGCTTTTTTTGTGGAAAAGAAAATTTTTTTACTTCCTTAGCCTAAATATTGACAGACATCATGATTACATACAGAAATACATATATACATTGAAACAAATTGCATTTGAACAGACACAAGTACAGATATACATTAACACAAATCACATTTGTACATCCAAATACATCCAGACAACATATACAATTAATAAACACTATAAATGATCAAATAATATTATGAGCTTGTGGTGTTAGATAAAAAAGGCTTGTTGCTGAAATAATCTTAATTGTTAGATATTAAATAATTCTAACAAACTATAAAAATAAACATGAGAAAATAAATTGATCAGGTTTATTACTTTAGAAGACTTTATCGGAGGGTTAAATTTTGATGATGCAGTGTAATTTGCATTCATATCATGAGTATTTAACTGATTTACAATACTTGATGGTACACCAGATATAGCATTGGCTAAGTGCTGCATGGAAAAGTTGAGGTTACGAGATTGTGTACCAATATTCTGTCTAAATAAAATAGAACTGCCATTAAATTACATTTACAAAAAGAAAATTATGTAAAATAAATAATTTAAATTTGTTTATAATGATTTTTTACCTATGCATAGCTTGAGTAGGTAATGACTTTATGGAATCTGATCTCAAAAGTTTTATTCCTGAATCAGTTATCTTTGATAGAGGACCTCCAGGAGACATACACTTTTCAATAATCAAATTCACAGGAGAAGTGGCATTACGAAGAATTTCTAGTGCCTAACAATTAAACATTATTCTTAAATGTAAAAAGAAGAAAACAAATTTTACAAGTATTTACTAAAAAAAAAACAAACCTTTTGCCGACTAACAGTTTCAAGGCTTATATCATTGACTCCCACAACACGATCTCCTTTAAAAATAGTTTTTGATAAATCATACATAAAAATTTTAACTAAAGTTTGTAACAAAATAAATGAAGTACAGTAAAAAAAAAAGCTTTTGAACTTTTTTAATTATGAATTAGAAACAAAATAGTAATTAAGAGATACCTATTTCCAATCTTTTATCGCATGCTGCTGGTCCATTAGGATTTAGATATTTTACAAATATACCTCCTAAGTCCAACCCACCCTAAAACATTTTGAAATAAGTTCTTTTTAAATGAGCAATTAACAATTTTTTAACACTTTGAAGTAGGAAATAATTTAATAGTCTCATTCTTATTAATCCTTTTCTTGTCTTTCAAGATAAGAAAAGGATAAATAAAAACAAGTCCCTGTTTTCATTCTGAAGATCACACTTTAAACTAGAACTTAAAAACTTTTACAAATGCAATGTTTTCAAACACATAAGTGATCTTTTTTGAAAACACTTAAAAGGTTATTTCTTGAGAACTATTCAAGACTTTTATTAATGAGAACTCATCCATACTCTAAACAGTAAATTTACATTTCTTTTTTCTATTGAAAGTTAAACAACATACAGTGATACTAAATCCAAGACTGTCATTTTTCTTGCTCAGAGTTATTGAAGTGAAGTTCTATAGAAGAACATAAAATTATAAAAACTTAAATAATTTTTTTATTTATGATATTTTATTCATAATACTAATAATAACAATGACAAAAAACTTAAAAAAAAAACACTAACAGGACTTGATCTCAAGACTTTCTCTCGATCAATATACATCAACCCACCAGCAGATGGTAATTGTTTGTAACGCTCAACCACTATGCACACATGTCCTTGAACTTGCTTTAAGAACTCTTGAATCTTGAGATAATATTATATGTATTATAATAAAAAATTTGACTAAATAAGCAGAATATTAATTATCACCTAATTAATATTCATTCTCATAATTATGAAAAAAAAATTGACGATGATGATGACGATGATGATGATGATGATGATGATGATGATGATGATGATGATGATGATGATGATGATGATGCACTTTACCTTCTTACTTTATATTATACCAATAAGACTAAACCTTAGCTTTACAATTTTTTTAAATAGTTTTCAAAGAGAAACCTTTTTTCTTGTGAAATTTTCCACGTTGACTTGATCAATTTCAACTAATCTATCACCTAAAAATAAACTTCCTAAAAAATCATACTTTAAACTTTAAATGTAAATCGTAAAAATGAAGAGAGTTTTTATATCTAATTTATGCAAAAACAATATTTACCAACTGCTATTCGACCATCAATCTCAGCAGAACTATGTGGAAGAAGAGACTTGACATAAACACCACCAAGTTCAGGGCCCCCCTGGAATAAAAGTTAGAATTTTTATTATACAACCATTTTTTTATTTTTGAATAAGCAACAAAATTCAGCTTGATGTATAGTGACATAGATAAAGATATTTATCTGCTAAAGTGCCCTTGAACAATAAAATGACTTACTGTAAATCCTATACCAAAGGTATTATTGTGCTTTACCAGATTGACACGAATGAATTCCTGAAATAAAATCTTTTTAAAAATTTTTCATCTAATAAAGCAGTCTCTTTAAAAATTAGCATAATACATTAATAAATTAAAAAACAAAAAGAACAATTTTTTCAAGCAATAAAAAACAAAAATAAAGATTTTTACAGATTCTCGTTCAGTCTGTACCAAAGGTATTTGTGGTTGGGTCATTGTAATTGACTGTGTAGACATAACAAGAGGTGTATTTAATGATGCATCAGCTTCAATAACAAGATTTTGTCCAAATGATTCAATGATAAATTTAGATTTATCTGCTGCATTTCTTAGTGTGTTAATAGCCTTAATAAAAGTAACTTATGGATGAAATAATATCAAGATTAAATTTAAAATACAACAATAACAACATAATGCAGACATGTTAAATGAATTTCTAGAGATGCATTAATCAAACCTCTCGGCGTGTAACATTTTCAAAACTGACTTTGTTTATTTGAACAATTCGATCCCCTTAAGATAAACACAATAATGAACTATCTTGAACTATCACAATGAACATCAACTTAAAAATATTAAAAAACACAAAAACAGTGTTCACCTGCATTTATCTGGCGAGAGAGAGCTGCAGGGCCACCAGGAGTAATATCTTTCACAAATATACCACCCAGCTCAATGCCCCCCTAAGAATTTATAAACAAGTTAAAGATTTTTGAAAAATGTTTATGATTAAATTCAATATTTTTTTAAATTAAAAACTATTAAAAAATAAATAAAGGTACCACTATACTAAACCCAAAACTTCCATCTTTTTTAATCAAATCTAGTGTATATTGCTTCACCTAAATAATCAGATAAATTATACAAGTTTGAACCTTTTTTTAAACCATTTTTTGAGTATAAAACTTTTTATAAGTGCAATTAAAATTTTAAATAATTATTAACTCCATCATTTAATAGTTAAACAAAGTTGTTACTTTATTTAAATACCTTTAAATGTTTTGTTTTTTTTATAGATAGTTTAATCAATTATCCTTCAATTATTTTATTTTACTTTAAATTTAAAGAAGCGCAAAATAAAATTACAATATGATCTCTGTTTTTGAATCTTCGTTTTTTTCCATCTCAATCAGCTAAAATAATAATTTAATATTGATAAGTTTATTATAAACATTAAATGCAGTTTTTGGAAAGAAAACCTATATCAATACTTAAGTTATGCTAAATTATTTAAATAATGCTACAAATTTTTATAACTTTTTTAAGAAATTTTTAACAATGAAAAAATATTCTATTTTTACAATAAGATTTTAAATTTATATTTAATACAACTTATTTTGTCTAACAATACAAAAATTATTTTTAGAAATAAATAAAATCCAGTATTACCTCTGGCTTAATTTGCGATTTTGATTTTGGACTATCTTTGCCAGATCCAGATTGTCGAGCAGAAACAACGCTGTGTGAATTAGGCTCAGAAGTAAGGCCACTCTTTAGATGAACTCCAGATTCATTGCGCATTAATGGCACAACAGGTACAGTATCTATATTAAAGCTTCTTACTTTAAATTTACTGGTTTACTTAAAGATCACACTTTAAAAATAAATTTAAATAAGATCAAAAAATCTGTTAAGTTGAATGTTTATACCCATCTGGCAAACAATATTGTCAAAATGATGTGTATTGGTTGCACAAGCTAATGTTACAATTCAACATTTTAAAAATAGTGATAAATCTTACTTACAGCATTCAAAGCATTCAAGAGGTTAAGCTGAGAAATGATATGACATGGAGAAAATAAATGATATAGTATGGAGAAAAAATGAATAAGCTGAGTGAGAAAAATGCATTAATTTCATGGAGTTGGTGAATAAGGCAGGATTATAATGTTATAAATATAGTCATAAGTTAGTACTAGGAAGGCTTATGTTTTACAGGTTTGTCATAAATGAGCTCTCAACAAAATTATCTAAAGCCTTAATGCTGAACAAGCAAACACATGCAAAAACTTATAAATGAAACTGGAAGGAATCATGAATGCAATGATATTAATCAAAGATCACTAATCTACATTGAGCCTCAATGATATAATATATATAATTCCAGAGTTTAATTCTGACATTGACACAGACAAATCTCTATTTAGTACAGAAAATGAACCTAAAAACAACATTGATGTCCTAAAAGCAATTAAAGCCTATAGAATGCCAATGTAGCAGAGAACGTGCAGATAGTTTGCTCAATATTTTAAGAAAACACAGTTTAAGTTTGCCAAAATGTTATATAAGTGACTTCTTCAATGGTTGAAGGATTGAACAACTGAAGGATTGAACAACTGAAGGATTGAACAACTGAAGGATTGAACAACTGAAGGAGTCACTTATATAACTGAAGAGTTTGACAGTCACACTCTTCAGCTATATAAGTGACTCCTTCAATTACACCATTTTTAGATAATTGAAGATTAAGTTACTATTACTATGGTTAAGAAAAAAAAAATACTACAATTTTTAAAAGAAACTCCAGTATTTGTTAATGATTACAATGTCATTGAACAAATGGTTAATTTTGATGGGTTACCATTAAAAAAATCTTCGGCTGATAATTTCTTGACAATTTTGTGCTGCATTAAAAAATATAGACCTTTTGTGGTGTGTTTGTTTTATAGAAAAAGCTAACCATGTTCTGTTAATGAATTTTTATTGGATTTTATTTCTAAATACACAAGGTTAAAATCAGATAAAATTTGGTATAATAATAAGATATTTTATACATCCATATTAGCATTTAATTGTGATGCACCAGCTTAGTCTTATTTAAAATGAATAAAAAGCCATACTGGTTAAATGCTTGTGAAAGATGTCAAATAAAAGGAAGGTGTATTGACAATTGCATGTAATAGATGAAGAATTCATAAAATGCAATTATAAGAATATTCATCAGAGTAATATTTTACCTGAATGGAACTGTCATTCTCCTGTGTCACATGTTTTATTTTAGACTACATGCATACTGTTTGCCCTGTGCTTGCTACTGTGTACTTATAGGAGCGTTTCAGTTTTGAAAAGAGGACTTCAGAATTTCTTAAGTCCAAAAATCTGAATGAAGAATCTGAATCAGATATTTGAATTATTATTCAACATGAGTAACCAAATACCATCAGGAATCAGGATTTGAAAAAAAGCCAAGATCATTAGCAGAACCTGACAGGTGGAAAGCTGCCAATTCTTGTCTTTTCAAAAATTTCTAAACATCTAGTTCACAGTGAACCTAATCCACTAGTATAACACACAATATATATGTATAGGCTGTAAAAAGACTCAAAGAAATTAGATTTGATTGATTCAACTTACCCCAAGCATACTGATGCTGAGTAAAAAAATCTCTGCAGAGTAAAAAAATAATAATGTAAGATGCTAGTTAAGATCTCTGTAGAGATGTGGTGTAGTCTAGATGATGTAAAATGCTAGTTCACATCTCTGCAGAGATGTGTGTGTAGTCACATCTCTGCAGAGTAAAAAAATTATAATGTAAGATGCTAGTCAATCAAAGCAGTGTTTGCATTTTAGGAAAAGGTTGGAATACTTACTTGAACAGCCAAAGATTGCTTTAACAAGCTGGAAATGATATTTGCTGAATAGAAAAGTCTTCAAAAGGTAAAAAAAACAGAGCAATTCTGGGATATTTGATGGAGTAGGATTTACTGGAACAGCTTGACAATTTGCTTAAAATCACCCATTTTGATGCACTCACAACAATTAAAATAGCATAGGACAATCATCTATCAGAGGAACCTATCAACTTAGTTCAATTGCATCACCAGACAAGGTGTAAATAGAAAAAAAAAAAGGGTACATGGGAGAAGCAAATTTTTTTTTGAAAAACTTTGTTAGGTGTTACCAATACAACCAATACATATCATTTTTGCAACACTTTTAATAATGATTTTAGAACATATTAAAAGCAATGTTTAGAGGGAGAATGTGAATGTTAAGAGAAAGTGGTATGTTTTAACAAAATTGGTGAAAATCACTATTGGGCATTAATTAGTAGAAGTAAATTTAGATTCTATGCAAATGACATGTCATGACAAATCATCTGCATAATATCAAAAATGTAAGTTTAATTTTCTATTTAGGCAGTCAATTTAAAATGCTATGCTAATACTGGCATGCTGATTACCTGACTCAATGACAACTTTTTTTCCTGAACATTTTCAAACTCTTTTCAATTTAGATAATACTAACACATCATGCAAGAGAATGAAGAAAAATTACATTAGCATTGAAAATATGAAATAAAATTACTTTGCATAACATGCTCAGGTAACATTGCAATCTTGCTCCCCATCTTCATTTGGAAATTGAAAAAGGAAGAACTGATTTTAAGAAGATAACTTGATCTACAAAGAAATAAAAAAGATATTGTCTGCTGTCACAACCATTAAAAAAAGAATGAAAAGGGGATTAGAACCTTTTGTAGCTGGCAGTATAAAATGTAAGCTTTGAATATTTGACATTTGGTGTATCAGCTTCAACTATAAACTTGCTACGCTTGAATGACATTTTCTTAACTTTTGACCAGGGATATTTACATAAAGAGTTTCTTACTGGACCAGTTTCCTGAAGAAATATACTTATAAATAAAAATATTTTTGCAATCTAAAATATTAAGGAATGGTCTGAAATATATATTTTTATATAAGAATACTTATTCAAATTTGAAACATTCAGGGATGACATGACTTTAAAAAATCACCTCATATATCACTAAACCACGAAGACATATTCCAATATTGTGTGGAATTTGCTTTGAATACTCTTTCTACAAAAATTCCATTTCACTGATATACAAACTTTTAAAAAAAAAGTTCATTAAACTTCAATTCAAAGAAATTCAAAACATAGATTTAAATGTAGCTTCTAATCCCACCTTGTAGACCCGATGAAACAATATGCCATACTCACTTAACTTTTGGGCTTCCTAAAAATAAAAATTAAAAAGATATTTTAAAAAAAAAACTAGTCAAAAGGACAGGACTTATACTTAAGAACTTTTTTCTATAGGTTTTATTTATGTTTTTGTAATGAAAGAGTAATACCTTTAAAAACTCTATCTCTGCCTGGCTTTCACTTAGACCACGAAGTGATTGGTGCATTGCTGGTAAAGTATTTTTAATATAAGGTATAGCAAGCTTTGCAATAGCCTAAAAGAAGTAAGTTGATATTTATTAACATTTAGCTTTAGTGATGATTTTTCTGGTGATACAATATAAAAATAAAACTTTTTTTTTTTTTTTGGGGGGGGGGGGGGTTTATTCCACCTTGGAAAAAAAAAACAAAGAAATCTTTAAAATTGCCATTTTGTAAATAATTATGATTTGAAAAGTAATAATAAATTATTAGATAAATACTTTAGACTAAAACTGTTAACTGCAAATGTCAATAGTAATTAAATTATCAGATTGTATCTAATAAATTTTAACTATAAGCAAAGATACTCAATTCAAGAACTTTTACTAAAACAAACATTAAAAATCTTTGCAGTTCATTCTTCCAATAGAATCAGGTAAATTATTGTTGACAATCAAAATTGCCAAAAATAATTTCTACATCTAAGTATACCAAGTGAAAAAAAACTGAAGCAGACAATAGTCAGATAAAAAAGTTTAAGAAAAATGTATACCCTGGCTGGTAAATAGTGCTGTGGTACAAAATAGTCAATTCCATGAACATTTCTATCATAGTCTCCCAATTCTGCTTGTAATGCATAGGAAGCAAGAACCATGGAAGTATCTTCATGTATCCTGATGCTGTTCTCTAAAACATCTTTACGAAGTTGCAAATAGTACTGATGTCGTGTTTGCTGTTCTCTGTTTAAGCAAGAAACACAAACCTTATTTTAATCTTAACAACTACATTTCCAGATGTTTTTTATTTGTCAAGTGAAAATTCAATGAAATTTTGAATGTGTATGTATGTATATACATACATACATACATACATACATACATACATACATACATACATACATACATACATACATACATACATACATACATACATACATACATACATACATACATACATACATACATATAATATATATATATATATATATATATATATATATATATATATATATATATATATATATATATATATATATATATATATATATATATATATATATATATATATACACAATATACACACACACATTCATAGGGTGATTCAAAATCTTAAAGTAAAGCCTAACTGATCTTCTCAAGGCTCCCCTTTATCCATATGTTATTAGTGACTTTAAGATAAAACTTGAAGCAAATCAAATAATCTTTAGGGATTGCTATGATTTTTAACATTATCAATTAAAGTCAAATATATTATGGTTTTAGTAATTATAATTGTATAATAACTTGCATGTTACCACAACAGCTACATAATATTGAGCATAGAATAAGTCTAAAACAGTTTATTGAGTCATCTTTCATACTTTTGCCTTCAATGCAGTTAAAAAAATTTTTCTGTGCAGATCTACAAGACAAAGTAGAATAATATAGAAATTATGGTCTTCATCTTTCAATATAATCAAAAGATGTTGTGAAAAAACTGGAAAGCATAATTTCGAAAACATGATGCTTGCAGGCTATCCACGATATTCAAGATAAGTCCAAAGTTTCTGTTTGAGAATTGTACCGGCACCAATATTTACCCCTGTATTTGAAGAAGTTGTATCAAAAACAAGTCTAGACACATGCATTTCCACCTGCAAATCCTTAAGGGTGCACATTCAACCCTTTGCATGTTCCTTGCCTGTTCCTCAACCAATCTGTGGAATTCCTAAAATGCATGTTCCTTGCCTGTTCCTCAAACAATCTGTGGAATTCCAGTGACAAGAATGGTAATTTGGTCCACTTTTTGTTTTTCACTGGCAATATCTGGTAGAGGTTTTCCATCCCAGCGCAGGATGAATGGATCAGGAGTAAATGAAGCTTCATTGGCAGCAGTCTTCTTGAATCTACTGTAGGGAATGTACTATATGACAATGATAGCTCCTCAACAGGGTGTCCAAGAGCCTGTTCCTACAACAAAAAGTGGACAGTGTTTGAGATATTGACACAATCATGAGATGATATTCTCTAAGTCTCTTTAAAGTTTCTTTACCTGCTAAAGATTGATCAACCCCAGTCATACTGCAGCGTAATGGATCTTCTTGTTGCATTATTTAAAATGTTTTGTCCTCTTCATTTTTTATACAACTGTGTGCACTTTGCTGAAAAGTCAAAGAGTTCTGCAAAATCAGCTTTGAAAACTTCTTCTTTCATACAACAAATGTTTATATTTTTTGTTCTGTTCTTTTAAAAAAGAGGAACTTATCGTAAAGTTTTTTGAGATTTCTTTCAGCGTTGTTTCTCTGAGTTGGAATCCTGCTTCTTCCCCAGATTGTTAGCATTGCTTTAACTATAGATTGAACACTCTATTTCACTTCTTCTAAGTGATGGAAAAGAATCTGAAAGGGCATCTCACCTCGAAGGTAGCCAAGAAGTGGAGAGTGTTTTAGTTGGTTTACCAATAAGCCAAACTTCAACTGACGATTTAGTGTTAGCCATAATTTCAATTTTGAATCTTATAAAAATTTCTATAAGAGAAAAAAGAATAAGAGTAAAATACAATAAAATATAAGAATAAATAAGAATACATGATAAATAGGAATATAATTAACAAAACAATGTACAATTAACATTGATTACAAATTTCAGTGGTTAGGGTATTACATTATCATTAGATTTATTAAATATCTGATTGGAAACATTTAATTTTAAATAATCATAAATAATACTAAATACAATCAGTTATGATACTGATACAATCAGTTATGATACTAAATACAATCAGTTATGATACTGATTTTTTTAAATGAAAAAATACAAAAACTTAAAATCAGCAGTTTATCAGACAATCTCACAAATCATAGCAACCCCTAAATATACTTAAGATATTCAAATTTTTGGTGTGCAGTATCTTAATTGATAGAGAAACACAGGTAACCTTGAGGACAATGATTTTTAAACATTTTTTTCCATTAAATGATGAATCACCCTAATGCATATATATATATATATATATATATATATGTATATATATATATATATATATATATATATATATATATATATATATATATATATATATATATATATATATATACAATGAATAAAAAAAAAACGCACTGCAGCAAGCAGATGTTTTCCACATAATACTTTACTCTGAAGAACACAGTAAATACTAATGATGAATTACACGAATTCTTAAAAAGAAAAAGTAAAAAAAATTAAACAAAGAAAGCATAACATTTTAATAGTTGATTTTATTTCTTTCATTTTTTTTTTTTTTTAAATATTAATTTTGTTTTTGTAGATAAAAAAATTTTTTCCCACAGCTATCAAATATATTTGTCATTTTAGTAAACTTGATATTTTTATGTTTCTATTATAAACAGATATTAAGAATTTTAACATAATCTTACATCATCTTTCCACAAGTGGGGTGCATATTTTGCAAGTCTACTTAGCTTCTCATCTAAATCTAGAAACTGTTGCTCACCATCTTAAAAATGAAAACACCATTATACTTTACTGTTTTTCTACAATTATTGTTACATATTTCCAAACTCAATCTACAATAACTTTAACACAAATACCATTATTGCTAAAATGCAATCACTATAAATACTATATTACTTTTATATTACTTTTTGATACAGTATTAAACTTTTTTAATATTTTCTTCAAAAAAATACCTTTGATTATCATGAGGCCAAAATAAACCACTTCTGTTAGGCCGATATACTGAACTATAGCATCAAACACATTCTGTGCATTTGCATGTGTCTAAGAAAGAAGTAAAATTCTTAAATAACGTCTCAATACAAGATTGAATAATACTAACTATTCAACACATAGTTGTCAATTAAATTTCTCTATGATTATAGATTTAATTCAAGTCACTTAAAACTGGGCTACTAAAAAAATTTCTGCATTATAATCATTCCCATTATAAAAAAAAAATTGCTCTGAAAACTGTTTTACTGTTAAAAAAAATTGAGAGCATATAGAATCTTTGATAAAATGATGCTTATAATCTACAAGTGGAACTAAATTTACATAAATCAATCTAATTTTTAAAGCATTATATAGTAGTAAGATATTGTTTATGAGCATTCAAAAAAAAATTAAACCAAAAAAAAATTATTTCAGAAAAAAATAAATTATACCTAATTCAAATATTAAGTAACTAGAAACTACATTGATTTATAAAATACATACAGCCATTTTTATACAGTTTAGTAAGTTGTTTAAAAATTTATAAAAGGTATAAAAGAAAGCTGCTTACATGAACTCTAATATGAATTCTTTCACCATTTAAAAGTACAGTAGTTATAATCTTTTCTCCATCTCCTATCTAAAAAAAAAACAAACAACTTCATAAACCATAAAATAATGTAAAGAAGATATAAAACAAGTTTTTCAAGTTTTTCTAAGCAAACTATTGTGAGCAACTTTTCCATTAGTTTATACATAAGTTTAACTTTTCTAAGTTTCAATTTCATGTGCATGCACATAAAAAATATGTACCATTTTTTATCCAACCATACCTGATTGAATGCCATTTACACAGAAAGCCTTCTCATGTTTATAGATAATCTATTTACACAAATAATTTTCTTATGTTTGTGAATAATCCTAGGTTTTCAAAATGTATTTGAAATACCAACGATTATTTAACTATGATTTAGATTGTGGCTGAGGTTAAAAAGGTGTTTAATAAAATTAAAAATTAAACAAGTATGAAAAGAAAGAAATAATTACAAATCACTGGCTTTATATATATATATATATATATATATATATATATATATATATATATATATATATATAATTGAAAAATCTTATATATGCCTATTCATACACATTTAAGCTTTCATTGATTGGAAAATAAATTCAAAATTTGTTAAAAATTTTTGCAAATATGATTTAAAAAAACAAAGAACAATAACAACAACAAAGTAACAAATTTTATGATAATGTCTTTAAATTAAGATAAAACATATCTGTTTCAGATGCACAAAACTAAACAAAAACTCATCTTATCTGTAAACTTTAGAAACAAATTTTTTGCTAAAAAGGGCTATGGTATATTTTTTGAATATTAATTGAATATATTATTAGACAGTTTGTACTTTTACTTTTCATTTGAAAACAGATTTATTCACATTTAAATAGCTTACTTTACTTCTTATTCAAATTCTAAACTTTCTTTGAAAATCTAATGAAAGGCGAAAAAAAAAACAGAGACATCACTTTTAATTCTTTCATTTTAGGAATAGGAAAGATTGTAATTGTAAGTAATAAGAAAAATAAGATGAATTGTTGAAGATAAAAAGAAAAGTATTCAAAACAAAAACTATAAGCTGTGAAGTTATGAAGCAATAAGAAATAAAATCAAATTTATAGCAACATTTATCTTCTTTTGATTTTAAGATTGAAAATGTATGTCATTGATACCATACCATATCATAAAGAAAATAGCTTCTTACATTTGATATTTTAATGTATGTTAACAAAAGTAAAAACCCATTTAAAAAACTGAATTTTTAAAACAAAAAATGAACAGCAATAATAAAAAAAACTTACAAATTTGGTTGTCATTCTAAGAGAAGACTTTTTATTGACTTGTTCTTTTTTTTTTCTTATTCTTGCTATCAGTTTGCTAAAAAGAAATTAAATATTAATTACTTGAAATAAATCCATTTAAATAAAAGGAAATGAATGTTATGGAAAGTCAAGTAAATAATATTAGGGCAAATTTTTCTTTGAAGATTTTGTGTACTACAAATTCTGTCACAATTATGATATTGATATATGCATTGCAAGTACATTAAGAGGACAGAAAGTTATTGAAATTATTTTTGCTGTGATTTCTGACATTAAATTCTTTTTCTTTTCAATGAAACTTAACATTTTTCTTTTTATAAAAATTTTGAGAAAAATTAATGCTTATAATTAAAAACCAAACAAAATTAAAAATTATTATTTATAACTAAAAATCAAATCAAATTAAAAATTATGTCTATAAATTAAAAAAAAAAGTAAAAATTATTGTTTATAGTTAAAGTAAACCAAATAAAATTTCAAAATTACTACTAAAAAATTAGTACAGAACAAGTTAAACCAGTTGGAAAATTTATTTAATTATAATGGAAACAAAGAAATTAAAAATAGTAAAAAGGTATTTTCAGAAAAAAACTTCCAGCAGAGAAATAAAAATCCACTTATGACTTAGAAAAATAAAGTATGTGCTTTTTTTCTGACCCCAATAAACACTTGAGGCTACTAGATGTAGATATTATACTATAATAGACAAATCAATAATTCAAAAGAACTAATATTAAAGATTTAATTTTCATAAACTTTTAGTTTTTGTAAACTTTAATAACAATTTAATATATAACTAACACGTTTTAGACTTTATACATACATAAACACACACACATTCATCCATATACATTCATCCATATACATACATACATACATACATACATACATACATACATACATACATACATACATACATACATACATACATACATACATACATACATACATACATACATACATACATACATACATACATACATACATACATACATACATACATACATACATACATACATACATACATACATACATACATACATACATACATACATACTTACATACAGCTTCTTTGTAAGAAAAAGTTTTCCTTACAAAAACTTATCTTTAACTATTATAAATCGTATCGAATTTAATTTTTTTAAATTTGTTTTTAAAAACGTATACGATGAGATATATCTCTAAGATGAAAATGGTTGTCTATTTTCTCTTTCCTTCGTCAGCTGCTTAAGTAGAACTTCACCATTTCTTTAGTTAAAAGACGCAGGTGTTTACAAAAGTTGATTTTTGAATTTAGATTTCTCATTAATTATAAAACAAGAACATGTTTAAGTTTGGAAACCTTCGTCTTCTATCTCCGTTTAGTCCGCATTTTTTTCTAGCATTTGGATGAAGGTGAGCTTCAGATGTAATTAAAAATCCTCCACATTACAAACTTGTTTTCAAATATGAGAGGATTTCATATGAAAGTTTAGATGATGCATTTTTATATTCTACAAACATTCTAAACCTCATTAAAAATAACTTGATAACTTCAATTCCTGACAAATTATGTTGTCGCACCTGCTTTTATCAGTGTTTTAAAAGTTTAAAGAAAATTCATTACAATTTATACATCTATTTACTTCTCAAGAACTCACAGTTTACTAAAATAAAATTTTAAAAAATATCAACTAGATATTTTCAGCCTTCGATAAAAATAGAAAAAGTTGTTCACAGACCTTAAAATTTAAGAAAAAAAGTAAGAAACAGAAATAAGCATATTAAATAACAAATAGAGAATTTTGTTTGTTACAAATTAAGTTTTTTAAGTCATTAAAAATTTTAAAAATTAAATTAAAACTATGATAAATAAAAATTTTTATAAATTGAAGAATTTTAATTTTTTTTTTTTTTTTTTTAAATATTTTTTAATTTTATTAACTTTTTACTATTTACAATTAATAGTTTAATAAAAAGGTTGCGTTTTGCGGTCACAAAAGTTAATTTTATAAAACTAACACACGTTTAGTACATTAATAAGAGATTGTTTTAATTTTAGTTTGTTAAGAAGACGTTCGGTAGTTAAATTGTATAGACTAGATGGAGTCCACTTTTCTTTATTTTTTCAAAATTTATTAAACTAGCAAACTAAAACCGGGAACGAGGTAAGAAAACGTGACTAAAACAGATTAAATTGCGTAACTGACTGCGTATAAGACCAGCCTAATGTACTTTTGCTCAAACCAAAAATATCGTCGGGATGCAAGGCACTGTAACTTTTAAAGAAAAAACCTGAAAAGTTAAAAATGAAAATATTTTTGTGAAAATTTGTAAAGATATCTTTAAATAAAAACTAAATATTTTCACAGTCTAGACATTACTTGTGTTTAAGCCATCAGTTTTTAAAAAACGAAGATTTATGCAACAGTGTTATTTGCAACATCAAGTTTTGATCTTCTAATTGTGTGTATGTGATCCTTGCGATTTGGTTTAAAACGTTAAAACGATATTTGTTAAAAAGTGGAGTTTCATCGTTCTTATTGAACTATTATAACTTAATTGTTCGAAATGTCAATATTTATTTGAGTAATCATGTAATAAAAATGTTATTAATTTGTGAAAAAATTTTATCTATACTTAAGGTATAAATAAATTTTTTATACAAATTATATTTAAGGAGCAACGAAGTAGTATATTTACAAATATTTGTTCAAAGGTCTTATCATCTATGCATAGTTGTATTCTCTCCAAATACTTCTCAACCAGCGTGATGCGAATTTCGGAAGATAAAAATGATAAATAATTCTTTCGATAGTACTATAGAACAACGATGATTGGGCTTCAAGTTGATGTAAAGGAAAAAGGAAACTATTATTGATGAGTTGCCGCTCTCAACGTTTTTAATTGGTGCTCCAAGACGGTTTTGGTTTTTGAGGCCCTCTACTAAAGTCAATTTGTTGTGGATTTCCTTAGCTACTTTTCCCAGTTTATAGCGTACCAAAATGTACGCTCAGAGCGTACCAAAATGTACGCTCAGAGCGTACCAAAATGTACGCTCAGAGCGTACCAAAATGTACGCTCAGAGCGTACCAAAATGTACGCTCAGAGCGTACCAAAATGTACGCTCAGAGCGTACCAAAATGTACGCTCAGAGCGTACCAAAATGTACGCTCAGAGCGTACCAAAATGTACGCTCAGAGCGTACCAAAATGTACGCTCGATAAGAAGATTTTTCTTCTTTTTTTTTTAAATCTACATACGCATGCAAGTTTCAAAACAAAGTGTGATATGTCTATTTTTTATCCAATTAAATGCTCTATATCACGGGAGATAATACTTAAAGAAAAGAGTTTTTTTTAACAAAATGTATGTATATATATATATATATATATATATATATATATATATATATATATATATATATACATATATATATATATATATATATATATATATATATATATATATATATATATATATATATATATATATATATATATATATATATATATATATATATATATATGTATGTATGTATATAATAGTATTACTAATAATAATAGTGATAATAATAATAATAATAATAATAATAATAATAATAATAATAATAATAATAATTGACGCAGTTTCACTGACCTATGCTGATTAAAATTGATTTTTATTAGAAAAAGAAAAAACTATCTTAGAAGCAGTAGATCATAATGATCAGCATAACGTTTTGTTTTGAAAATTGATGAACTTAAGTTGCATTTATAAAGTAAAATCTTGCATGTTTTTATTTAAGTGCATAATTTTTTATCTTAACATAAAAGTATGATAATAAAGATGCAACATTGCCTTTTTTATCAATTTCAATTTTCATTTCTTAGGATAGGCATTTAAATCTGAGTGGGACACTTTAAGTGAGACACTCCAAGTAGATGATACATCAGAAAACGTGACTACGAAACCAATTCTCAAGATAATTTCATGTTTTACCAAATATTCTCATGTTCCACCAAATAATCTCATGTTTCACCAAATAATCTCATGTTCCACTAAATATTCTCATGTTCCACCAAATAATTTCATGTTCCACCAAATAATCTCATGTTCCACCAAATAATCTCATGTTACGTTTCATATTTTGCTAAACAACAATTTTTTTGGATCTTAATAAAATATTAAGACTTGTTTTATTTTTTAATATCACGAGATTTTTCTTGGTTATTTAACAATTCGCGATAAAAATTCATTTATAAATATCTTTTAAACAAATAATTTACAATCAATAAAATTCTGTTAACTTTGTTGTAGCATTTCACCCTAAACTGTGAAATTTGCAATAATTTTATAAGTAATATTGCAGAACCACCTTTTCGTATATTAACTTTATCCTTTTAAAGAGTGATGTCACATAGTTTTCAGGGTGATGTCACGTAGTTTTAAGGGTGATAATCACAAAGATTTACAGGGTGATACCAAGCACGATATCGTCCATGTTTTTTACTTTTTCCTAAATATCAATAAAAATATTAAAACTACAAAAAATATGAAATAGTACACCTTATTGATAAATTTAATTTTAAGAATGCATGAATAAAATTTGAATAAACTTTGATTGTTAAAAAAGTAAGAAAAACTCTTGTTTTTTCCCGTTAACAAAATTAACACGTAGTTTTTAAAAAACGTTTAATACCCGACGTTATATTTTATATTTATATTTGGCTTCAGTTTAGAAAAGCTTGTCAAAATAATTCAAGCTCAGCATCTGGGAGATTTCTTGTTGAGTTGAGCAACGATGAGAACTTCATGTATAAAACTTATCCAAATTGTTAAGTATAAAAACTTAGAAACTTTAATATTATTCTCAGTCGAATTTACAAGATAATATTATTCTCAGTCAAGTTTACAATTAATATTTAGAGTAGTATTACACAGGTAACTAAAAAGAGTACATTTTGCATTTACATGCCCTCACATCCAATGGCATTTATAGTAAATTGTTCAGTGTAAATCGTTATTATAGTAAATGACACATCTTTATGAATTAATGCAATAGTGTCGCAGAGGTTTTAATATCGTAAATTTGTTTGTTAAAATCGTTCAAATAGCACCGTATTTATTAAAATAGTGTTGTAAGTAAAAAAAATTAATAAAAAAAAGAATAGCGTCGTAAATGAAAAACTAATAAAGACTGAAATACCTACCTAATTCATATTTTTACAATACACTAAATTTTTTTTAAAAAAAAATACGGTTTAATTCATATTTCTTAACTTACAGCATTATTCTATTTATCTTTTTATTGCGGCGTTCATTTTTCTTAATTATAGCATATTTCCCTTTTTTGACGATATTATTCATATTTATACTTCTACGGCATTATTCAATTTTTAAAATACGGCACTATTACAGTCGCTCATTTTTAGATTGATCTGTTAGAAAGAGCAAGGAAAAAAAAACTCCAGCAACTAAAGAGAGTTCAGAAAAGTAGTCATATGTACAAAGGTATATATTATCACGCTTAGGATCTAGGATTCTGGAATATGTGGTTACCTCACCCTGGAGACGTTTTATTGTTTGGATGCTTGCAAAGTTAGTTGTTTTCGTAGTGCTAATTATTTCAGATTTTTCTTATCTTTACAATCTTTTCTACGAATATTTTTAAATTTGAAAGTTTTACGAATTTTACTTTTAAAATGTTTTACTTTTAAGATGATCTGTCAGTTACAATATTTGCGTGTTTCTAAAATATTTGTGTGTTTCTAAAAGTCACTCGATAGTTTTAAATTTTCATATTGACTTAAGATTTTGATTCCGGTAGAAATTTGAGGATAACGATATTTTTGACAATAAAACGCTTTTAAAGCTACTTTATGCTGATTTGGTTTTCATATAATGTTAACATTTTATTTGGTTGCCTTGTTCCATACCCTCCATCTATGGTAACCGAGTTATATATTTGGAAAATAAACATTTAGCTAAACCACCCCTGATCAAAACAGTTTTCAGGCCGTATCTGATCCGCAAAGACGTTTTTTTGGTCCGCCTATAAGTTTATAATTTCTTAATATCAAAGGCGGATTTTTTTTTTTTTTAATTCATCCTATTATATATTTAGAAAAAAAAGAATTTGATGTATAATATTAAGAAAACATTTTATCATACACCATTTTACTTTTTTCATGGATAATAGGATTATTCATGATAGTTTCATGATTGTTAGAGTTATTCATGATTTGTTTTTTTTCTTTTCAAAGTATTATTCTCTCTTACCTTATTTCTTTTATAAAAGTAAGCAAAGATAATTATTTACTTTTAAATTGAAATATAATTAGAGGTCAAATTTGGCGTCGGACGCTGTGGACGACACTTTTTCCTCTGCAAAAAAAAGTGTAAAAAACGCTCGGTAAGCTTCAGCTGAATCTTATCAACCATCAACAAGCAGAGCTTTTATACTGACTTATGTAGATTCATGAGCAAACCCTAATGAATTAGGGACAGAAATAGAAAATTATAACTCGCTAATTTTATATAGAAATTGACAATTGTCAGAGCAAATCTGATGCAGAAGAAAAAACTCTTAAGTTTATTTGTAAGGATTATGTTAATAGATAGAACAAATAAATAGTTTGATTTTCTATTTACAATCGGTGATCCTGAATGTCATCTAACTATCAAATTTCTTTAAGGTGATTTTGCTGATCTGATATTTTGAAAAATTGATAGCTTACAAGTTATTTGCATACCTTACTATGTGTACTTACTTGCTTAAAAATAAATGTTAAATTTTCCCTAAAAAAATTAAACGAAAAAATAATAATAAATAAAAATATAAAAAATACTTTTCTTTTTAATACCTCTTTTACTGCTATAAGGTGTTCCAAAGCTAAAGAGATAATTGGATAAAAATTACAAAACACTCACACACCTTCAGCAAGATTTAAATGACGATGTTTTATGTAGTCAAAATATGTCGTCATGCCATTTCCATAGGTTTTAGATGGGTTTTAAGCCGTGTAATTGGGCCTAGCACTGTAACAAATGATATTTTGATTGAGAAAGAATATTTTAATTGATTTGGCATTTGGCTTGGAATCAGTACCTTGCTGATAAATCATTGGTATGGTCAAAGGGATTTTGCCTCTTGCAAAGAGAATCATCTGATCTTCTATTTTTTTTTTTTGTAGACATGTTGATTAGTAATAAACAGAATTAGGTCCGGCAACACTAATGAAACATTTCCAAAGCATATTTCTTTTTTACAGTCATACTCCGTGTTTTGTGTTCGATTTCTGGTGGTCTACTAACGGGTATTTTATCGTCTTGAAGATTGAAGTTTGATTTAACAGATCACAATACATGATGTTATTGAACTACAGCCTGGTTTTTTATATATTTAGATGAATTCCACCTTCTTACTTTTATTTTCCATTACCATGTCTGGGATTATGAATTTCTACATTAAAATATTTGTGGTACCTCAAAGTATTTAATTAGAAAAATATCATGAATGAGAATATTTTTGAACGTCTTACAAATTTTAATTTGGAAAATGAATCTTCTGGAAGTGAATTGGAAGATAAAATTTAGAAAGAAGATAGTGAAAGTAAAGTTGTAGTTAATGCAGAACATAGCATGTTGGGTGCAATGGAAGAATTCAGAAAACAACAGTAGAGGAACAACGTGGTAGACGTAGAAGGGAAAGCATTGCGAGAGAGCGAATGAGACCAACAGTTAATCTGGCAATTTATTTATTTTTTACTCTAGAAATGAAAGAACGGACACTTCATGAAAGCAATCAAGAGGCTTAACGTGCCATTACGAGCTGGAGAGGTATCTCAACATATTGCACAACGCTGGAAGGTTTTCAAGGTATGGGTATGACATCAAAGGACATAAAGTGATTAGTTATTGTGGTATACGATTTCTGATGGGTGCTATGAGACAACAAAATTGTTTCTCAGAAGCCTATACGAACTCAGAATTTCTGCCTATAAAACCACAATGCCTCGAGAAAGATTTGAAATGATTACGAAGTTCGTGATATTCGATAACAAGGAAACACGTACTGAAAGATATCAACGCGATAAACTAGCAGCTTTTTAGAAACATTTGCGAACAGTTTGCCAAAAGTCATCGCTAATATTTCATTGATTCCGATATGATTTGCGTTAATGAACAAATAGTGTCAATACGGGCCAAAAAAACCTGACAACCATAGCACTTAAGTGTTGAAGTTGACCAATTTTAAGTTCCTCTATTTTTATTACGTTGAGACCTGTTTGGGGAAGATTGATGGGGTACGAGAAGAAGAACGAGTGGTGATGCAGTTAACTGAACCATTTTATGGTAGTGGGAGAAATGTCACAACAGACCAATTATTCACATCTGTTCCACTAGTTAAAGCACTAAACGGAAACAAACTAGATATCCTTTCCAAATTACTTCTTTCTCGAGATCAATTTAAGTCTATCACTGTGTATTCTGAATAAATGCAGCTAGTGAGCTACAGTCTTAAAATTAACATATTGTCTATTCAACACCCCCACAGAAATGCCAGAAAAAGTACATCAGATGCTAATTGCAATCCTCAATTACAATGATACTAAGTTTGGCGTAGTTACAGTTGACCAGCTAGCTCATGCATATACTGCACGGCAAAAGGCAAGACTCCAATATAGTCACAAGATTTTTTTAACTTTTAATTTTTTATAAGTTTATATTATTTAACTTTCTGGCAGACACTGTGTTGACCAATGACTTTGTTTGGCAATCTTAAATTTGATGCTGTCAATACTAGCTAGTTCCTTTTCAACAAGCCGCAGTATGAAGGTAATCATAGTTTATCAAAAGAAATACAGTTCTTACTGAAAATGAGTCTAAAAAATGATGGAAACTGCAATGGACCGCCGCATTGTTGAGTATTTCAGTCAGGCCCGAGACGATATTTTGCTTTGATGTCTGCAAAACAACATTTTCCAGCCCAAGATGCTTTAGGCAAAACTAGAAAGTCACATCATCTGTGCTATATCCGTAACCGATGTGTTTTTGCAAGATGCTCCGAGTGTACTGACCACAGCTGTGGAGAGCACTCGTTAATTGTTAGTCATACTTGTATGTAATGACTTTGAGTTATCGCTGACCTTAAATATCACTTTCTGTTTTTAATTTATATGTAAGAAAACAAAATGTATATTTTATTTATCTTTAACAGAGTTATACTATTAACAAACTCTACACTGTAATAAATAAACTAACTGTAATAAATTTGTACCATTAAAATCTTATAGCAACTCTCCAGCTGCAACAGCCAAGGGGTGGTGTTTTGAGGTTACAAAATAAGTGCGCAAATAAAGGGTTAAAGCCTCAGAAGTAGAACCCTAAAAGCCTCAAACTATGTGATTTATCGAAAAGGAATTTAAATCGTTTTATGAAACAAGCATATTTGCTTGAATATATTCAGTTTAAAAAAAAAACTACATACATACTAACAGAACAATTAAAGTCTATCTATACAGCCTTGAGCGTTTATGTACATACATACATACATACATACATACATACATACATACATACATACATACATACATACATACATACATACATACATACATACAAACATACATGCATACATACGTGAGTCTATATCTTTTAATAACACATTTGCATGAGTGAACATAACCTTGCAATAAGTATAGTGCAAAAATAAACGGGTCTCATTAAAATTATGTATATATAAATAACCGTAACCAAGGACTATAAAAATACCCAATGACCTAACTCTAGAGCTTCCACGTTAAATTCAAAAGTTCTAAATTGAATTATTTAGACTCCTAACCAAAATTTTTAAACTAAATACGCCTAATAGAAAAACTAAACCGAATTTCTCTACTACTAAACTTTTCATGCCAAAAGGAGTATATTGAAAGACTTTTGATGAATTTTCGCATGATTATTGATAACACTAACTCGCTACTGTTATTATAAGATTACAAACTACGTTTTACTCTGAGAAAATTACTTTTAACTGTTTACGTTTTGAAGGAAAAGATCTTAGGGAAACCATGTTAAACACTTTAAGTCTTGTTAGATTAAGGCCACACTCTATCGAGATAACAAAACTTAAAGATTTCAATAAAAGGTGTCCCACAAATCAAGGTGAATCACAATCCTGCGATTCTATTTATTATTATTTGTATCAACATTACTTGAACTACTATTACGACTTACCAGTATATATTCAACTTGTAGTGATCGTTATAACATTTCATTAAACTTTTTGGTTGACCTCATTCTTAGTGAAAACATTGAGTTATTTTGAGCAAGATAATTACGTTTTTATCAAACTTAATTTCGCGGTTCTTAAACTTCAAACGCACAATAGTCAATCCTGCTGCCCTTGTATATAATTATATAAATTAGAATGAAAAACAGGGGATGCAGCTGAGTAATAAAGAAGCTTAATTGGCTGAGCATAATAGTGGCTTGGTAACAGCATAGGAGTTTCTGAAACGCATTATAAAATCTTCTTCTGAGAACGAACATCCTTCACACAAAACCTCTTGTAAAACACCACTAGATACGTGTTCATTCTTAATAAGAGCTTCCATACCTACAACGGTTACACGAGAACAATAACTTATATCCAAACGGCGCAAATATCTTAGATTTTTAAGTATATAAGCAGCTGTATCATCCGAGATATCACATCCGGCTAATATGAGGTCTTCGAGACCAGGTAATCTGCTTTCATTTGAGTATAAAGGGTTTAGTGTAATAGGGCCGAGTAACTGTATCATAAATTTATCATAAATAGCGCTACACCATGATAAGTTTAAATACTTCAACTGAGAACAATCTACTCTCATGAGAGCTGATATTGTCGCAGCAGTGCTTAAACTTAAATCCATACCCTCTAAGCGAGGCAAGCGCCTCAAAAGCCATTCTAATTGTTTAGCTGTCGTATTTGTACATGAAAGTTTCAATAGAGAAGGTTGACGCCTAACAACTCCACAAAGCATCGAAGTGGTTAAAGTCCGATTAGATATATCTATCTCGCTCCACAGGCGATTATCTAAGCACCATTGGTTCCAAGCTTTAGAGACTAACATGCAATTTGCAATGTCACCTTTACTTAAATACATGAAAACCTGAACCCATAGTCTTCTATTTAGCGGATGTTTTCCATCGTCAGTCATTATGCAAGTCTCGTGCTGAGTCAATGGTCCAGGACGAACAACCGTAATTGCAGTGTGCGTAATCAACGGACATCGGATATTTTCGGGAACTTTGTCAAACGATTTGTGTTTAGGCGCCTTAAATGTAAAAAGTGCACAGGAAAGTAACATTTTTTTTTTTTTTTTCAAAGATAATAAGCAACCTTTTTTACGTTCTGGTCTTTTTTTAAAGAAATAATTTTCCACATAAATCTTTTGAGATACATAGTCTGGTTAATTTCCATATACTCAATGTTTTCATCATAATCTGCCTCTTAAATTTCTAGGAAAGTCGTTTTGTCCGACTAGAAGTACTAAAACTTTTAGTTTTAAAATAACTTAGTCCAAGTGACTCACTACTAATTTGAAAATAAAGCATATTGAAGAAAGTGGCTATTTTTTTGCTTATCAGTAACATTTTCTTTTTAAATATACATACATTTAATTATTTTTAAATATTTAATTATTCGTTGAGGTTGCAAATTTAATAGCACATTTGCATTTACAGATCGAAAGCAAAAAGCAGAAATTACCTTTAACTTTTTCATAAGTGGTTCGAGTTCACATTTATTATCTGAGCCTTCACAACAAACCTGAACATAAATTATTGCAGATTTAGGATACACACATACTAGCATATTCATATGCATAACCTCGTGCATAGATTCATACCTTACTCTTACTTTCTTTAGAAGTCGTTTCGTGATTATGGCCATTGGGCGCTTTTATATCGATGTTGTGTATCCTATCTACACTTAGTTTTGCTTTTTGTAAAATTTGCTTCAAGTTTTGAACCTAAATTGGAAGAAGACTTTAAAAATTTCCTAAGAAATACGAGAAAAGCTTCAAAAACTGAAAAGTAATTTAATTTCTTTACCTTATAGAAGATTTCTTAAATACTTACTTTGTTAGCCATTTGATTATTAGACATGGGCTTTTTTTTTGATAGAGATTTTTCGGGTTTAATATGATTTTCTCCTGGACTAAGGTCGTTTGATTCTTCTTGCTTGAGAGCCATCTGGAGAACAAAAATAAACAAAAAAAAAACAAAAACACGAAGATTAGGCGCCTTGTAAATCTATCTACGAAATATTCCTGTTCAAAAATTTATTTATAATGAAAAGAAGAATTATTTAGCTATGTATCATAGAAAAGAAAAACAAAAACATTATTATACCTTGCGCTTATATTCGCTCATGTGACCGCTCGCTTTTTGAGGAGAAAATTTCTCTGCCTAAATTAACAAGATGTTAGTTCAAAGTTTCATTCTAGAAATCTAGTTCTTAAAAAGATTTTTACATGACAGATGTAGCGAGGATTGTAGAAAAGTGAATTGTGTACACGGTTCGTACAGAAAACACCGACTTTTCCATATTCGGCAAAAATGCAACATTTTTACCTGATCAAAATGTGTGACCACTAATCATTAAAATAAGTATTTTTTTTATTTATTTGAAAAAATAACATATATATATATATATATATATATATATATATATATATATATATATATATATATATATATGCTATAAATTTTTTTTTAAAACATTTTGGTTAAAAAAAATTATATAGCAAAACTAAAAAAATGAGAAAAAAGTAAAGAAAATAAAATTTTGCCAGTAAAATAAAATTTCTTGACTTTAACGCCATTCTATAAATAAGAGACAGCTTAAAAGATTTCCCGATTGTAAAAGTTTTTGCAAATAATTTCCACGAGTTTCCCATTTTTTCCTTAACATTCGCTTAGTCAGTAGTTTTCACTGTTTTCCGGACCCTATACAAACCCTCTATAAAGTTAAAGCTATTTTAGTGAGGAAGCAACGGTTAAAAATGGGGGAAAAGACTTTCACCTTCTTGTCAGTGCAACATTTCGGACACTCCCAGCAATTGTTTACTTTCTTTGACATTTTGCATGGTGAAGATTTCTTTAAGCATTCTGGATGTACAATCTCAGAACATATGGAGCATTCCATTAGTATACGCTCATCTTCTTTATGTCCATTATGGCAGATGTAACATTCAACATACGCAGGGAGTTTGGGCTAAACAAAAACATATATTTGCAAAGTACACAATAACTCCCATTCTTATTTGAAGTTCCATAAAGCATCGTAGCTCGTCTTTCTTATTTCGGTTCAGCTAGATTCAGTAAATTTCAGTCTTAAAATCATTTTACTTGACGAAATTTTAATTATAACTTTGTTAAAATTTGGGGAATTTGTTCCTTCTTATACCGTGAGTGTTGAGAAAAGCAGATCTCACTAGTCTGTGAGATTTCACCGCTTGATGAACAAACATTTTGGGGAAAAACAAATAAATAGAAAATAATTCCACGAAAAAATGTATTTTTTTTTTACAAGTAAAGCTAATACTCGTTCTGCTAATACTCATTCTACAGGTAAAGCTCATATTTTTATTTACATAACTTACATTTTGACAGAATCTCCTTGCACAAGACTGCTTTAATAGACCGGGTCCACCGTTCTTGATCATATCCAAGCAATAACGACACTCTTCACAATTTTTCCGTAAACATCCCTCGCAAACACGGCAACGTACACGACGCACAACTGTCTTGCTCTTCTTACCATGCTCTTTTCGCTTCTCAGATTCTATGCGAACTTTGCGTTTATCTTTTAACAAGGGAGATTGAATTTCATTTTTAAAATTATTTCTGGTTATAGCTTTTGGAATATCTTCTAAAGGAATTTTTCTTTTTTCCAAATACTTGTTAAGTTTTTCTTTAAACATCGGCTTTGACGGAATTTTTTTAGATGATACAACTTTTTTGGTTGTGAGTTTTTTGATTGGCGAATTTTCCAAAGGAACATTTACAGGAGACGATAGATTTTTCTGAATCATAAAAGGAACCTTTAAAATATCAATAAAGACCTTTAAAATATCAACAATCGAAGATCAACAAAACAATCAAAGCAAACCTGGTCAGGAAAATCAAGATGATCGTTTAATTGCTTGAAAATATTGACACCTTGACATGCCAAAAATTGATCGTCATCTTCATGGTGTTGTAGCAACTCCTGTATAAAAAAACTTTAACTACACACAGGTTTACCTAAAAGTGTAGTGATCAAAATACCTTGGATTTCTAAAAGTCCATTTTTTAAGGTAAAAAAAAAAAAAAAATGCAATAGTGTTGAAAGGGCTCAGATAACAACTCTTGTAAACAAAAAAGTTGACAAGAAGTTCACAGAAGAACTAAAGAAGCATATTAAGAAGAATTTTGTCCATTAGAAAGACTGCTGAAACTTTTCAACTTGATAAAAGGATTGTGAGGTCAGTGTTGTCAAACCTATCTGACTTTTGACAGAAGACTCTAAGCTCTCAAATTAGAACAACCAAAAAGTTTCTTTTTTCAAATGACTACAGAGCTATGGCCTATCCATCGATCATCAAAATTTTATTAGATGAGAAGCTATTTAATGCTATATCATCAACAGAAAGGCTAACAAAAATCAAAAGACAATCTGGCCAGATTTTGGCTCAAAGACTTTTGGAGTTCATTCCAGCCAGATTTGAATCCACTTGATTATTCAACACTGAGGATTGTGGAGAGCAAGGCATGCAAAATGACCCACTCAGGTCTCTCAAGTTATTCATTAAAAGAGCATAAAACTTGGTCTAGGGAATACCTCATCAGTACTTACTAGGCCTTCTGCCCACATCATTAAACAAAATGGAAGTCAAATAAAATCTTAAGGTAGACAAGGCATTTATCTCAAGCTTTTTTTTTCAAGAAATGATTATTTTTGTCTTAAAACTTCAGTAGTAATAAAACTCTACAAATTACTGCCACACCCTGTAAAATTTTAAAAATAAAATAAATAAATTACTTCTAATCTATCAATAAGATCCACTCCATCATCTTTTAAATCCTTTGGAAAGTTGAGCTTTGCAAATGGCCATATACGAAATGATTTGCACAGATCTTTTAAACCTTTTAGTTCATATGTTGTTAGATAAATATTTGCCCATTTTTGCTTTGCTTTTTTGGTTTCTTCCACAGCATCATCTTTTACAGCTTTCAAAAAGTTTTCATCTTCAGCTTCAAATTCAAGAATTCTTCTTTCATCTAGATCTCGCTCAAGTATATCAACATAAGCTTTTATGACATACCAATGCAGTTCAGCAAAAAAAGGAAAACAAAGTCGGCGAGGAACCTTGAAAAATTATGAAAAGTTTTCAGAAAATAAAAATAATTTGATCAATAAGTCCAGAAAATACATAAAATTCAAAAAACATTAACTTTAATTTACATATATATGAACTTAAGTTGTACATGAGTAGTTTCTTCAATTTTGGCTGCTTTTAGTTGAAGAGAAATATTGTAACTGTGAACAAAGTTCCCACCAAACACTAGAGAGTCCACTGGAGTATAAACACTGTGTATCCAGCCTAAAATGTCAATTATTATAACTCATTAATTCTAAATCTATTAATAGTAATTTAAAACATACACAAAAGCTAAGTGAAAATATTAAGAGCATTAAAAACTTATTTATTCAGTTGAAAACAACAGTAAAATTTGAGACCATAAAGCACAAATGAAAAAAAAAAAAAAAAAAAAGTGAAAACCTGTTGGAATCATAAAAGTATCTCCTGCTACTAAATGAACCCGGTGACATTGATTTACAACATCTCCAAGAAACATATCTTGCTGACGACCAGACAAAACCCAATCTTCATAATACTTCAAGTTTTCATCTGTAGGGGGGATTAACCAAAACACCTTTTTAAAACAAAATCAAGAATTCATGTACATCAGAGCAGGTATTTTAGGAATGAATCAAAATTAAAGTTTTATTTTTATTAAAAGCTAAACTAAAGACATTTTTAAAAATTATTTAGTTGGAAAAATATTTTAAACATTTTACTAACAGATAAAAATAACAAATTACAACTACATTTATTTTAAATCCATATAGTAATATTAATTCTGATTGCAATCATCTTATTTCATGATAATGTAAATAAAAGTAAATGGAAATCACCTATGCACTATGGTCTTTTGAAACAAAAACAATAAAAGTGATCTTCATGGTAGAGCAACTCAACATACATACTTAATGTATTTTAACTGAATCTTGTTACATTAATCAAAACTTTTTGATTTTACTGACAGACTGTTTAAACAAGCAATAGGTTTTTTTTTTCATAATGTCAAAATCTAACACTAACAGCTCACTACTTTGTGCATAATGTCAACATTCTAACTTTAATACCTTGCTACTTTGTGGAATATATTGAAAAAATCAATATATGGATCACTATATGGAGAAATATTAACATATGGATCACTGGAGAAAAATCAATATATGGATCACTGGAGAAAAAGAAAACTTTACCTTAGCTCCTTTAAGAATATGATACCATACTGAGGTGCCTCCAAAGTCAATATGGAAATCTGTATAGCAACCAGCAACACTCATCAGGCAATATCTTTTTAAAAGTATTTTCAATTACATAACAGTATGTTAAATAAATGAAAAAAATTTTTTCTAGATAACAACAGAATGATAATTACTTGCGCACTTTAGGATACTTCATATTTTCAACAACATTAGTGGTATCCTTCTGTTCTGATAAAAGATGTTTTGGCCACACCATTTGTACCCAATCAAGATCAGCTTCAACCTGAAATTTTTCATGAAAAATTATCTATTTTGCCTCAGGTAATCTTTTCATTAGAGATCAAACAGAATAATGAAATTCATATTTTTTTAATTTATTGAATTGAAAAAAAAAATTCCTAATTAAATCTTTTTTTACATATTTTCTTCAGTAAACTGCTTATTTCAAGGAGCTACTTTCAAAAACTATATTGTTAAAATTATTTTCAAATGAGATTGTAAAATCTAATGTATCATTCACACTGATATCTTCTGATCTATAAAGCTTTTAAAATAAATAAGTGAAATGGCCATAAAATCAAATGCAAAAATTGCCATAAAAGACTTATGTTCAAATAAGTATTGCAATTTTTTTTTTTTTTTTTTTTTATAGCAAATGTAAATATATAGGAAAACCCACTTACTATGTTTCATGAAATAGTTTTACAAATCTTGAAGATACTTATATATAAAATAAAATTTTGCTGTTTCTGAATACAAATCTCATGGTTTATTCTTAAACTTAAAGTATGAAATTAAAAATGTAAATAAAAATTTTACTATCAAACTTACAATATCAGGACATTTCACTAGCCTGTCAAGTCCAGTATGACTGAATTCTAGACTTGTTACATTTAAGATTTTTTCTCTCTCTAGCCCCATATAGTATTTGACCCATTGATGCACGCTCATTTGGATGGCCTCATGTGTATCACAATCAAACACATCAACTGTTCGGCGTGCACCTAAAAAATAAATTTAAATCTATTGAAGCATTTTTATCTAGTTTTTGTAAAAACTAGATAAAAATGTTTTTTGCAAAAAAAAAAAAAAAAAAAAAAAAAAAAAAAAATTCAACATAAACATTAACAACATGCAAATATGTTTTGAATTGAACAACTGAATCCAAACCTAAAAACATTTTATCTGAAATCACAATAATGTGTGTAGGTAGGTCAAAAATATTTTAAAAGAATTATTTTGAAAGTAGTATATAAGATGTAGAATAATTTAAACATTAAAAAAGATTTTACTTTTAAATTATAAATAATTTGAAATCTTAACTCAAAGCTTTTTTTTATATTTTTTCCTCAATTAACTTTATCTAAGACAAATGTTGTTCTTAGAAATACCAAATAACATATATTTGCTAAACATTTAAAATAAAATTATTAAGAATTAGTCACTTTTAAAATATATTTCATTTATTTTTACAAGACAATTAAGGATAAGGCAGCACAATACACTTTTATTGTATTTTCATGCAAAAGTAAAATAGTTAATTACCTACATAGCTCTTTACATCTATCACACTGAACAAATCTGCATCTGGCATTCTAAGTTGAATAATTACAAGTTCTATTAACAATAAGTTAATCTGACAAACTTCCACCATATTTTATAAGAATTTAAACAGTTTTCATATTTAAATTCTTTACATAAATACCCTCTACTCAAGATATTTTAATTAAAAAAGTTAAAAGAAAATGAAACTCCATTGCACAATTATTTTTCTCTTTTTCAATACAACTATGATATACTAATTGAAAGTGTTGTTTACTACAACACAGATGACTATTTTAGAACTTACTAATATAATCAGAAACACGGATAACTATTTTAGAACTTACTAATATAATCAGAAACACGGATGACGATTTTAGAACTTACTTATATAATCAGAATCACAGATGTTATAGGCTTACTTTTAAAACCATCTAGTTCTAGTTAAAAATTTTTTTCAAAAAACAATCAAAAAACCCTAAACATCTAATTTTAGTAAACATAATAGTTTTTATTTTTAATGCTAGGGAAATATTATAGTTAGTCATTTAGAAACTTTGCATCATAGGGTAAAATTAAATTTTCCATAAAAATGCATTCAAAGTCAACTTTTACAAAAACAATGGGCTAAGGTTCAAATTATTGCATGTTGCTGTTCATTGTTTAATACACATAATGGAATTACACACTTAGTGGCAGAAGAAAATAGGGATTTGTAAAAATAAGAAAAATGAAAAATGTAGGAGTAAAAACTGACTTATGAAAAATAAATTACTACAAATACATTATAAAAATTAACTATATTAATATCAATCAAATGATTTTTTGACGTTTGAATAAAATGTTTAATAATGTAAAAAGTATGTAGACTATGAGAGCTAAATTACCTATATCAGAACAGCTGTCTTATAACTGTATTTAACTTTAACCAGGCCTTTTATTGTAAATCTGCATGGCCTGGAGAACTCTAAAGGTTTTTAATTACAATTATGAAACTGCTATATAGTTCAAACTATAATATAAAAACTTATTTTTTCTTTAAATGACTCTTACTTCAGTCCTAGACCATCTTTACGCTTAAAAAGTATGGGGATATTGAAACCATTTGCTTGAACATATTTCAAATTGAAATCTAAAAAAAAAAAAAAAAAAAAAAGAGGTAACTCAAAGTACAATATGCTAAAAAGATTGCTTTTTAGCATACAACAAATTCTAACTTATCACAAATGTAATATTAAGACTACCAATTTATTTTTTCCAGCTAAGATTTGATTGAATTGAAAAATATATAGAAAAGCAAAGGTAAGAATTAAATATAGCAGAAGAAATATTTCAACACTTGTTTCATTCAGCTAACAAACCAAATATTTTTACAAAAGAGATGGAAGAGGCATATTATAGTTTAAAAAGAAATTTATTTTTAGATAAAAGTACACAATTAGGATTGGGTATAAGAGGTTTTGGAGGGTCACTAACTGTGCAGATTAAGAGGTTTTGGAGGGTCAATAACTGTGCAGATTAAGGAAATAATCATTAATTTTTAGAACTATTTACTTTGGCCCTCCATTTCCAGTATGACATCTTTTAAATTTTCATTAAACTTTTTATCTACAAGCTTTTCTTCCACAGAGAATTGTCTCTTTCCTTCAATCTCATCATCTATTTTTGAATCATTATAAACTTTTGCCTCCCTCGCTCTCTAAAAAAAAAAAAATACTTAAGAGAGTTGAAAAAGTTTCACCAAACTTGTTAAAACATTAAAGTATAATAACTAATATGAAGTTTAAAACGTAAATTAATACCTATAAGTATATATTTATATAACATTTATTAACTTAAAAAATCAAGTTAATTGACTTTTGTTAATCAGTGGAACAAGTTTATGTTTTGCCTTCATGTAAGAACTTTTCAATTTCCTATCCACTTGGTTAAATAAAAAAAAGTTGAGTTTCTATCTCTATAACAGAACGTATGGCAAAACAGTTTTGTGTAACTTTATCTATACATGGAAATGCTAATATGCATTTATTGCTTTTCTCTACAACAAATTTGTAATAGAGATTTTGTCTCCAAACTTTATTTTGTATTTAGTTTATTATTGCTTTATTTTCATGTTTAAGAAAATACAAAAGTAAACAATAATTGTATAGTTGATAACATATTCCATAAATCTAGACAAAAATTTTGCTTAAAAAAAAAAAATACGAACAGTCAAAAATACTGCTTAAATTCCTTCCAGTAAATACATTTATTGAAAATTGTTTACATTTGTATTTGTGATGGAACAAAACATGTTTAAAACTATAGTACTAATTTAGTAAAAACTTTAGAACCTAAGAAAAATTAAAGCTTAATGTTTTTTTATTTTATGACCTTTTTAGGTAAGCTGTAAAAAAATAAAGTCTGTTTTTAAGTAACTTGTAATTCCAGACAAGGATATTAACAATGACTATGACATATGCACTGTTTATTACAAACTACACCATAAAATTTGAGACAAATATAGAGAAATTATATTTAAACAGTTACCAAACTGCGTCCGAAGCCATCCATTGCTAATAGAGATTACTAACTCAGACTTTTTCTTTAAAGATAGTCAGATTACCATTTGCAGCATATTCATTGTTAGACTTTTTTTCAGGCATGATGGCCCATATTTA
Organism: Hydra viridissima; assembly: GCF_058129835.1. Classification (NCBI taxonomy): domain Eukaryota; kingdom Metazoa; phylum Cnidaria; class Hydrozoa; order Anthoathecata; family Hydridae; genus Hydra; species Hydra viridissima. Next base: position 10,830,836 of record NW_028324306.1, on the reverse strand, counting down.
GGGCCGTCTGTTGCGGGTTTTTAAAATCTTTAGAAACCTTTCAAAAACCTTGTTTCCATGTTTACGAAAAAGTAAGGTAAAAGTCTTTAAATCTAAAATGCCGATTGTAGTTTAGTTTCAGATAACTTAGGAAAAAAATTTTTATTTATCAAAAAGCTTCAGATTCTTGACGAAGAACTTAAACGAATTGCTTCATAAGACCTAACTTTATTTCCAATAGGGGGTATCAATACGTATTAAGGCCCTATAACTGGTTCCTACTTGAAATTATATTTTCCTATTTTGATTTCAGTTAACTTAGGCAATGAGTACAAGCGTTACCGATTGGCATTAAAAAATGAAAAATTTCAGAAAGTTGGCTTATTTTAGGTAGAGATAACTTCTGGTTTTGGGTAATGCCGTGGCTAATCTTGATGATAAAATTCTCAATCATGAATAAGTGTTTCTTTTAGAACAAGAACAAAACTTTTAAGTTTTTTTAACGTCATATAAAATTTACAGCATGGGTACATACAAAAAAAGGATATATAAACAAACGGAATGAGCAGTTGATGGCTCTGCGATGATCTTTTTGTTGTTACCTTCTAGTTGTAAACTTTTCTAATTATAAACAATCTTAACTTTTTCCTTTAACTTTGAAAGGTCATTGTGCCGGTAATAAAAATAAACTAGATTATTTACTTTAGGAGAAAAAGTCTTATAGTGTTTCTTTGAAAGTAGTTGCAAACACCCTTGTTCCACCTTTAATTTGTAAACCTTGCTTAATAAGTAGGGTAGGGCGGGGCTAGTTGTGCAACTTTTACTAAATCTAAAAGATCTCTTGAACGGTGTGTCGGATTTACATAATTTTTTCACTATTAGAAAGATAATTTTATAAATTTGCTAAAAGTTGCTTAAGAAAAAAACAAAGAAGTTTTTAGATTTGTTTGAGAAAATATTCCCTGAAGTTTATCAAGCTGCTCAACCTGCCCCAGCTGGGGCAGGTTGAGCAGCTGTGTAGGGTAAGTTAAAAATAAAATTAGTAAGTAAAATTTTTATTTCTGAACTTTTGACTTATATTTTATTTACTAAGTAATATTTAAGTAAAAATATTTTTAAAAGAAGCAAAAATTTTATAGTTTTAAATCACATTAACATATTTTTTTAAAAAAAGGGTTTCAGATATCTGTTTTTAATAATGATTAATTTAAAAGTGTTTATGGATCTTAAAATGTTTACCCAAAGAAATTTGTTTCTCCCTATCCAATAATGCCGTTTTATTAATCAATTTTTTAAATTAACTTTATTAATTAATTTTTTTCAAACCTGCTCAACTTATCCCGACTAGAATAGGTGACACAAAAGTTAGGTTATAAAAAGAGCTATAATACTTAGAGAAAATGGCTAAGTATAACCGAAAGTCAAATAAATGGGTAAAATATCAACACTTAGGTGTTGTCAGATAAATATTTTTTTAAGAATATAAGAGAAAAATAGCAAAAATTTTTTTTACTTTTATAGTTCGAAAGTACCCGTGCTTCTCAGTTGACCGTGGTCCAACAACCATTTGATGCGCATTGTATTACCATTATATATATACCTATCTTTCATCCATTAAATGTTTAGTAATTTGATGCGTTGTTTTTGAGATATTTTAGTTGTCCAACTTGCCCCAAAGCTTCACTGGCCCCGCCCTGCCCTACACAGATACTTTAGAAAAGAATTCCGAAATTTATCTTTCGGTTTTGAAAATTGTTTCTTTAGCCACGTGATTATGCGTTTCATTTTTTGTATTTACTTTAAAGATCAGTTATTCGAATTTTCTAAGCAGCTTTATTTCATTTTGATTTTTTACTTTTTATTTTGTATTTAGTCGTAATGATGACTTTTCTAATGTTTTTTACCATAAATTAAGATTTAATTTGTAAGAAGTCTTTACTTTATCAAGCAGATTCATTATGTTATATTCAATTTCAGTTTTGCCAAATTATTCTTGAACTTCGTTATTTTTTACGTTTCTTTAACCTGAAGATTTTTTTTTTTGAGTTATTAATTGTTGTTTTGTTTTTTTTTGTCTTGTTTTTTTTTTTTTTTTTTTGATATTTTTTGATAATGATGTTCAAATCTTTCGTTGGTTGTGCTGGCATCACGTGATTTTGAAGTTTTTAACTGTCAACAAAACTAAATACTAATTGAGGTGGATGCGTGTAACTTTTTTAAGTAAGTAATTACAGTTAGTGGCATAGAGATTCTTTAGATTTTTTAGATTTTTTAGTACATAATAATTTTAAATTCAAAATCCTTTAAAATACTTTTCAAATATGATTAGCTTCAGACTCTTCCTCAATATGGTACTTCCAACTCTCGCAGTTGAATTAAACTTTAATTGCAGACTACCACGATAGACTCGTTATTTCTAGCTATTGTAATGATAAAATATAACCATATTTTTTAAAATCCATTTATTGAAACGTTTTTCTTTTGTTGTTGTTTTTTTAAATATAATCGTCTTTGGTGTTAATACCAAAGAAAAATACTTTATTGTATAGAGAAATCCCGACGTTGACAAAAGAATTTCATCAGCTTATATCCGCCCGGTGAACTTTAGCTCAATACGATTTAATGAAGTCAAAATTGCATTTTAAATGCGATTTAATGCGATTGTCCACTTTTTTGCAAAATTCTTGGTTATGAACTGGAAATCTGGGAAAAGATGTCACTTCCTTTGATGCATCTATTAGAACAACCATTTTATAGTTAATTTTTGAATTCACTATTTTATAGTTAATTTTTGAAATGTCATATATGTAGAAAAGCTTTTTGCCCGAATTAGAAGTGGCTTCCACGGCTTCACTTTTCGGATCGAAGTTAGACATCTAGTATATATAATATATCATTGAAAATTTCTAGGTTTTGAAAGTCATGTAAACTTTTCACCAATTTGGCATTATGAGGATCAAAAGACCAAGATACAAAACTTTTTTGTCTTTTGTTGTTATTGCAATAAAATACTTAGTTTCGGCATTTCTTTTTCGGCTCATTTTTAAGTACCGAATAAATTTAACTTTAGAAAGCTTAGTTTGATTTGTTACGCTTATATATGCTAAGCCTATCATGGTTACAATGCATAGGAAACATGAAGATCAAACGTAGCTAACTGCAATGGATTCGTTGCTGATTTTAATCTATATAATAGGTAAAGTTTTAATATATTTTTGAAATAAGCAGCAAATAAAAACAATCAGAATGAACAAGTGGGAAAAGTTGAAATAATAATTAACAATTTTCTATTTTTGATAAACTTAGATTATCTTTCTTTTCTGATATTTTTCTCGTATATAATAACTTATTGGAAAAAACTTTTTTATTTTATAAGTTGTTGTTTTTTTTTTAGGAAATGGTTTATGCTCTAACCTACAAGTCACCTCACTTGACCTCAACAATCATACTATTGAAGCAAATTTTTCCCTAATGACTACCGAGCGACCTCAGGTGGAAAGCGAAAAGGGAACGGACGGGTCGTCACGTTCAGAGACTTATAAAATGCACAATGGCCTTATGTTACTTCACGCGCAAAGATCGCACTCGGTTTCTGATGTTAAAAAATCTCAGATGATCGATAATTCACAAAGCAGTAGTATAAATTATCACGTACGTAAAAGAACAAGAAATAACGAAACGGTTTTTAAAATACTAGAGTTTAATCGGTTCGGAATTAATATCACACTTAAGAAAAATGACAACTTTACTTACAATATAACAAATTTATTATTACAAAACACAACTAATTTCACCAAAACATTCCCTAATAAAACAGAAAACTGCCGAACAGAAAACCGTACAAATATAACTTGGGAAAGTATCATGAAAGTATCAGGTGTATTAGATAATCAGGAATATCAAAGAGAGAAATTACATACACAGCTGGTAGTAAAGTCAAATAATGTTTATGAAAACCCAAACAGCTCATTAGAAAATATCACTTTCCAAAATTCTCAAGTGGAGCACTTAATTGAGAGGAAAAAAAGAAAAACATTTCAAAGAGAAACCAGAAGACTATTGCTCAAGAATATAAATACGATAAACGTATCAAAAGAAACTTTATATGATTCTGGTCAACCTAAAGAGATATTTAAAAGAAATAATGCAAAGTATAAAAAAACCTCTACAATTGCATTACGAGACTCAGATAATGGTAAATTTAAAAAAATTGATTCGATTTCTCGTATAAAAAGTTTTTAAAACTATTTTTTTTGAATCCATTGAACTTCTAGAAGATTTTCCTGCTTTTCCTAGTTTTCCAGTTGAGAAAATAACAACGTTTAAACCGATTCCTCCTATTACACTAGAAGTTGAAGACAATGAGATTAGTTCTGGTTGAAAGATTCATACAAATAGAAGGAATATTTTCCCAAAATTTAATTTCAAAAAATTTTTTCAGTAGAAAAATATTTTCAGTGTCGAAGAGATTTGTAAGAAGTTCTATTTTTAGATACTTTTAGAAAGTTTTGCAACTTTTTATCTTGTTTTATTGATGCTTTCATATTCAGGCTCCGCAAGAAACGCGATGTTTTATCTTTCAGAATTATTATTATTTGGGAGGGAGAAGATTTTTACATTCTTCGTAAAAACAGAGCTTTTATACTTTTATTCTAAAAACCTAACATAGAAAAAAAGAGGATCAAACTGTTTCAAAAGTCATTTGTAAAAAATTTGTGTTAAATTTTGCTGGGTTACTTTTTACTGGCGTAAGAACTATTCTTTTGAAATTAGTTAAACTGGAGTGGCATCCAATCAACTGATTTATACGTTAATGGCTGCATTAGTCTGGCCATTTTCTGTAGTTACTTTATTTTATTTGTTCGGGTCAACCCTTTATTATTAAATTGATTAGCATTAAAGGGTTTTATATCGCTTTATTTCTACTTTCATTTAAAGAAAAAAATACTTCAGTCACCAAAATTATCTAAACTTCCTCATTCTGTTTTGAAGAGAAAAGCAGAAAGTGTTTTTTAAAGTGTTACCCAGTAGGCAGTGGACGTTTAATGCCTACTGGGTATAATTTTTTTTATAATATAAACACTAAATATCTTCTGTACCACCACCAAATACTGATTTTTTTTTTTTTTTTTGTCAAGATTTAATCGCCGTCTTTTTAGATTTCAATTATTTTTGTACAAAAAAAAATTATATTATGTAAAAAAATATCTTTTAAATAAAAGTTAAGATCAAAATATAATTATTTCTGTTTATTGAAGTTTTAAAAATAAGACTTAAATTTTTTTTAAAGAAAGATAAAAATACAAAGGTTTCGAGTTCTACTTTTTCTTCAAAAAAAATCTAAAATTTCCAGTGGGCACGCGATGTCAAACCGACGTCGGGTTTACGTTGGGTTTTCATCGGCGATGTCAACCGACTTATTACGACGTTGTTATAACGTCGCGATAACGACGTCAAAACGACGTCGTTTTACCAACGTCGTTCTGAAATCGTGCGATGTCTTTTGCCATAAATACGATGTAAATCGACATAGTTTCATTAATTAACAAAATTAATATAATTTTTTTATATTATTTTGTACTGGAAGTTTGAATGCCGGAAAGTAACTTTATCTACCAGTAAAAAACAGATTTTTTACCGCAAACATCTTACTGGAAAAAAGTAGTTATCGTAGATTTCCCTAATTCCGAACAGTCCCTAATTACGAACAGCTTTAGTTCACTTATTGTTGCACCTTTTATTTTTGTGGGATTTTTAAAAGGAAAACTGATTAGTAAATTGGAAGACTAGGGTAATGAGAATATGAAAAAATATTTTCAAAATATATATTGATACCATTAAATTTTTTAATTGCAAGCAAAACACATTTTAAACCCTGAAAAACCAACAATTTAAAACCGATTTAAAAAAAAAGACAGTTGAAATTGCATACTATTCGATGTAGAATTTGATGGTGATTATTTATCTGAAAAAAAAGTCAAAAATTAGCAATACTTCGTAAGATATCTTAAAAGCAGTACTTTTCTGCATAATTAAAACGTTACCCAAATTCTAAACAGATTTTGAAACGCCCTTTTTTTTTTTGCAAAAGTTAGCGTTTTTATGTGCATGTAATTAAAAACAATATTTAACAATAGTAATATAACGACATTAACTAAACAACAAACATTTTTTGGAATTTGATATGTACATTCGGAATTAGAAACACGTGTTCCAAATTCCAAACGAAAACTTTACTTTTTAAATTTTAAAAGTTAACAATATTTTTATAATAAATATACTTGTTGCTTAATATTGTTCGATTTAGTTTAGGTTCCAGTTTATTTATTTAAAAAAATTAATATGAAATTCAAAAAGCAAGCGGAGTTATTCAATTTTTAGAACGATTTTGTTCGGAGTTAGGAAAATCTACGGTATTCTACCGGATAAATTATTATTACCGGGAAGATATATTTATATCTGGGTAATTCCGTGTCAAAACAACAACAAAATTTCAAAAAAATAACCCACTATCTCTAAATGACTTAATTCTTTCAACAAAGATACTTAACTAGGCTAAAAAGAATTCCACAAAGTTGTTTTAAACAAATCGGAATATTTTAAAAGTTATGCTCGTTTAAAATTCAAAACTTTGTAACATTTTTACTTATCATGCGCCCCTAGCAACGTCCTTAGTAACAAGAAAATGTCAAAACATACGTTGTTACCTTAACTATATTATTTCATAATTTGAAATTTTCCACATATTATTAGATGCTAAACCATAAAATTATACTAAGAAATAATAATTTTTTATATTTATTAATAAATCAAAAAGAGTAAACTGGCATTTTTAATAAAATTTAAAAGTAAACAGGCTTACTATAAGAGGAATTACAGAAAAGGTTATGATCTATATATTTCCAAACTTCATATTCTTAAAGTATATATAAATACCTAAAAAAAAAAAAAAAATTGAGTTGTTTTTCGACTCACTAATCTAAAAAATTTAATTTTTATTTTTGATTGAAAGAATATTGAGAATGAGACAGAAAATTGATAGGTATTTATGTTTAGGCACAACCAGAAAGTAAGAGTTCTTACTTATGTGTAAAACTACAATATGCATATGTAATAAACTCAATTAAAAATACTTAAATATTAAAAACAGGCATTTTCACTCAGAGCTAGTCAAAAATAAGAGGTATTTTCACTTAGGTATAAAAATGCAATATTCATGACATACATGTCTATGAATAGTATTCATGTCCGTAAATAAACTCAATTTTAAATATCAAAACACATTAATTCTTTGAATTCCATGTTTTTATGAATTGACAAATTTATATTCAAATCAGTGAACTTCTTCACATATTCCTTTGTTTTTCTTTGGACTGTATAATAAAACAAAATTAGGTAATATTTGTTAACAAATGAAAAAATACTGTCATATACATATCATAGACATATGCAAACTGTCAATTCTAAGAAATAATTGATAAAAGGAAGCAAGCAAATGTTTTTTAAGATTCAAGGGCCATGTTGGTGCATAAATTTAAATCCCACATCAACTTTGCACATCACTTTGCATCTCACAATTTTTAAACTTGTAAGTCAAGATAGGGATAGTGTCATCACTGCAGTATTTCATCTTAACTTCATTTTGACATACAGGAATAAATTCATGAAAGTCTCTTGTTCCTGGTATTGTTTTTACATTTTTAAATCGTTCAGATTGTAATAATCTTGTTTCTATCAAACTTTCACTTGAAATATAAATAAAGTTTATACCTTTGATGTTGTTAGTGCAATATGTAAACATATCACGTGAGTTTAATATTTGATTTGTAGAAACTCTCTGCAAACTAGCATTAGCTACAAGCCGTTTAACTGTTCCTCCTATACCATCACAAGGTTGCTTTCCATGGCTGGTTGCAAAGAAAACCCATTTTGCATCTATTCCAAAGTCTGATTTATGCTGACATAGATTAAAAATATTTTTGCAGTTTTTATATTGAGATGAACAGCCATCAGAAAAGTAGATCACATTTACAATGCTGGGTATCTTTTGCTTTAGATTATTGATAATTGATTTTTGTACCTCGTAAACCATTGGTACATCATGATTGTTATCATCTGATATAATGCAATATGAAGTGGATTGCAACACTTGATTTTCTTTATAGTACACAACTACTGGATGAAGTGTGCACTGAAGATTATTCCAATGAAAACCTTGTACTTCATCCTGCACAACAAAACTATAGTTTTCTGCAAAATCTCCTAGAACTATTGCACTATTTGATGGCAGTTCTTCTTTAAGATTTTTTAAATATTTAGATTGGCATTTAGAAATATATGAATGTGCTGTTAGCTTGACTAGTTTTTCCATCACCATATTTACATAATCTGGTATGCTTACAAGCTGTATAACTAAATCTGATCTATCAGTAGTAACCCATTGGTTAAATTCGATAGTATCTTCTTCCTCAAACTGTCCTATTAGTTCGAATAGCTTTTCTTCTAATTTAGATGTATTTTTTGGACATTGTGTACATCGATGTAACATGCATTCTTTGTTTTGCATATCACAAACAATAAATTTATATAGTTCATGGTAATCAATTTTAATGGGTAGGAGAATTAACTTCATGTTTTGATGGTAGATACAAATGCACACAGAATGGGTTCCTGATGAGTTTGGCAAAACACACCATTTAGGTCTTAAAACACAAAACTTGGAAAAACCTAACTTTACATGTGGATATCGAACTTTAAATGAAACAAATAACTCTTTTAAGCTTGATAAAAGTAGTCGCTTTTGCATATGGAGTTTCCAACTAACACTTACAAAATCCTTTTGACCAGGCATCTGGCGAGAGTTTTCATCATCTTCATAAAAATTTTTTACTAAAGTATTTATTTGATCAGGGAGCATTTTACCTCGCTTAGTTTGTGGAACTGCAAGAATTCCTTCCTTCTTTGCTAAAGATCTAGATTTTATTATTAGATACTTTGAAACACCAAAATACTCACTAGCTGCTTCAATTGACCATTCTTGTGGGCACAAAGTCAATATTTGAATTTTGTCCCTAAATGAACAGCATTTTTCAAGTTTATCTTTTATCAAAACTAACATATTTTCGAACTGAACAACTTTTTTTTTTAAATCAAGAATATATTCATTATCAAAAACTTCAACTTCTGTCAATGGAATTTTTAAAGAACTTGATAACTTTTCTTTGAAAACTGTTGTAATAGTTTTAATTTTTTTTTCCCCAATACTCATACGATTCGCAAATGGCTGTCCATGAAGCTTGACTGGTGACACGCCAATTATACTGAGACAATCCGAAAGTTCTTGTCTGTTTTTATTTATATCAGCTTCTTGTTGAACGTGAAATACATTTTCTTTATTTATACTTTCATTTGTGTAATCATCAGAAATATCAATGTTATCAGTATTAATTTCAGTGGAAGCTTTTAATTTGACTAAGCAATTTGTACAAATTTTTTGACCAGGTACAATATTGAACCTGTTGTTTAAAGCTATGGTTCTTAACGTGACTACTCTGAGAGATGCTAAATTAAAAAATATAACTTAATAAAATAAAATATGCCTAGTATTAACAAACATAAAGACCTTAATATTATGACAAAGTAACATTTATAAAAAACTTTATGACAAGCTTTACTAACCTTTGCACGGTCTTTTGTGAACTAACAGTGGATCACAGCATTTATTCTGAAACACAGGGAACTTCTCAAGATAGAACTTTTGATGATGAAAACATAAGTCAATAATCAAATCAGGAGAAACACCAGACCTCAGCGCAACTAAATTTTGCTCATCTGGAGCTAAATCTTTAAAAAATATTATTCCAATGTGGTTTGTATATGTTAACTTGTGACAATTTGATTTTAAAATCAATCCAAGAGAGCATTGTGATGTTCCAGCCATTATCAAAATATTTAATTTCAATATTTTATTTTTCTAAAACCAACATTAAATAAATAATAATTTCTAACATGAGTATTATAATCAAAACTTTATTTTAAAATAAATAAGTGTAATCATAGCTGTTACACTTATTTATTTTCAAAATAAAAATGAATTTCTGGTTTCTTGTCTAACTAATTAAATGGAGCAAATGGTTCTAACATTTGAGTATTATATATAATAATACTTATGTGAGAAATTATAATTTTTTTGTGAGAATTTGTTTTAGTTATAATCTCTCTATGGAGATTATAACCAAAACGGTAAATAAAAATGCAAAAATAAAATTGCAAAAATAAAACAATAATAAAATAGATATGTGCATTAAAAAACAGTGAAATAATTTTTGACTCTTACAGGTATTTATATATAAACTATTATTGTAAAGATTTAAAATGAATAGATCAATACCTTTTCTGCAATTAATCTTAAACTATACATGTTTACTGAAAAATTATTGATAAAAACCCGGTTTTCATCTTAAAGTTTTTATTCAAATATAAGATCTAATAACTTTAAGTAATGATTTTTGACTTCTTTCTTCAAAAGTTTCTATGCCTATTAAATTTTGTAAACATATAGTTAATGTAACTGTGCATACTTTAACATTTAAGTGTTGCTATAGACGTTGCTAAGAACGCGGAGAATAAAAAAAATGTAAAAAATCTCAAACTTCAAAGACCCATAACTCTCAAAATAATGAAATTGGCTCCAAATTATTTTTGATTATTCCTAACGACGGTATTAAATGCATTTGTGCCAAAAATCAAGTATTTCTGAGATGGTGGGTTATCTCGACTTGTTGTTTTGACATGGAATTACCCATCTTTGACAGCCAATAAACGCATGCTTTTTATGGCAAGCGTAAGTTAGTTTATTTTTTTATCTGATTTAATCAATTGTGATGCTTTAAAACACACACACACATACAAATATATAAATATATATATGTATGTCTGTATGTATATGTATAATGTATATATACGTGTATGTGTGTGTGTGTGTGTGTGTGTGTGTATATATATGTATTCTGAGAATATATATATTTTAATGATCCTCTCTTTTTATCTATGTATGTATATATGCATGCATGTATGTATGTTTGTATGTATGTATGTATGTATGTATGTATGTATGTATGTATGTATGTATGTATGTATGTATGTATGTATGTATGTATGTATGTATGTATGTATGTATGTATGTATGTATGTATGTATGTATTTAAGTTAGTAAAAAATATTTATCTAACTTTTTTATTAATTGATTGCTTCAGTGTTCTTAAGTTTATGTAATTTCAACAAGAGTGCTCAATGAATAAAATTAGATTATATTTTGTTTTATGCAATAAATTTAAAATAAAACTACATAATGTTTTCTACTTTAAGTTTGATGCTTATTGCAATCATCAGGTAAAAAATACATGCTTCTCGTTAAAAACTATTTTTTATTAGTTAAATGATGGAACTTGTTTCATAATGTTTCATTTTCCACAAGTACTTAGTGTTGTTGAGTATTTGAGCTTTTTGTAAATAAATGTTTGTGGTTTGCACATCTTTCCATTCTTCTTCGGATATGCTAATATACACTTTGTTAGATGTATAACTGATTCATCCTGCTTTACAGATTTTGTCTCTGTTGTTTCCATGATCTTGTCCCACTTTTTTGTTTCCATGTTAATTTTTTTGGATAGGCACACAGACAAACATGAACATTCAAAAATCCATTTAAATTGATTGATATCACAATCTATAACTTTTTCAACAGCTTTTTAACATTATTCTTTAGATGTCTTACATTAGTAATTGGAGAGCACGGAATCGAGAAACCAATAATCTAATTTATGATGCTCTGCAAAATGATTCTGATGCAGTTTGCAATTTGTTAACAATGAAGTTGAATCTCTTTGTTCTGAGTCAGCTAGTTGTAGCAATTTTGATCATGGTCCTATTGAGAACATAAGTGCTAATAGTAATACATCGAATTTTGATGATCTTTCTGATTTAAGTTTTGACAATGATGAGCCAATCACAGGATGTTCTCTTTCTGAAAAACTAGCATCCTGGGCTGTTCGGAACAAATGTACACGTGCATGTATTAATGAACTTTTAGAGATTCTCATTGATAATGGACATAATGACTTAAACCGAAACACTGATGAAAACACCACGGTATGTGCATACTTTACCTTTAAGTGGGGGAGAATATGTTTACCTCGGTATTTTAAATGGTATAATGAAAGTACTAGAATCATACACAGGAGACAGGTTATCTCTAAATCCAATTTATTTTGAAGTTAATATTGATGGACTTCCTTTGTTTAAAAGCAGCAGTAAACAGTTTTGGCCAATACTTGGTGCATTTGGTGAAATGAAACCTTATATCATAGCATTGTACTGTGAAATGCAAAAACCAGATCCTGTTTCTGAATTTCTAAATGATTTTTTAGTAGAATTTTGTGATTTAAAGGCAAAAGGCTTAAACTTCAATTTGTTCTTTAAAGTGGGTTTAAAATATTTTTGCTGTGATGCTCCAGCAAGGCAGTTATTAAAATGTATTAGGGGGGATAATGGGTATGACTCTTGTGAAAGGTGTACTGTTCATGGCACATATGTTGAAAATAGAGTTGTTTTTGAAGAGCAAGATTGTCCTTTGCGCAATGATATTGACTTTTCACAGCAGAGTTATCAAGGAAGCCATCAATTGAACCAAAGTATACTTCTTGATTATGACATTCCTTGTGTTAAAAACTTTTTGCTGGACCTAATGCATTTAGTTTTTTTAGGTGTTATGAAAAGGTTACTCCAGTTTCTGAAAGAAGGTGCAAGAGTATGCAGACTATCTCAGAAGAAAATAAGTGAAGTTTCTTGTTATCTAGAGCAATTGAAGTTACCAAGTGAATGTGCTAGGCAGCCAAGATCTTTAAAAGAATTAAGACTGTGGAAAGCCACTGAGTTTAAGCAATTTCTCTTATACACTGGTCCAGTTGTGTTAAAAGGAGTTCTTTCAAGGGATAGTTATGTACATTTTCTTTCTTTTAGTATTGTCATAAGAATTATGTGTTACACAGATTTTGAAAGAAGAACTTCATTGTTACCATACGGCAAAGAGATTTCTATGGTCAAACTTTTGCAACATATAACACACATTCTTTGATACATATACATGAAGATGTATCGAATCAAAGAGAAGATCTGATTTCAATCTCCGCTTTTCAGTTTGAAAACCATATGCAGGTGTTAAAGAAATTCAAATAGTCCTCTTGTTCAAGTCATCAAAAGAAGTACTGAATTAGAGAATGCAAGTGAATCTATTAAGCATAAACATGCAAGAGATAAGATCTCTACTATCAACAGGGATAGTTGGTTTTGTTTAAAAAATGGAGATTTGGTCTGTATAACAGAAAAGTTGACTAACAAGTTGTTTAATTGTAAAGTTGTTAACAAGAGGCATACAAGGTATCTTTTTCTTAAACCTTGTGACTCTAGAGATTTGGATATTTATGTATTCAATCAAGATACTCAAATGAACAATAAAAACATTTCTAAAGATGACATTCTTCAGAAACTTGTTTGTTTAACTTGGAATCAAAGTTATGTTTTAATGCCCTATGTTCACAGCATCAGATTGTAAAATTTCTAAAAATATTTTTGTTTATCTATTTGACATACTGAAAACTATGTTATTATGTTATGCTTTTTTGAAGTTGTGAACATCATACTTTTAAAATTACTGTATACTCCAAAACTTTGACTTTCTTATAGTTCACAGTTTTTATGATCTTTATGTCAGATATCAGATATCTATTGAGAGGGATGTACACAAGTTTTATGTGTGATTCCCTCTTGATACATAACAGTTATTGGGACTTACAACAGCATTATTATTTGCCACCATTAATTCAGAGGGCTGTAGTACTCATAGATATGTAGGGATTTCAAGGAGAAAATCAAACTTTTACTAGTCTTAAATGTTTAATTTGTCATAATTTTGTCATAGAGTCTACTTTTCTTGTGATTTTATTTTAGTCTAAAACAAGAGCTTGTTGGGTTGAAAAAGATAAAGATTATGAAAGAGTTATTCCATCAAGCTGGGTTGATACAACAAGAAAAGTGGTGTATTGGCCAAATGGTCTAAATGTAAAACACGCATTTGAAAATTTAGAAACTCCCAAACCTGGATGGAAACAATTCTTACTTATCAAATGCAAAATGTGTGGTATGTAGGCATTATTTACCAAGTGCTATTGTGTATTTTTGTTGTACTTATACCAGAGAAACTAAGCCATTGTGAGTGAAGAGTTATGTTTTATAGCACTTGATCTATTTTTCAGTGATCAAAGACTTGTATTATATTCAAGAAGTCAAAGTGAGAATGGCCATAAAAAATATAGGTGGAAGATATAAGATGATTTGTTTTTACATAAGATATTTATAAAGAAAAATCATATATTTTTAAAGATTGAAATTCATAACCAAATTTGATTTCAAGTCACTTTCAAGTAAAACAATAAAATTTCACTTTCAAGTGAAACATTAAAACTATATCACAATATATGGGAATAAACTGGTATTATGCTCCATATTTTGTGATGTGGGTGATTTTGATTGTTTTTGGTACTTTTGAATCTAGTAAATTATAGACAATTTAATCTCTATTTTCTATTGCTATTTTTTAAGGTACAAAAGAAGACTGTAAAGGCTGTACAGATTATACAACAACTGAAGAACAACCAACAGAACCAATGGAAAAAATTATTTCTGATAAAGGTAAGGTTGAGGTGATGTGTTCATGTTATATTGTAGATGCTCTCAATTTTATGGTACTTTGTATGTTGTATATTAACATATCGTTTAGTTAATTACTATTTTTAAATGGCTTTTTTGTGCTTTAATCAGTTTAGAATAATTAACCTTCTTTCCACTAATTATTGTTAGTGTCTAAAATACTTTTTTCATTTTGACTTTTAGAAAAATTTTTTCCAAATATACTTCCTACTTTTCCAACTCAGAATCCATTAAATATACCTCCAACCAAACATCGGCTTCATCAGAGCTCATCACAGCGTTCCAACAAGCAATCAAGTTTTAATGTGCAACATTTTCAACAGAATATCACAACAATCTAACTCAAGCAAAACTACTGAATCTCATTCAAGCAAACATTTGAAATCCACCCCAGTTAAACCACCACCATCAAGTGTCTCAAATGTCACCAGATTTGGTTCAGTAGCAGTATCGCCAATTGTCAATAACTCTACCCCTATGCAAAGAAAAGATGCTGTACGATTTAGACGTAGAGACTTCCCTATGGATGTTGGGGGTAAGAATTTTTATTATCTAATTTTGTTATAACAAATTGTATAATAAAAATATCTGTTTTTATACTATTTACAGTAAAACAAGCAATAAGGTAAAAAGTAAAACATAATATCAATAGTATCTTTCCTTTTAGGTTGCTCGTCTTTCAAGAGTTGGTGGGATTACATTGAAAGAAAATGTTAAGAACATGTTGGAAAGGTATGATACTTTTGTGGGGACTGGTAGCACTGAATAAACATTAAATGTGCAATATAATAACAAGCACAGAAATTTGTCAAAATGTATTAATAGTAGAGTAACTTTCAAGTTTATAAAATTTTATGTCTATGCTGTTGTAGTTCATGGTCATAATTTTTTACACAATTTTCTTTTATGCAGACTTAAAAAATGGCTATTTATGAGTTTTTGAATAAAAATTTTTCCCCTTGCATCAGTAGGCAACATTTTAAAAGAAAATCTTACTGGTTATCAATTATTTGAAAACCTAAGTGCACTGACATGCATATTTGATAGTTAAAAATAATTATTTATCAATATATTGGTTCCAAAAACAATATCTTTCGTTTTCGGAATCAACTTCAGAGTATAACTCAAAGAATGAATACACACTTCATTTGAGAAATCAGGGACAGACCATTACTGTTATTAAAGAAGGTATTGGGTAAACCATGAGAACTGATATAAGTATGGATACAACCAATAAAATGACTGCAATCTTGATCCCCCATACAGCTATGGCGAGCCAACTGGACATGTCATATTGGGAAATAGGCTCCCTCTTCAACAAAGAACTCAAATATGTATATTTTAAATGTATTATATTTTCTTAAGGAGCTTGCAAAAAATTTTTTAGGTCTCTGTGGCAGTCACAACACTTTGCGCCAAAATCTGCATTTTTTAAGGATTAATTGAGTTTGGTTTTTTTTTGACTTAATTTAAAAAAGTACTTGGCACAAGTTGATGTAATAGAAATAGGAACTGAAATTTTTTAACACATCACATTTACATGATCAATTACCAAATATGTCATATACTTGTCTGTAGCACACTCATGTCTCCAGATATTTAGTAACCACTAAGAATTTCAAATTTTGTGAAAAAATGGCATCTGCTGGTGCAAAGTAAAAAAAATATTTTTTTTCAAAACATTAAAAATATACTTTAAAATAACTTATCAACTTTTTAGTCTCCATAAAAGTCAATAAAAGAAAATTGTTGATTTCATTTTTTCTAATTTTACGGAGTTAACAGTTTTAGTGGCTATAATAATTAGGGAACAGAAATTTTGTTGATTACAGGGGTTTTTTAAGTATCTTACTGATTTTATGGGGACTTTTATTTTTAAAGGGATACATGTATGTATGTATATATATATAAAACTTGATGCGTGTACATGGCAAATATGTTCATAAAATTATTCTTCTTTCATTATTTTTAAATTTTTTCTTTCTTTTTATAGTCTAATGTCACACAAAGTTATGGCTTGTTTTAACATGAAAGGGACTAACCGCAACGAAAAAAATAAGAAAGATGTTCAGGATAAACTAAGTTTTGAAAAGTTAAAAGTTTATGAGCTTATCATTGGTAATTTTTTCTTCTTTTATAATAAAATGTTTAATGTACCATATTTTACTTTAAAGATC
Source organism: Hydra viridissima (assembly GCF_058129835.1). NCBI lineage: Eukaryota > Metazoa > Cnidaria > Hydrozoa > Anthoathecata > Hydridae > Hydra > Hydra viridissima. Next base: position 10,813,914 of record NW_028324306.1, on the reverse strand, counting down.
GGCAAATTATTTTAATCCTTTTTAAAGCATAGAATTGAAAACTTTTCCTGATAGTCAATGGGAAATGACAACATCTCATGAGAGATGTGTGACAATATCTCGTGAGAGGTGTGTGACAACATCTCATGAGAGATGTGTGGCCACTTATGAGAGTTGTGACATTTTTTTCAACTCTCAACTCTTCACTTCGAAATATGAATAGGGCCTCTACGCGGAGAAACGAATTGAGCGCGGTACTTCCAGAGACGTGGAAAAGTGTTGAACTACAAACCTCATGAATACAAGGCGAGCGCTCTACAATTCTACTACCGCACTAAAGTTGACAACTATTCTACCACCGCACTAAAGTTGACAACAATTTAGCTGATTTTAGCATTGACGAAACTCTGAAGTAACAAAACAGACTTAATATTGGTCTGTTTTATTTACCTTTAAAGGTGGTAAATGGGTCTAGTTTTCAGAAAGTTTTTAACGTTTTCAGTCAGTTTAAGCTGTTCTTGTTGGGTAGTTTATGAATTATATTTTTAGATTTCATTAGTTGCTTGTTTTTCTAACCGAAATAACTTTACTTATGTGATTTGAAATTCAAAGTTAGTTAAAGTTCGTCTTTATATATTTATGCCTTTATACTGTGAACTTCTATTTAGATAGTGTCATGAAGAAAAAAAGCGAAGTTACGTTAGTCGATATTAAAGCGGAGGTTCAAAAGATATTGCGGTATGCTCCTAGCAAAGTTGTTGGCAGGGATGGTGGGGGTCTCCAGAAAGATACTAATACAAAATAGAAAGTTGTTTTTTGTAATGCTTTTACGCTAGAAAATATGTGCTATTTTTTTAATTGTATTTGTTATGTTGGTTTAACATCGCTCTACCACATAATGACATCGTCTTTACGTCAGTATTCTGGCGTCATTCCGACGTTGATTTAACATCGCTCGACGTTGGTTTAACATCTCTCGACGTTGGTTTAACATCAGAATTCTGACGTCGCCCGATGTCTTTTTTTCGACGTCGCCTAACCTTTCCATTTCCAACGTAAATCCGACATCGATCCGACGTCAGCTCCGACGTCGATCCGACGTTGTTTCGACGTCGCTTTGCCCACTGGGTTTGATCAGTTTGAACCCTGCGAGTAAATGCCACATAATATACACTTAAAGGAAAATTTATGTCATTTTGAGTACAATTAAAGGTTGCACAATTTGTATGATTTTTTGGCTTTGATGCTTATAGCGGTTGATTTTTTAAATTCTTTAATTAACCTCAAGCAAGTTAAGTTTAAGAAAACTGATAAACTTTTTTAATTAAACTAAAAGTACTGTGGCAGAGGGGCTGATTAAAATTTAGTATACCATTTATGATAATTCGAATAGAAGCGACAACTGCAATCGATTTATCGCTGATCCTTTTTGATATTTCAGAAATGTAATATTAGTAAAGTATTAGTAATAAGGAACTGATAACAATCTTAAGAAATCAAAAACTTCTATTTGGATTGTTGTTAACTGCATAGTAATTCAAAGGAGAAAACTGAGCATGGGACTCAGAGTGAAAACTGAGCATGGGAAATCTCTTTTTCTTTTTTTTTTTTTTTTTGCCGAGATCTCATTTCTTAGCTTCATGTCTATTAATATATTAGCCAAGAAATAGTTCTAAAGGGTAAACTGACGGTATTCTCTTCTACTTATTATTTTTTTTTTTTTACATAAATTTTCTCATATTTGTGAGCGATTTTAGTATTTATGCGCAAAACAGAACATATCAACATCAAATAACAGCTTTAAACAATAATTCGATTTAAGAATCAAAATAAAAAGTCAGTAAAAAAAAAAAAAAAAAAAAAAGACTGTAGGTCGAATTTGAAAGAAATTTCAGATAACACTGGTCTAAAAAAATATATAATAAACTCATTATAAATGAAATAAACTTCTTTAAAATCAGTTTTTCTTGAAAAGACCTTGTTTTATGCTTAAAATATACTTTGGAAACATGTAAACTAAAAACATGTTACAAAAAAACAAGTAAACTTAAGTCCTTAAAAGCCTTTAGAGTTGACATTAGTCACTCTTTTCCTAAATCTTTACTCAAATCGAGGTTTTTGTCAAGTATAGAAATAAATTCTCAGCTGAATTTACTAATAAATCGAATTTCATGATAAACAAGATTTCTCAATCATTAATGAATATATGGCGATATTCTAAAAGCCAGTTTGTTTCTAAAAGCCAGTTTACAGGTCATCTGAAGATAATTAAAATTGTATTATAATGGAAAAAGAACAAGAAGCATTTTTTACATCTTTCTTTATTTTTGATATTTATAAAAAAAAATAATTAAAAAATTTTTAATATTTTTTACAGAAATTTCTAAAACTCAGTTAAGAGAGAAGAAACTCAATAATGAAATTCATAAACTTTTTCTTTTTTTACAGAACATTTGTTGAATTTAAAGTTTTTGCACTAATTTATGTTCATAAGGAAAAACCTGTCTATAAAACTGCGTTTACCGCACTGAAACAAGGATAAAACAGATGTTTGAATCAAGTATCTCAAATAACATATTTTATTCTTAAATTTTATCATACAAGAAACAAAAGTTGTAAAACTTTATTAAAACCAAAATATTTTTTGTTTAGAAACACTACCTAAGTTTTCTTGATGTTTTTATAAGATAATTATTTTAGTAAAATACAACTGTTAAAACGAATTGCAAAAAATATGATTTGAAAAAAAATATTTATAATCGTTTACAGTATTCAAATAAAGAAAACTTTAAACAAATGATGGTTCATTCTTTAAATAGAGGTTTAGAAATTTTAACTTATTTTACATTTTGATTAAAATTTTCAAAGACTTCAAATGGCTTCTACAAGTGATGAAGATATGGAAAGAGGCTTTATTACAGATGTTACAGATTATTTAAGATGCAAGACCAGTATCTGTAAAGAGATCACGCATTTATTGTCGAGGCCTGATCGATTTATATCGATAAATGAACGAGAAGAAAGAAGTGTTTTTGATCTTGAGCTTATCAAAAAAGTATCTAAAGGTATCTAAAAACACAGTAAACTCTATCTTTATATTTTTTTACATTTTATAAAGATTTTTTATAGGATGAATAAATTCACAAAAAACCTTTTTTGTTTGAAACTTTCTTTGAGGAAAGTTAAATCTCAATATAAAAAACAAATTAAAAAAGCAGAGTTAAAAACTCAGTTGTAAATTATAATAGAAGTAGTATGGTTAATTGCAAAATACAAAAAATTTAAAAAATGAAATCTAACTCATAGTCATAAAGAATAAAGGATGTTTAAAAATATCAAAAAACCGTTTAAGTATGAAAATCCCTTTTTCAAGTCTGAAGCGATTTCAAGTTGTATGTTTCATGTTCAATGTAAATATGTATGTTTTTACTTTTATTTTGTGATCAAGAATTGTAGAATTAAAATAATTCTGACTAAATAATTATATTTATATTACCAAAAGGCAATTTTCTCTTATACAAAATATTATCGGAGTCTCTTTTACTAAAATTTGTCATTTTGATTTTTATCCAATATTCTATAAAACTCTTTTTATCCAATATTCTATAAAATTCTTTTAGGAAAATACACAACCCGATGGCGAGGAATTAGTATGATGAAAGACACTTTTGATATGACTATTTATGAACAACTTCTTTGGGAAATAAAACCCCAAACAATATTTGAAACTGGTGCATACACTGGAGCATGTGCCTTATGGATGGCAGATATGATGAAAATATATAATCTTCCTGTACAAATTTACTCCATAGATATCAACGTAAAGCTTGTAGACCCTCAAGTTGCGACCTGCAAGAACATTATCGTAAAGAAAGCAGATGTCAAAAAGATCAACGAAATCTTTTCAGAAGAATTTTTAAAGGTATTTTATTAAGTTATCTTTTTGATCGGCTTTATTGAAAAAATTCAAACCGGCATAAAGAAATGGGTATTGCATCGCCCAGCTTTTTTATTTTTATTGCTAATTTTTTATTGCTCTAATATTTAATAGAATAATGAAGAAAAATTTGAAAACCATTTTCTTAGAAATGCGCTCATCCATGGATGATATCTGAAGATTGTCATGTTGATGTAACTGGTGTTATGGAGCATTTCCACAAATATATGTGTAAAGGTGATTATTTTATAATAGAAGATACCTCACCTGATACACCTTTAATTAGTGGTCAAGGACTGCTACATGATCAGTATGATAAGTGGGGAGCAAGAAAGTTGACTTTAATGAAAAACTTTCTGAAGAAATACGATGAATTCTACAGAGTAGACACATTTTATACAGATTACTTCGGGTACAAAAGTTTAATAAGTTGTATTGTGCTATTCAATAAATTATAGTACATTTTTAATTAATTATAATTGTACATGATATTAATTTAATTACAGCTTTGCCACATGTTTTTATTGTCAATTTTTGTTTAGATATAATGGGACTTTTAACTGGGATGGCTACATTAAAAGAATTAAAGATTAGGCATCAAGTTAAACATCACATTTAAATTGAAATTCGACTTTGATTTTGCATTTAGAAAATCCTTAAAAACCAGATTTTATTATTTCGAAATTACTTATTTAATATTGTCACTTATGCCACTCCGATTTTATACTGTAGTATGCTTCTTGTTTTGGTTAATGATCCTTTTCCTACAAAAAAAAATTTTCGAATGCGTTTGACGTTTTTTTGGAGAGGTTTTATTTTTTCAAAGTAAAATTATGCGCAATAATAGTGTGTGTGTGTATATGTATATATATATATATATATATATATATATATATATATATATATATATATATATATATATATATATATATATATATATATATATATATATATATATATATATATATATATATATATATGTATTAATCGGATTTCGGCTCTTCAAGAAAATCACCATAATGTAACTCTTGTACATGAAGCTAAACATGGACTGGAAACTCTATAGCTGATCGTTTTGGTACCAAAAATAGTTATAACTACACTACCGTACATTTTTATATAGACGATTTAAAATTATTTGAAATTGTAAAAGACTCTTTAACTACTTGATCAGTTTTAAACATTATTTGTTTAAATTATGGCTTTTTTATTACTGAATAACTAGTTTCAAAAAGTAAAATAAATTTACATCATTTAAAAAAAATTATTTTCAAATAACATTCTTACGCAAACTAATAGATGGTTTAAAACTTTTCTATAAAATTTGTTTGTTAGAAGTTAAAAATCAATTTTTTCAATTAATAATTGTTTGCGTAACTTTTTGGATTAACACTAATCATACCAACACTTGATATTTCTACCATAGCGGATCAAATGACCCGGTTTTATGTTTCCTGCTTGAATGTATGAAATATGGATGTTAAGAAGGAAACAAAAATAAAAATTAAATTTATTATAATTATACAAAATTCCATTGCTATTACAAGACCATTTCTATTACAAACGCAAAAAATAAGAATTTTTAATTTATTGTTCATCGCGTTTTTTACGTATAAGTGTGTCCATTGTACATTTTCCGCAAACATTTTTTACATTCAAAGCAAATTTTGTTGGTTTTATTTTCTTTACAGTATCCTAGTTGACACCTCTTACGTTGATAAGCATCTATAGTAGAATTAGGCGACGATCCTTTCGTATTTTGTTCTTTCTTTTGGTTGTTCACGGGCTTCTCGAAAATCGACGTCAAGTTCTACTGCTTGAGTAAAATCAGCGTCAAGTTCTACTGCTTGAGTAAAAAATCTCAAGATATTTTCTCCTATTGTTTGCTTATACAAAATCCAGGCATTTATGCCAGCTAAATCCAGGCATTTATGCCAGCTAATCAAGGATAACGTTTATCGTTGTTTTCTACTGTTACAATTTTATGTTTAGAACTAAGAAAAAGTATGAAAATTGTTCCATATCATTTTTCTTTTGCTTCGCAATTAGTGGTAATTCCATTTTATTTGACCGAATAGCTCCAACGTAGTTTTTTTTTGCTCGGAGTTGTGCTGCTCGGGATTTGCTTTTGAAGAAGTTGTCTGTGGTCACAGTTCTTCCACAACCCGTAAATGACTCCATGAGTTTGAGTACAGCATATTCAGAGAGTTTGAGTACTGAAGAGGGCCTATTTTCATCTTTTCCTAGATATGGAAGTGTATAAATGACGTATTTGCTATCGGCGTCCGATGCTAACCAAAATTTGATTCCAAATTTATCCGGTTTGTTTATATTCCGTAAATCTACATCTTACTTTTGTCGGAAATAGCTGTTCGTCTATAGTAATTTTGCCCTCCCCCCCCCCCCCCCCGGTTTGTAACAGTTTTGGATATTCTTAATAAAAGTATTCCAAACAGTAGTTTCTAAGGGTCTCGGTATCGTTTCAGTTCCGTACTGTAATCATTCCGATATAATAGCGGGAAAAAAGTTGTCATCGGAATAATTACGACAAAAAAGAAATATTCAAATTATTTACTCCATATACAGCTTGGGCATATAAAATTGCAATAAATACATTTAATTTTTCTTGATATAAACTCCAATCACATCCTAACACTCTCTTTACTTCTTCTATTGTGCATGTTCTTATATGTTTCATAATACGGTGGTCAATTATTAATGAAAATGCAGTACTAACTTTAGCTTTCATTATATGACGTTTTGCATATCCAGTTGGGCCTACTTCTTGCTCGAAAATGTTATGAAATGTTGGTCTTCCAGGTGTGCCACCTACTTGTATTTCTTCCCAAACAGATCCATTATTCGCAACATGTTGTTCATTTATTTCTTCTTCACTTTCTTCAGAAGTTGATAGTAATCTTATTCTTCTTCTTTCACAGCGTATATTCCCAATATTTTCCTCTTCATCGTCAATATCTGTAGCTTCAAACTCATTTTCATTTGAAACCAATAAAATTCATCTTCAGCAATTTCCGAAAACTCTTCACCAATAATATTTATATCTTCTAAGAACTTGTACAGTGTAATAACTGTAGATTAATTTGATAGAAAAGGTCATAGAGTCAAACGTGCAAAGCAATAAGATAATCCGTGCATTTTCAATGCAAAAGTTCAAAATGGGTCATCTGACCCGTTATGGTATGTTTAGTGATAACTTAGGACTTTTGGCTTTTAGTTTGTCAATCTAAGTGTTCCCACAAATTTTCAATTCGACTTTAAGACGCCCGATTTAAAGGTTAGCCTTTTTTGCTCTAAAAAAAGTCCTTGTCGCAGCGTGCTGTGTGTTTTAGATAATTATCTTGTTGAAAAATCCATTCTCCTAGTATTTTATATTTTGCAAGTAGCAGCATAGCATCTTTGAAGAGAAGCGATGCAGTCTTAGTTAAAGCATCCCCATACCATGATACTACTTCTGTCATGCTTTATTATTGAAAGCTGATATTTTGGATCAAATCTTTAACCTACTGGACGTTGAACTTTACTCCATTGATTTCAAACAATAATAATATGCTCTCACCGTTCCACAGCACTTTATTCCACTGCTGAGGTCCAATCAAGATGTTTTTTTTCAATTCAGACCAAGAAGTTCTTCAAATGTATTAACGGGTTTTTTGAAGGACGCCGCACATTAAGTCCAAATCTAAAGATATTGGCAGAAAACTCCCCCAAAAAAACTTTTGCCAGGAACTGATCAATTGAGTTATAATATAACCAATATCAGTGGAAGATGAAAAATAATTCCTTTTTGGTTAATTTTGTTGGGGTTCATCAACTTCTGCACTTTTTCCTGAGACTTATTATTTTGTTTATTTTTTATTGAAAAACTCGCGCACAAATTCCTCGCTTTAATGTCACTTTTTTAAGGTTGATTTTTTAAGGTAGAAACAGTTCAAAATTTAACATGAAGTTATATGTTTAAGATATTTCGCAACTATATACAATATTTTTGACATTGCATTTTGATTTTAGATTGTCATTTCTAAGATCTTGAAAAATGTGTCCCAAACTATTTTTTTTTATTTGTTTAAGCATGAGCTTTGTTGAAAAATTTAGAGATTCCACAAGATTCCATGGTAATTTAAATATTTTCCGATAGATAGGGTAAGTATATGAAAGCAGAAAAAAACGATCAGTTTCTCGAACTTGCCCCGATTCAATATACAACCTTTTTAAAAAAGTTATTTGTAAAATTTCATATTATTTTTCACACATTTTCACACTACATTAGAACTGCAGAGGTAATTTGTCAAAACTCATAAAGCCAACATTCAGAAACTCATACTCAAAATAATCATGCTAATTTTCAAACCTCAAAAACTAAAGTTTGTACAATTTGACTGTCTATTGCCTGAATTTAACGTTTAAAAATAAAACTTTCATACAAAATAAATATTTAATATAAGAATAAAAGTTTTATGCTTATACTCATCATGAAAAAATACATCTAGTTCCTATCATTAAAGAGTTAGGAATTAATCATGATAATTTACTTTAGGCTCTTCTACTTGAGTTTAGTCGATCGGATGGTCTGGACCATGAAAATTTTGATGAACCTGAAGTGATAAATCTCAAGAAAACTCTATCAATGTTTAAATGTAAATTCAAATCTAAATTGCTGAAACATTCAAGAATCTTCTAAAGACTTCTGGAGCTTGAGCGAACCTGGTTGGATAAAGAAATAACAGGTAACAGAATAGACGTTGTAGCAGGTCCAGGTAGAAAGAACAAGGGCTAGAAAGATTTGTGAGAGAAGTAAAAGTTCTAAGGTAGTAAAAAATCAATTGAATTTAAACCAATTCAGCAAGTAGTTTACTCATTTAAAAATGAAATATTATCTTGTTTAATATTGCCAAATTCGGCTAAACGAAATCCTGCTAAAGCATAGGAATGAGCTTTAATAAGAAAAGGCTCGGGAAATCAAATAAGATTTTTTTTGTTGTCATGAAAAATGCCACTAATCCTGGCAAAGTTAAAAGCATAGAGGTTAGTTTTCCAATAAAAATATGATTGAAAATGCCTTTAGCTTTAAATTTAGTGTAATCTTTCCAATGAACAGTATCAAATTATAAGAAATTCATCCATTATACAGAATGAAGATATTAACAAGGCCCAAGTTAACGAGCAAAGACTTTTTCCACTTAAACTAACCATCACGAAGGAAACGAAAGATTTGATCAGAAATGAACAAGAATATCTTAAAGCTGAAATGAAACGACTGTTCGAGTTTGAGGTAAATTTAAAAGTAGCAGAAAGCAACCCCTGAAAATATTAGGTTCATTAACTGTATTAGTTTTAAAAACCACAAATCTGAAAATGGAAAACCACTTAACCTCTTATAGCCCCGAGTTGCCTGTAGTCAACATACCAAAAAATGGTTTAAAAGTTTAATTAAAATGATATTTTATAATAAAAAGAATGCTGAAAACTTTAGTTCAATATTTAACCAATCAAAATAAACAGACATTAAAAGGTTATACATTGAATTCTCAGGTTTATAAGCTTTTCGATTTTAAAAGATACAATTTTTGCGTGTTTGTAAATAAGGTCAGTTTTTAATCTTTGTTTTTCAGAAATATATTGTCTTTTTGCAGTTCAAAAAATGACTAATTTGTTTAATAACATATTTAATGTGGTTTTATATATTTTTCACATTAATTTTTCATCAAACGAGTTTTTAAATATAATTTAAACCTTCGTTGCTTTAAAGCAACATTGCGCATATCCGCTTAAAAAGTGAAACCGCAAAGTTTTGTTTGAAAACGCGTTTTGTTGACTTCAAGTAAAAAGATGGGATAAAAAAGAAAAAAAAAGAGATTTTAGTTGATTGTTCCTCTGCTATCGTCACCTATAACAAACGCATGGGAGACGTTGATCTTTTAGATGGACTATTGAGCTACTATCCCAGCCAACATTGACAGACGGGTACCGTACGGGGCCCATACGGGTCTGCAACTGGGTCCCGTATGGGAAGACCAACGGTATCCCGCCGGATCTTGGCCGCGGTTTCCATATGGGGCCCATATGGGTATGCCCGCTGGGTTTCCCCTATGGCTCCCAGTCAAATCCCGTACTTTAAAACCATAAGGGACCCATTTGGGTTTGCAACTAGAACCCATATGGGAAACCCATCAGGAACCCGCCGGATCTTGGCCGCGGTTTTCCTCTGGGGCCCATATGGGTATGCCCGCTGGGTTACCCGTATAGTTCCCACAAAGTTTGCCAATTGCAAATCTTGAAAATCTACGTTTATAATTTACAGATAAAATAAAACTGTATATGATTTGACTGTTTGTTTCAAACAAAATAACAATTAAAATTACAATGTCAAAATTGAGAGAATTTTTAACCATTCTTTAATCCGCGTATCATCTGATTTCACGGTTGTTTCGCGAATTGGAAGCTTTTCCATCGTTTTATTCTCGTTTCGAAGCTTTTTCTTGTTTCAATATAAGCTGTAAAAAATAAAATTTAACTGTTAGTCTAAAATTTTATAGGTAACACACCTGGTTTTATTCATTTAATATATTATAAAACTCTCTACTCAACACTCTTCAGATAAAAAATTGTTGTGATAGTAAATGTATAACATTCCTTTAGTTACTGATAAATAAATTATAATTTTATATTGATATTGTATACATTTTTAAATAAATAAACATATATATATATATATATATATATATATATATATATATATATATATATATATATATATATATATATACACACACATACACTATATATATACAATAACCACATCGACGGGGGGTGGGGGTGGGTGGGGACAAAGACCCCCTTGATTTTTCCAAAAGGACCTCATATAATATTTTTTCTCACTAAGAACTTAAAAAGTATTTTAGGTTTTTTTGGTGCTTCGGTCCCCCACTAAAATGTCATGCCATGGCCCATATATATATTTATAAATTAGTAAAAACACTTATCTACAAACAACATCATTCAACTGAAACACTTTTACTTAAACTAACCAATGATATATTTGAACTTTTTTAGTTAACCGTACCCAAAAAGTTAAAATTGGTAATTCATGTTCATCTAACCAAAATGTAAAATATGGAGCACCCCAAGGTACAGTCCTGGGTCCAAATCTCTTTAATATCTAGTTTTGGATATACCAAAATGTCTTGAATACGTTTCTAAATGGATGTGTGAATCATTCATAAACCAATCAAAAACAAAAATATTAATTATGGCACCACCTAACATTCAAAAAGATATTATTATGAAGGGTACTTTTGTTAACAAGGAATGCATTTGATTTGTTGATTCTGCAAAAAGTCTAGATGTGATACTCAACAATCAATTATCTTTAAAAACACAAATAAATAAGACTGTTAAAAGCTGTTACAATATAATAAGAAAAATACCAAAAATAAAACAATTCTTATCCCATAAAGATCTGTGCACCATAGTATGTTCATTATTATTTTCGCAACTATATTATTGTGAACTCCCTCTACTTTGGAATTGATAAGGCACTATTAAAAAAACTGCAGTCTGTTCAGAATTGTGCAGCAAGACTGCTCAGAATTGTGCAGCAAAATTTAACACCAGAATAGAAACTCAAGTAAATAACAAAGAATATAACAACTTGAATTGGCTAAAAATTAGAGAAACAATATATTTCAAGGTCGTTTTAATAATGCAGAAATCTATTAAACAGGAAGCACTAACGTCATTATGCAATTTAATTCAATACTCTATGTCAGAAAGAACACTAAAACTAAAAGAAACAAAATACAATAATCATTTCAGCAATCAAGCATTATCCCAGTATGGTTTTAAACTTTGGAATATACTTCTAAATACCATCAGTATAAAAAAAAACACAACTATTTTTAATGAAAAACTAAAATCATATTTAATGGTGAATGGAGAACTCTTCCACCAGAAAACTCCTGATTATTAAAATTTCTAGTTTTGTTTAATTTGTTGTACAGCTGAGCAAGTGTTTTGCCAACTTCTGGCAAAACACAGTAGCTGTGGGTAAACCCATGTATTTATTATTTATTTATTTATATACATAAAAGCCTGTCTAACTTATCTCAATCTACAAACTCTAGAAAAAAGAAGGCAGTTAGGGGATATGATACAATAATTTAAACATTCAAGGGGGTTAATGAAGTAAATTGGTTTCATATCAATGCACACCACATTCCCTTTTAGCACAAGAACCTGCAAGTAATGTTAAAGGCTCTAAATTATATATATATATATATATATATATATATATATATATATATATATATATATATATATATATATATATATATATATATATATATATATATATATATATATATATATACCCTTAAGTTGAATCCTTAATAAGTCAGACTTTTATTAAATCGGACAGATTTTCGATTCCCCTTAAACACTCTATACATACGTAGAGCTTGCTTAATTCTGACATTTTCTAAGTCTAGATATCTATCTATTCCCTTTGATATTTCATATATATATATATATATATATATATATATATATATATATATATATATATATATATATATATATATATATATATATATATATATATATATATATACTATAAAATATTATAAAAAATTAAAATTTTCTCCTACAGAAAAACCTTGACAATGGAAGCTATAATATACATAAAAATTTTTATGCAATCTATAAATGACAAACATTTAATTGGAACCTAACCTTATAATAGATAACAATTATTAAAACAAATATTAAAACAATATCTTAATCACTTTTCTCAAAAGGCTTTTCTTGATTATCTCTAAAGGATTGGCAAAATATCAAAAGTATTACTTTTTTTTTTGAAATTTTAATGATTCATAAATGTACAAGTTTTAAGCCAGTTACATAAACATAAGCGGAGTAACACTAACATAAACACCTTTTGTATGTTAAATTAAAATTATATAACTTTATATACCTATTTTTTTGGTTTTGATATACTTCATCAACATTTGAGGTATCTTCTGCATATCTGTATTTCTCTTTTGCTTCAGATTCTGTGTCTATATTTTAAAAAGTACTTATGATAATTATTGATGTATCAAAATTTCATTTTCAAATTTCAATAATTATGATTAAATGCTTAAATAAATTTATAAAAAATTATCAAAATTATTAGTTTACTATCTTTGACAATATTATATAAACTACCTGCAGTTGACAAAATTCTTCCTGAAAACCTAAGCTATCCAACCTCAGGTTCTTGACATATTGATTTAGCTAAGTCTATTTTTTTCATATTTGTCCAGCGAGGCCAATAAAAATCTGTAGATTTTCTAGATGAAATTTTTGATAACACATTTTCACTCATAGCATTCACTAACCAAATTAGTGGTACGTAATCGGTATTGTTTTCTTCATCGAATGCAACATTTGCATACAACATCTTACTCAGTAACACAGTACAGAAATTACACAGTTAGTTACTCTGCTACAAAATGTAAACGAAAGTAGAAAAAATCCATACTCCGCAATCTCCTTTATATAGGAATAAAATATTACTAAATTGCACTTTTGGATTTACAGAAAAACGTTCAATGGTCTTCAAAAACCATTCATGATTCTAAGAATATATGCCACAAGGAAGTAAGACAATAATGAAAACACTCACGTCAACTTTATAATATTATATGCATTTCCTTGTGGCGTTACTTTTCATAAACGTAAATATTAATGAATTCTTTAAAGTATTAATTGTTCAAATTGCATGTAAAACTTTGTAAAATTTTCAACTTTTTACTAAAGAAAGAAAAAGAGAAAAATTTATGTATAAAAAATAAAAATAGTTATAACAACTTTTTATATAGAGTTTCATAAAAAGCATAAAACGAGAAAACAATTATAACTTTAATTTATACGTTATATTGTAAAAACTTTTTTGCCCAAGGTAAGTTGCAAATGGCGATAATGGTGTGATTGCATAGATTTTTCCGCATATTACTTTCACCAGATGGGTCCCTAATGGGAAACCCGTAAAAATCCCAGTTTTCTTAGCCCTTATAAATACCACATGCGGCCCATATCACTATTTTTGCTTAATTTTTCAACCGTAAGGGACCCGTCTGGAAACCAGAACACAAACCCTTCTAAATCCCGTTCCCGTAAGCCCAGTTAAAAACCATATGGTACCCGTCTGTCAATGTTCGCTGGGATCGTATTTCTGCTCGTTCAAAAAAGTGGTATCGTCGGCTAATCTGGCATTTTCTTGATGTTTCAGGAGTCCAAGCATGGATTTTGTATAGAAAAGATTCAGAAAATTAAAAAAAACTAATGTCATTAAAATCTTTTAAAGTGCCAATTGCTGAATTATTGATTATGCTAGGGAAAAGGTCAATCAGAAAAGGACGACCTTCAAAATCAGTTGATCTGAATTATAATGCAAAGAAAATAAGAGGTCCTGCAGCACCAATTCTGAACAAACTTATTCGAAATGATGGGTACAAACATTGGCCAGAGTTTACAGATAAGAAAGGAAGATGTAGATATCCTGGTTGTAATGGTTTCCCTAAGGTAAAGTGCTCCAAGTGTGATGTCCATCTCTGTTTTACGCCAACATCCAACTGTTTTAAGACTTTTCATGAATCCTAAATATTTAATGCGTTTCTCTAAATAAAATATAAAATCAGAGAGATGTAAAGGAGAAAAATCAGGATTTTTCGTGTAAAGCACTATAATATCAGATTAAAAAAAAATTATTTTAGTACTTTATGCGTCCGTTGTTGCCTGAAAGCAACAAACTCTAAATTGACAAAAAAAAAATAAATAAATAAAACAAGTGTTTTTTTTAATTTCATTATTATACTAGGATCATATGTGACTAAAATTCAAAAAAGTATATTTTTTACACAACAAGAAATTAAAGTGGGCGATAAGAGGTTAACCGTGTTTCGTCTTTTTTAATGACATAATAACAAAAGAAAGCTTTTTCTTTTTTTGTTTTGGTCACAGGAAAGTAAAATAAAACGGTATTTTGTTTTTTTTAATCTAAATTTTATTTTAATTAGTACATGTTCGCGTTTTGTTTTGAGGAACCCAAATTTTTTTATTTAAATTAATCTTTGGGCGTCTAAAAGACTAACAAGCATACGCGTGTGTAGTACGCGCCAGCTCTGCGCAAATGATAATATTTTTTTATTGGTTCAGCTTAAATATTAGATGCAACCTTTGGTTTTCTTTTGACATTCAAATTAGTATATTATTGCCACGCCGTGTTGTTAATGGTGGTTTTTCAGGACTTTACTTGACAATAAATGATCCTGGATGTGTTGATTCTATCACTAACAATTTGTTCTTGGTTCAACTTTTGTTAATTCTTTACGAAATTCAGCAATGAGAAGACTTTCATTTAAAAAAAGTCTTTTTAAATTTTTTCTTTTTTAATTAGGATGATTCGTTGCATAGTAAGTTAAAATTAAAAAATAAAATTATCAAAATCGATCAAATAAAAAGTTATTGAGAAATCTCAACAAGTTCAAATCTCCGAAAAAAATATTTTGTAGAAAGTAGTTTAAAAAAGAGTATGAGATATTCATAATAATAATAACAACAAAAATGATAGTACCAATATTAGCAGTAGTAATATTAAAAGCAGCAACAGCATTAATGATAAACTTAGGGATAAACTAGAAATAACAAAAAAAATTTTCCCAGCGCTGCACAGCTTTGAGCCACTGTGTGCTATGGGAAAAGAACACGAATCTCTTAGATATGAAATTTTTAAATCAAATTGTTGAAGAACATAATTATCTATTTAATACATTTCAGATTTTGAGGAATATGCTCTAAGGTAAGTTTGAAATTGAATCCTTGTCTTTCAGTTTTTTCTTCTGAAATGTTTGTTTATGAAAATCATGTCGGTACTACTGTGAACTGAATTGTTCATGCATGAGTGCTCAAACGCTTGCTTCAATTTTTGCAACGGCGATAGTTAAGATGTTGCTGCAAAGATAGATGGCTTTCATATATATGAAAAAAATGCGATTAGTTAACTTCGGTAAGTTAAAACAAATTATAATCAAAGGAAATACTTTGAGAATTAACGCTTACATTTTCTGCTGTATTACTTATATTGTTATAAACCTGGGTAACTTTATTTTGGGCTTTCTAAACCTATAAAATCCTTAACGATGACGATGTTTGCTACACTCATTTACAGTGTTTTTAAAAATCTTGTGATGGTCTTTTTATATTAAATTTCTCCTTCTTGAGCTTGTTTACAGTGTGCATGAAAGTCCTAAAAAAACTAAGTCTTTATGATTATCATTGTAAAAGGAGTGAAAATTTAGCAGATTTTCTCGCAAAAATGTTCAAAATGAAATAAAAATTCAACCCATTCAAAAGAAAAACACAGATTCACCATCTTCTTGTTTTGGTTTAGGAGCAGAAAAAAGATAAATATGATTGGTCTTTACACAATCGTCTTTGCAATACTGGTATCAGGTAAGTTTATTTTCAAATTTGGAGTTTTATTTTACGCCCTCAATGTTACTTTAATTTAGATGTTTTTCTGACACTAATTCTAGTGCACAGCTGCTTCAAATTGAGTGACTTACCAGTGCTTAAGAAATGGGAAATACCCTCGCATCATATATCAAAGCACATCGGCAGAAAGTTCAAAGATTTGGAAAATCTTGATGCAAAAAGAAGCTACCATTGGGAAATTCAGCCCGACTTCACATCAAATGAAGTTGATTGGTATGAAGACCCTGAAAGAGTAAAACTTGACTTCAATTATAAAAGTTTTTTAGATGAAGAAGAGTCAGGTCTAAAGGCTGAGACAACCGTACCTCACTCAAAACAACTCGGAAACGCTGGAGTAAAAAGAAACAATATTGCCAAAAACCATTTTAAAAACAAGTCTGAAATAGTAGATAAAGGCTTTATGCGATCCCTCATTACTTCAAACTCGCACAACAGCACCGTAAACAGAAAAAAAAAGAGAAAACTTACAGGAAGTAAAGAAAAGCACAATCGTCAACGAAGATCTAACGAGGCTTACAAAACAGGTGGTGATGCTAAAAACTATTACCAAGACAATGTAATTGATGAAAAAGAAACAAAAGATACAGATAATTATAATGGCCGAGAAAAACGAGATATTATATCAGATTTTCTTAATAAACCACGTGGTCCGAAAACGATCGAAAAAATTCAAATTAAAAAGAAAGATCTTACAAAAGATAAAAACAAACACGCTGTGGAAACAAAAGATTTACTCGAACAATCCAAGAAAGCCGCAGAACAGATAAAAATAAAGAAAAATAAAGATGGGGTTTTAGGTGATGAACAGATAGCAGCACCAAAAATTTCAAAGACAGCTGTTTTAAAACCAGAAACTTTAAAAAAAGTACATAAAAGTTTATTGATTTCGCAATCGCAAGATGTGAAAGCTACAACTAGAGAGAAAATAGATCATCCAAAAGAAAAGCTCAACATGGATACCGTACCAGCCAACGTTGCTCGAGCTGTTGCCATGGCCATGGAGCAGCTTAAGCGCGATAAGATGTGGGGGAAAGTGTTTGTTCATGTTCGACCAAGCGGTCAATTAAAAGTCATGGTTCAAGAAACCACAAAAATGGATGATGACACTAATAGAAAATGAACCCTTTAAAACTAGATATTGACTCCATAAATTAAACTAGGTTTCGCAAAAAAATTTTAAAAATACTTGGACCTTGGACTAGTTTCAAGAAAAGATTTTAAAGCTTTATATTTTTTTTTACAGATTTTTTTAAAGAATGTTATTCGAAAATAAGAAACTCCACTAGTTAGGAGCGTATTTAAAGTTAAGTTTTTTTGTTCACAATTTTTAACTTGGGGTTGGGATTTTCCTTTAAATACTTTTGAACGTAATCACATGTCGGTTTAATGGCCAGTGAATTCATCATCGCATAGTCAACAGCTTCCTTTAAAAAAAAAAAAAAAAAAAAAAAAATCTGCTATCGAAATGAAAAAAAAGCATTAATATTAAAGAAAAGCATCGTACTTTGACTAACTGTTTGGCGATTCCTTTTCCCATGTAAATATTAGGTACTTCTGTGTGATACAGCTCCAACGTTTTTTTGGTTAAAACATAATCCAGCACACAATCACCTATTTGTTAAACAATTTATACTCGTTTATACAATTTAAACAAACCCATCTCTGTCTTCCACTAAATGACTCGTAGATATAATAATTATAACAGCCGCATAATTCTAAAAACACCATATAGTTTAAGAAAAAAAGAACTTTTTACCTCCATCTAAATGAATTGCAAATCTATTGTTTTTTGGTTCGTGGACGACAACAATAGGAGGAGAAGATGACATGTTTACACGTATAACCTTGCTGTTAGATGCAAGAAATCGTCGTAAATATGAAGCCATTATATTACCATTTTTAGTTAATTACTTATAGCATATCAAATTTATGGAACGTCAAATTTGCGTTTTTAAAAGAGTTTAAACGAGACATTATAAGCACCAGCTCTAGGGTACATAGGAGAATATTCAAAGTTCAAAGGAGAAAAATAAACTAACTTATAAGCAAAAGTTAATCAAAAAACTTTTATTTTAAACCAAAACTTTTTAAGCAAGAAAACGTAAATCGCAAAATTGTTTCTTTTTATTTTAAAGGTTTCCTTAAAGAAATCAACGTTCAATTTATAAAGTTAGTAGTAGTGAGCCCATATACGATAGTAAATTTAACAATACTTTCATTCCTTACATGCTAAACATTTAGGCTTTTAATCGTTCCAAAAAGTTGTTTCCTTCAATTTTTAAAGTTGTAAATTTTACATTATTACATGTATTACATATATACATTATAAAATAATCATCAATAAGATGATATTCGTGATTAGAGAAGAGATTTCCAAACCTTAAAACGAACCTATTGACTGTACTCAACAATAGATTAGTTTAATAAAGCCTTTTTTAATATTACAATTGATGACTTGATAAGAAACGAGATTCTCTAAGACGTTCATTTTTGTTGCGTTTCAAGTGAGGTGTATATTAACCCATGAGCTTCCTTCGGTACCAAGTTACTTATCTCAACGAGGGCAACTAGAAGCTCCAGCTCAAATTTTCGCCACGAAGGCTTTTCTGTTTTGTTTGTATCATGAAAGAGATTTTCTGGTTCAAAGCTACAAGTTTTCTTTAAAGTTTCTCCATGAAACCTGAAATAAATTATAAGGAAATGAAAATGAAACTTCTGATCTTAGAGATGCTAATAATAGAAAATTCAAAAAAATAAAAACGAACTTTGAAAATAACTTTGAAATGTTTCAAATTAAATTTATAATGTCAAGTGACAGGGATTTGCAATGTTATGATGAAAATGGGTGATTGACTCACTTAAGCTTGGTTAAAATTATCAAGTAAGATTATTAAATTCCTTTCATTCAGAAAATAAAACCAAAATAACTACAATTTGTTTATGAATATGGTTTTTGTGAATTTTATAAAAGTTTTAATGTCTCAGTACCTTTTGAGTATGGAAAAAAAAAAATCTTTTGCTTCCACTAAAACATTTTTTATATTTTATTTGAAAACAAAATTACCTTTTAACTGGATTAATTTTCATAAAAGTTTGTAACAAATGTAACAGCATCACAAAAAAAAATCCATCAATAGCATCTCCTATAACCAAAATAAATAAAAAAAAAAAAACTAAACAAAATTAACAAACTATATTAATCACATAATGTATAAGTGTATTACAACTATATAATATTAATGAATACTTAAGCATTTCCTATAACAGATATCAAAGAACTAAAACATTTCTTCATGATTCCCTTTAAAGTAAAATAAAAAGAATAAACCTGAAATTAATTGTCTTCTACTTCTTTTGATTGCTTGTGTACAAGTACTACCAGAACTTTGAGAAAATATTTTCACCCTGCAAGTAATTTTATCAACGAATCTTCTTAATGGATTTTTAGCAACAGCTAATAGGCTGTAGTTTTTACAAAGTTCTGATGCATTCTTTGAGTTGATTTTAGTACTATGAACGATTCTTGGTTTTTGTTGGAATATACACTTATTATCTGATTTAAAAGATTGAAGATTTGTAAAAAAAAGATACCAATATCTTTTTGTAGAAGAATAAACATTTCTGTTTGAGGAAAAACTAAAATTTTTGAGATCTTTTTCAGACCAAGGCAGTAGAATATTTGGGTTCACACAATAATTCAGAGTAATTTTATCCAAGGATTTATTTGACTGCATCAAGTTTATTTGCACAGTTTCAAACTTATGATTCATCCTAAATTTCTTGCAACTTTTATTTTTAGATTTGGTATTAGGAAGAGTAGTATTCTGAATCTCAAACAATTTATAGCTCTCATTAATGAGATTTATGAACTGTTGATCAAAGATGCAATTTTTTGTTAGAGAAGAGGTTTTGTTTTGCATGATTTTATGTACACCAACTTTAAATTTTTTAGCTGAATCAGAATAGTCAAATGACAAAGGTAAACTAAATATACTCAAAAAATCTTTTTTTCTTTGTATTAAAGGCTTTGAAAAGTTTATGAGATTACCATACCATGTAGATATGTTTAGGAGGCTGTTATTTGATGAAAAGGTTTGCAGCTTTGTTGAATGATCTTTAACAAAATTTGAATTTTTAACCTTTTGTGGTATGTAACACATATTATCTTTAAGATTGTACTGTACTGAAGATCCATACACTAACTTTGTAAACAAATCTGTATGAAAAGGGTTATTACAATAAGCAGATTCAACTTTTTTTTGTTTTGAACACAGAAGACAACCATTTGAAAATTGTGTAAATGAAGTCAACTTTTCTGAAAAATATGAAACATATGATAACAATATGCTTTTGTAATCAAATAGAGGTGCAGCTTCAAATTGCTTTGTTTTAATAAAAATATGTTTTTCTGGCATTAAACATACATCTTTTAGAAGAGACAGCTTAAATAAATTCTTTAGATTTGAAAGTTGGGAGCACCTATGGCTTTCGTGATGCATATAAGATACAAAGCTCTGACATGCAATGCAGGAACTATTTTTTGCAACAACACCTTCTAAACAAAAAGAAAAATATACTTTAGCAAACAATAAAGAATAGCTAAACATATTTTGTTTTCATTAAAATGTGGTAAATTTACTTACTTCTAAGAAAATGCAGAAAGAAACTGAATTCAATCAGAAACATATAATACATTATAATATTAAAGTTTGTTTTATAGGCTATTTATGACTAATGTTAATGTGAGGTGTTTAATCTGTTGTTCCATTTTGTAGTTAAATAGCATTTGTTTGATAAAAAAGTTTTTTTTTTTTTTTTTAATTTATTTAGACCTTGTGCACATCTGGTACTGCGGCAATAAATCAACGTTCTATTAAGCTGGTTTCGATTTATCTGTACAACATCGGGAACGGGAAAAAGAAATCCGTATAACAAACGAAAAAACTTGAAAAATTTAGCTGTTTATAAAATTTTGTACGCTACTGTATGTCGCTTTCTTGCAGCAAACACTAAGTTGCATTTACAAATTTTTTCTCTCCATAAAACCTCTGTTCTATAAATGTTTTGCATTCAATTTTCACTTGCTCATACTCCAGAAAAATATCTCAAATACCATCATAAAAAAACCGCTCAAGCCATATTTACAAGATTTCTAGTTAAAAGATAAAAGGAAACTACGTCAAGTTCTTCTCAGACTTAACGCAATTGCAATATATATACATATACATATATACATATACATACATGTATATATATATATATATATATATATATATATAATATTATATATACATACATATATTAATAAAAAAAAACACCAAATAATACGAATTCTCTAAATACAAATATTAATTTACTATGAGAAATTTTCGCTGGATTTTGGTTACCAGCATCATCAGCTCGTAAAATTACTTTAAGCTACAAAAAAAACGGTTTAAAATTAGCTGACGTCAGCAGTTGAATGGCTTCTTCGTTTTTTATCCTTACGTGAAAACGTGAAAAATGGTGTCCCGCAATTTAGAGGAGAACATTGGTGTCTCTGTATCTCAAGAGCCTCACGGACCTTCCGACCAAATGTTTTTGTCTCTACTTTCAGAGCTTTAGTTTTCTCCCAATTAATTTCCTCTGAACATGATTTACTGAAAAAAAATTAAAAGGTGCTCTTTGATTTTTCTAATGTAACTAACAATTATGTTTAAAGTAGCTGGAAATTTAGTGGAAAAAATGATAGATACAAAAGTAATTAATTGCTATTTTTCTTTAATTTTCAAATGTTGTTACTTTTAGAATATTTGTTTGGCTCCGTAATATTATAGGCATAGGAAGAAGGGGTAACCCTGGCAGCTTAGACCCTCCCCCTCCACCCGATGATGAAAGCTATGACTTTCTTACACCATTGAGTAATATTATGATTATTATCTTATGATACTTTAAAACATGGTATGTTTAATTAGTGTTTACAATTTATTAATATGTTATGCTATTAGTATTTCAGTTAATTATTTACAATTTAAAAAAATAATAATTGAATTTACAGGTATTACCTTTTGCCTGTAAGTACTTTTAATATTTAAAAATATGATGTGGTGCTATTATTGTTATATGACATATTAAGAATATAAATCATACAACCTTTTTTACATGGGACATTACGGAAGAAAATTAGAAAGCGATTAGATAGCGATTAGAAATTCGAAGACTTAAAAACAGCGGAAAGTCATATAGAGTGATTTCAAGAATAACTGAGCGTTCTGCTAGAATGTTTCAAAACGCTTTAAAACCCCATAAACGTGTGGAACCTAGAGGTCGCAAAAGATAAACAATTTACCGAAAAGATGAAGAAAATTTATTTTTAAGATCATCTAGAAGCGTACCTTTATTTATAAAACGACATGTAAAAGCCAGAAAAGTTTTGTCATAAATATTTAGCATGGACAAATAAGAAATGGGACTTAGTTTTGTGGACAGACGAATCTAAAACTAATATTTTTGGATCAGATGGTAAGCTGTTCGTCTGCAGACCATCAAAGAAAGAGTTTGACTCACATTAAATTACATGGTGTGAGGATACTTCTCGTCATCTGTTATTGGTCATATTTATCTTATAAATGATTATCCTATTTATTTAATAACAGACAGTAATAGTATGACAGCTGACATTTTTGTTAATATGCATTTATGTTAATTGTTTTATTATTTAACTATTTTTTATATAAACATTGAATTTTCTTGATTTTTCTCAATATAAACTCAAACTAACCATTTCTGTATTATTATTTTTCCACTAAATTTTTAACTACTTTAAACATAACTGTTAGTTACATAAGGGAAATCAAAGAGGACTTTTTTAAAGATATGTGTATTAACACTAAACATTATAAAAATGAAAAAATATATATAAATGATCATTAATTGCTGAGAATAAGATGCATTTTTCTAAATGTGTAGGTCATGTATATATAATGTCCATTTGCTTGGATTACAGCTTCTAGACGTCTAGGCTTTGATTCGACTAAAGATTTTGTTTCTTCTGGTTGGATTTTATCCCAGCTTCTTCAATTGTCATTTTGAGGTTCTCATTTTTGGAAAATGACCAATCTTCAATTTTCCGGTCCAAAATTTCCCACAATTGTTAAATGGGATTAAAATATGCTTAACTTGATTCTTTACCTTTATACCTTTTTTCTTTGATTATATGTATACCTCATAACTTTTTATTTGTGTATACGAGCATGCATATATGTTAATATATTATATTTATTATTTTACCTATAACTTATCTCTTTTAAAAATCTACTTTATGGGTGTTACTGCATAAATTTTTGTAAGATTTTACTTTTATTATGTAGTTTATTTAGTTTTTTCTTTTTTTCTTTTTTTCTTTATTTATCTTTTGCGTTTTATTTGTAAATCCCAATTAGACCTGTGTTCTTGTAACGTTCTTTTTATCATGAAATATATTGATATTAATATACATACATTCATATACATCCATACAAACACACACAATCATACACTTAACCGTAAAATTAACGCACCACTTAAAAATTCCGGCTTATTTTTAAAATATTATGTATTTCCCGGATTTATCAATTACAAAGATGATAATAATGTTTATTACTACGCCTTTTGTAGGCTTTATTCTGTTTCCCTTATTTAATTTCGAAATTATAGCAGCTTTTCATAATTGGCATGTTTTGCTGTAATTAAACCTCACTTCTAAAAGAAATGTATGAATTGGTTTTAAATTGCTTTAACAGTAGAAAAAATAGTTGTCATTTGAGCAACGCATCTGTTCGCAACAAGATGCCAACATAGATGACAACATAGATGACTCAAGAACGCCACTTATATGAGCGTACACATCAAGATACCTTGTGATGCAAATTTTGAAACCATTTTATTTTGTCCGCGGACAATAATTTAATTTGAATGTTCAAATTGAGTGAAATTTTGACTTCATAGTGCGACAATAAAAACACCTATAGAATGAGAACCACTCTATTTGATTTGATAAAATTTGGTGCAAGTTGGCTTATAGCCACACCAAACATTGGATAAAATTTCAGTCGGATTGGTTACCGGGTTACGGATTTATGGCAGTTTTAGTTTAAATTTCGTTAGTTTTTTGCTACTTATACCTCAAAACGTTACCGATTACTGTGATATTTGGTCACTATTTTCAAAATTATGGTTACATGACTGTTCTATTATGTAATCACAATAATTTTTGTTATCATTGTTTAATCACTACATGTACCGTTTTCATTTTATAGACCAAAATATTGGTTTGCTATTTAAAGCGTACATTAATAACTGTAAGCTACGATTTTCTGCTCCTAATCTCTAATAACTCAAATTATGCTTGCAGTTCTTTAGAGATGCTTACTGTTTAGATTAGTTATGCAGTAACAATCTTTCTTTGTAATCTGGATGATTATTGTTTCGCTTATACCTTGACCAAATTTGATAAAAATCTTGATGAGCGGTTTTGACAGTTTGTTCACTATAGGGCTCCAAGGGAGACCCTTTATGACTAATGAAATCCTTGATGTGGTAGAAGACAGTGAATTTTAGGTATCACGCTTGTACCAGTTATCATTAAGTAACACCTTTTGAAATTTTCAATTTTTTCAGCGAAGTCCGGCTGTAGGATGAATCCAAAGCAAGCTTTGACAACTAAATTAAAACTTTTTTTGACAACTCTTAAGAGGAGATGCAATTCCATCGACAGGATGATTTCCAAAATTAGAAGATTGTCAGGCCCACTGATGATTGGCTTTCAAATGACATTGCCGAACAGCTTTGAATTAGCAAAAACCCCGCCAGATTGGTGAAAAGACTCGAGGCTAAATTTGATTGAGGGCCCAGTGTTTGCAAGTTTCCAGATTCGGCAAGACACTTGGATTTGACGTCACACCATGCGCAAGGGTAGATACTTGAATGGGTTTGAAGACCTCAAATTAAATTTGCAACTTTCAAATCACAAGTCAAAATTAGTTTATGTCCATTTGCATTAATTAGTGAATTGACCAGATTTGTTCAATATTGGAATGAGTTTCTGGCAAATCTTCTGATACCGCAACAAAAATTTGTCTCTTGACTCCAGTGTTTTTATCAGTTAATTGAGTGAAAGGCTGCTTTTGGGGCGGTGAGCTGGTTTCATCCCTTAACGCAGTATCAACAATACTTAGATAAAACTTGAGAAAACCTTTGCACCATCAATCCGAGCTTAAAAAAATAACTACCAGAAATTTTGCGAGATTGAATAACATGATTCACAAGACTTGATAAGTAACTGCAGTGAGCAACAACCCGAACTGTACCAGAATGTCCTTTTTCGCTTAGAAAACAGTAAGCTGTCTTTTTTTTCAGACAGAGCAAGCACGCAAACTTTTGATTTTCATCATGAATCTTTGCTTAATTTGGCATTTTGTTAATTCACTAAATCTAGCTTTCCTTAATCAAGCTCTTCTTTTTAAAAAATTTAACCTAAATTTATATTAACAATTATTAATGATACTTATTATTTGTTATTAACATACTTATGATTAATGACAATTGTTAACAATTACAATTTTCAACATACTTAAACTTAACTATATAAATCAATGATACTTTTCACACTTAATGACAATTTAGACTTATTTAATTCACACTTATTTGATGAGACAGTCCAACAAACGATTTTTACCGCTCTTCAAAGGACTATTCTGCCCTTCACAAAATTTCTCTCTTCAAAAATTACTACACTTTTAGAAACCTTTTGATAGAGATTTTCTCTTTTTGTGCCTCTGCAATTATTTTTATAAAATTTTTACAAATTTCATTTCAAAACAACAGAAATTTGTAAAGATTGATTTTTCTCAGACTGGCCCTCCGAACTTTTTAGCGGTCAGTTATCTTAGTCAATATAACAAATATTTGGTTTTCTAACAGTTTTTCTGTTTCAACAGAAATAAATATATACTTTTTTTCTATGTAGGTATCTTTAGAAAAGCTTTTCAACCATTTTTTTATCGTTTTTATGCATTTTGGCAGTAAAAATTGTAACCGAATATCACAGTAATCGGTAACGTGTAAGTAATCATGATCCGTGATAACCGTAGCAATGCAGCGTTCTGGATTAAATATAAGTCGTGATGAATGTGTTGCAGTTGTTACTTTGTCCAATCAAGGATTAACAAATCGCAAACTTGATAGAAAATTTGGAGTGTCTCATACAACAGTCCGTAGAGTTCTACAAAGGTTTGTAGAGACCAATGATCACGTTAGACAACTTGGCCAAATGAAAGATATTTCGCTTCTAACATTCGAGGAACCACTTTATATGGATGGCCACATGCGGCACATTGTTACTGAATTCTTGTATAATGTTAATATTCAAGTTTTGGAGTGGCCAGCTTGCAGTCCAGATATGAACCCAATAGAGCATCTTTGCATCACCACCTAACAGCCTAGGCGAGCTGCAGCAAAGTCTTATTCGGGTGTGGGAAGATATCTTTCAAGAAAACGATTAGATCACTAACTGAAAGTATGCCTCGATGCTCTCAGGCCTTAATAACATCTAAAGGTGGTAGCACTAGTTGCTGATAAGTCAAAAATGTTTCAATTTAAGGTGTATTAGTGTGCGTAACAATAGTAATCATTTTACTTTATTTTGTGAAACGAACCGTATTTTTTATTGGCCGTTGCTACTTTAGGCGCAATGCGCTCTATGCAGCCCTATGCTACTCGGAGCGTAATACTTTGTACGCATGCGCTAAATCTTGTTGATGTTTTGAACAATTTTGATGTGATTTGCTTTTTTTTTTTTTTTTTTTTTTCTTTTAGTTTTACACTTAATTAGTCGCAATACAATAAAGTCCGTGATATATGCTTTCGTGATGCAATAAAATCCGTGATATATAGACTAATTTAAATAAAAACTTGGTATCTGATGGAAGATCTAATGATCTTGTCGCCAGAACCATAAAAAGTTATAATAGAATGTAACTTAAGCCATTAATAAATATAGACAAATAAATATGACAAAATACAAAAAACAAAAGAGCGTGTTTATACAAATTTCTTATCTTTAAAAGTAGTTCAACATATTGTCATTAGAGAGAATGAATTTTTTTAAATTTCTTTTTAAAGACTGGGAAGGTAATTGATAAATCAAAATTAGGTAAAACAATTTTGTTCCAGAGATTGGGTGCACGATAAGCTGTACAAAACTGATTGAATTTTGTTCGACAAAAGGGTTCAAAGAGTGAGTTATCATTTCGTAGTGTATACTTATTTTTTGTTTTTAAGGTAATAAAATCTTTAAAAACGTTTAAGGACGGATTAATTTTACATTGAAACATAAAGCATAATATTTTTTATACATTCACTTCATAAATGTTAAGTACTTTTATATTTTTGAATAAAAACTTTGAATGCGTAAGTCGATTTTCAAAACAAACTAAGAGTATTGCGTGTTTCTGACAATGGTAAAGAGTACGCAACTTACTTTTGCTTGTACTTCCCCAAGCAATATTTGCATAGTTAATATAACAATGTATAAATGAGTAGTAGAGTTGGATTAAAATGGTTTTGTTTAAATAATTTCTTGACTTATAGAGGACTCCTATATTTTTAGAAACCTTTGTACAAATGTAGTCAATATGTGGTTTCCATGTAACATTCTCATCAAGATAAATGCCAAGAAAACTAGTAAAAGTTTCCTTTTTTTATTTCTAGTTCATTAATAATAAGAATTTTTGGCATGGTTGTTGGTAAAAAACGATATAGGTTTTAGATATAGGGTGAAATAGAATGTATTTTGTTTTATCAAGGTTTAAGGTCAATTTGTTACATTTAAACCACTCAGATATGCATTTAAGTTCTTTGTTCATATCAGAAAACAGCTCATTAATATTACTGTTTGATAAGAACAAATTTGTATCATCAGCAAACGTATTACTCCGAAGGTTAGCTGCTTTGCTTTAATCATTAATATAAATTAAAAACATAAGAGGACCTAGAATAGAGCCTTGTGGAATGTGAGGCGGGTGTTTTCTTTGTGTATAAATATAAATTTATCGTTTAAATATTGTGAGTCGGGGTTTCTTTACGAGGAATGGGGTTTAATGGTTTGTATTTACGGAGGATAGGGGTATGGATGTTGGGATGCCTCTTTTGGTTCTGTGTAATGGTAGCTCTCTGACTTGTGCTATAATGCGTACTTACTTTTCTTGGCGCGTGATATATTCCTTTATGATTAACAAATCTTTTCCGTTATTAACAAATAATATATTCTCCACTTTAAACTATATAAAAAAAAACTGTTTCTTACTAATTCTTCTGTTCCTTCTTTTATCGTTTATCATGTAACCAACTATAAATTTCCCTACCCTAAATGCCCACCCGTATATCCCTTATGTCTATAATTTGTCTTCCTTTATTTAAACAATTTTCGTAACTTTCTCAAAGCCTTCTCGTAACCTATCTCTTAGGTTCTTTCTCCTCTTCTCTCCACTTCTTCCCTTTCGCTGCTCCTCCAACTCCCTTTGCCAACTCTCTACTCTTTTCGGGTTTCTCGTTTTTATATTTGTTGCTTTGTTTTTGGGCGTTGGCGTCTTTTCATTTTCGTTAGATAGCGTGTAAAATATTAATGGTTGATTTTGGGTGTTTTGATTGTTATGAATAGCATCTTGGTTAATTAGGTTTAGCTTCCTCACAGGAATACCGCAGGTTATTTCAGTATAGTCACTTTGAAGGCCATCATTATAGGTAAGAAATTGCTTTCTATTTGAAAAGTAACTATAAAACCATTTTAACATGTTGTTTTTGATTCCATTGTATTCGAGCTTTTTAAGCAATATTTTATGGTCAACGGTATCGAAAGCCAAACTGTTTGGAATATAGTATATTATTTTGGTCAAAATATTTAAATATTCTATTATATATTATTCTTTCCAATAATTTTGAAAAAGTTGAAAGAACCGAAATCGGGCGATAGTTGTTGATATTTATTTTATCACCTTGTTTGTAAATTGGTATGACTTTCGCAATTTTCAATTGATCTGGGAAAACTCCTTGTTTTATAGATGCATTAAACACTTAAAAAGAATATCTTTCAGACTTTCATAACATTCTGCAACTATGTTACCACTTACTTCATCAGCACCAATAGCTTTATTTCTTTTTAAATATTTAAAGGCTATATCGAGCTAGTCGTGGGATAATTCAGAAGAGTACTCATTGTTATAATGAGATTTATTTATAGGACACAAGTAGTCTTCAATCGAATTTTCGGTCATAGGAATTTTTTTTAGAGAGATTGGTTCCAATTTCAGTAAAAAATTTATTAAATATGTTTGCAATTTTGCTCGGTTCACATATATTTACATCTTCAAATTTTATAGTTTGTGGTAAAGAACTTAAGTGATTTTTTGATTTTCCTGTTAACTATTTTATTATTTGCCAGGTGCGCGTTGAGTTGTTTTTAAACTTATTGATCAGATTAGTATAATAATTTTTTTTTAGATAATTTTTTTGTTCCAAATTTTGTCGCTAAAAGTTCATGATACTTTCTTATCCTGGGATGAATTTTTTCGAGCAGTTGAAATACACTGTAATGAAACATTCCAACCCATGGTCAAACATGGTTGCAAGCTAACGGTAACAGCTAATGCTAAGACCAAGCTCGACCAAAGACCTTATCCTGAAATGTTTAAATACGTGTACTATAACTTAATTTGCACACATGGCAGATTCAATTCAAGCAAAGGCATTTTATTATAATATTTAAGATTAGTACTGACAAACCATTATGGTATGACAGCATTGATCTAAAATATTTATGTACAAGACTTTGGCATTTCAAACAGATTTTGCAATCTACGTAAATGTAAGCAAATATCTTTCATTAGTTTACATAAAAAAAATTTTTTATCTTGTTCATATTTAAAAAATAGGATGTATATTCTCTTATTGTTTACAAATATATATGTGTGTCTGTCAATTTTATTTTAAGGCTATCAATTCGATCTAAATCTTTTCTTTCTTTGTTTTCTTTTCTTTATTTCTCTATTGCTTTCTTTCATTTCTTTTCTTCTTTATTACTTTCTTTCTTTATTTCCTTCCTTTTTTATTTCATACTATCTTTCTTTCTTTCTTTCTTCCTTATTTTTTATTTCTTTCTTTTCTCCTTATTTCTTTGTTTCTTTATTTATTTCCTTTCTTTCTTTGTTTCTTTATTTCTTTTCCTCCTCTTTTTTCTATTATGACGTCAGAGCACACGATACAGTAATGATACAAATTTGTTCTTATCAAACAGTAATATCAATGAGCTGTTTTCTGATATGAACAAAGAACTTAAATGCATATCTGAGTGGTAAACCTTGATAAAACAAAATACATTCTATTTCACCCTATAAATATATATATATATATATATATATATATATATATATATATATATATATATATATATATATATATATATATATATATATTGAGAGAGAGAGAGAGAGAGAGAGAGAGAGAGAGAGGAATGATTAGAAACTTGATAAACCTATTGCTAGGGCTGCAAGATGGCTACCAAATGTAGTGATGGCACAACGGTACCGAGGAAGATGGAACATGATATCAGACTACTGTTGGGATTAAGCAACGCCACCTGATTTCTAATATTCAAGAAAAACTTAAGCTTTTAAACATAAACTTTTACTTGTATTATACATTTTTTTTTCCACCTTGGAATTGAATTTTTCTTTACTACCTGTTTATCCTATTACATAAAAACAAAAAACAAAAAAAAAAAAACAAACAAAACAAACAAATATTGTAAACATTGAGTAGTTCGTCACCCTTATTGTTAATAGTTTGGTCGTAATGCCGGTTTTCCAGTGTATTAATTTAAACCAACTGAATTAGAAATATCTTCAGCTCATTCGAAAGATAAAAAATAGATGTAATGTAAATTATTTTATTTTCTATAATTTCATAGCTTTAAAATCTCTCTTTGATACAAAACTGTAAGGCTGATTTTGTTCGAAAATTATGCTCGATAACAATTTTGCTCCAATGCCGCAAAAAAACTTCCAGGTTTCTCTTAAATCTAAATTACATAGAATACGCAAATCTTAGCTGACACCACCAGTCTAAACAAAAACAGCTTTGTATCATGCTTGTACTCAAAAGGAAAAACTACCTCTTTTACATTCATCAAGCTAATTGTTTTGATAGACAGGTCCGTGCTGCTGATCTAAAGAAATAAAACTTAAGCTAGTAAACTGTTGTAAGGTGTAACAGAAATGTGATATTAAGTGACACATTAAAACTAATAGACTATATCCCTAGTGATGGCTACCTACTTTGAATATAACCATGATTCGATGAAAGTGGAACACCACCCATATGCACTATATAAGGCTGTTGTTGGTGGTGATGCGGCTGTTGAATTGGTGTTGGATTGCGATAGCTAGCAGCAACTATAAAGTTTATTTGAAATAAATAAAATTACTAATATAATAAGTGCGAAAACTCAATAATAAATATGAACTCGTTGCTAGTTTAACGAGTGTAATTCAAGTTTTGTTTTTTTAAAACGATTTTATTATCTAAAACTAAACTTATTCTGAACACTTTTAATTTCTGAAGCATCATCTAGTACCATTTTAAAAGCTTATTCATAATTACATTACTTTGAAAAGTACACCTTCTGAATATACAAATAATCAATAAGATGATATAAGTTAGTAATTTAGGGATACTAAGTCAAGAGAACTAACACAAGGAAAAATTACACGGCGGTTAACTTCTGTGTTATAATGGGAATAGCACAATAGCGTATAGCAAATCCCAAATAAACACTTTTTAGACGGCAAAATGAGAATTAGCGAGAAACAGCGAAACAAGAAACCTGAATTGGAAAAGTAGAGTTCCATATAAAAAATATTTCCTTATAAAACACATAAATTTCCAAATAAAGGGAAAAAATATTTAGATTATCGCTTTTAGTAATTAATTAATAGTAACTTTAACTAATAGTAATTGTAATTATATTAGGTCCAGATAGCACATCTAAATATTATCCTAATTTCTTTTTAAATTGTATACAATAACACTTAAAGTATAAGCAGTACTAGGAATATACTTATATAAAGCTTAAGACTATATAACTAAGAATCTAGTTAAATTGGTTTGAGCATAAAAATTGCTCAATAAAGTTTCCGATATTTCAAAAGTATGTAGGGTATTTACTAAATAAGTACTTATATATTACCTGAAATGAATGATAGTATAGGTATTATCATTGTTATATTACCATTTTTATACTACTTGTAGATTACATTTTTCGGGAAAACTAAAAACATAAGATTTTAATGACAAAGGTTTAAGTCCAACTTTTTCAAATGACGACAAATGGACTTTTTGAAGAACAAACCTTTTAAAAAGCTTAACGTTTTTCAAAAAACGACATTAAACGGTCAAAACTATAAAAAATTTTGGTCTTTTTCCGAAAAATCCAAAATCGGAATTTGTAAAACTTTGAGCTTTTTCAAAGGCGAATCTTTTTAAAAATAAACAACTTTCGGAACTTTTCCTTCGATTAGGATTTATTCGCATTACTTATTTATTACTCTTTCTTCTGCAAGAAACAGTAATAAATAACGCGAGTAAATCTTTATTGATGGATTTGACTCTGATTATTTTTTGTAAACAACGCATAGACGTCAGAAATAAAAATTAGTTTGGCTACTTCTTAGTTTTAGAATGTTAAATCCTTCTTAGTTTTAGAATGTTAGATGTTTATGTATATGTAAATGTGTATGTAAATGTGTACGTAAATGTGTATGTAAAATTACATAAATACTAACAACATATAGGCAGTTAAAAGAGATAATTAAGGGAACCTTGAGGATGGGTTACAGGCGAAGCGATTTGGGGATAATTACTGCTAGGGTGTTGACTGACAACATATCCATGTTGCATGAGAGGTGATGGCGAAGGAGCCGAATAACTTGAATGCGGATTAGCAGGTGATTGGTGCTGTTGAAGATTGTGTGGCTGGCTTACTAAATTGAAAGTAATCAACATTATCATAAATTCAAAGATACAACACACTTTTTTTAAATTTTCAACAAAGATCGTTTAATTTTATTTTCAAAAAAATCTTACTAATACATAGTTATTAATAAACTATTTTACAGCTTTTTTTTAATGCCTAAAAAAAATTAAAAAATTCCACCTGAAAACACAAAATTTCCAGAAACAGCTTCTGCTGGCTGATAATTTGTTGCAATTCTTGCGTGTGCTATTGCAGGTTGCCCTTGGTGACTTACATATCTAATAACTTGTGAAGGAACTTCTGTCATTTGAATGTATTGACCTTGAGGACTCTGAAGAACCTAAATGAAAAATAATGCTATAAAGTCTTAAAGCAGTATTAACAACAGTTATCAAATTCTTTGTAAATTTTCTGTTAAAATAGTAGAAGTATTACTTGCTGATAGGTTCCTTGGTTGTTCACAAAAAAAATAGGTTGATTAGTTACACTCTGAGCATGCATAAAATTCGATTGAGCAACTACTTGCTGTGATGCAGCTTGGTTGTTAATATCAGCAGCAGGAACACCATACATAGTAGGAACATTATCTAAATACACCAAGAATAATTGTGTAGAGTGATAAATATTAGGAATCAGTCAACAAGTAATCAACAACAATCCGACTGTCTGATTGTTTGCTGGTAGCAACAATCAGTAATTAACTACATATGTTGCTTAGTGGTTATTTATAATGCCCAGTTAAACAAAAAGCCATGGAGAGAAAAACACAAAAAAACTCACATATAACTCTTGAGTAATTTTTGTTTTGCAATGGCAGCACATCATGAGTAACATTATAATTGAACACAATAGGAGTTTGCTGGGTCTGAAAGTATACAGGTGTTTGAGGTGGTCCAGACATTTGCATCTAAAATGATTGAAATCTGCTTACATTTTAAATTATCTTAACAGATATTAAAGGAAAAAAAAAAGAAAAACACTTTTGTAAAACCAGAAATGCATAACATTTGCATAATGATGTCAACTGCAAATAGACTTACGGTATACGTTGATGGTTTTACTGGAATAGGCTTATTATTAGGACAAAATTCTTTTGCACTTGGGTTAAATGAAAATTCTTTTCCTGATTTCCTGAAAGTTAAGTAAAATAAACTAAAGGTTAAGTAGAGTAATAAAATCAAAAAATAAAATAAAATGATAATACTGTGTTTGAATATTGACACATTGACAATTCTTAAAAAAGTACACTTGAAAACCTGGAAACTTATTCAGCTTTTTTAACATAACGCAAAAGTTTTTGTTTAACAAAATATAAATTTCTTGGCTTTTGCAATTAGATTCAGAAGAAATCACTCACCAAGTCTTATAGCTCATTTAAATAGAAAAAAAAAAGCAGAGACCTTTAAAACTAACATTTGGTTTTAAAATTCATTTGAATGGTTACTTTTGAATATTTAGAATCTGTAGCTTTTCCTTTATCAATTTCTAGTAACTATTTGAAAATCTCAGTTCTTTCAAAAACTCATTTTTGATCAAATATTAGACTTACGAGACAATATTTTCAGATGTTAACACCACTGTAGAAGCTGTAGTCTTAACTGCAGTTGTGACAGGAGCAGCTGTTACAGATGTTGTTGTGATTGATACACTGCTTTCACTTGTCACTGCACGTTTTGCTATAGAAAATTTTTAGTGAAAAACAATTATTCACTGAAATATTTTATTGAAATTATTTACTTACAATTAATTACTGAAGTTTTAAAACAAAACTTATCTGAAATATAAAAAAGTGAAAAATTTAATTTAGATCCAAAATATTAATGCTAAAAGTCTAAAGCATCGCCTTAATTATTTTATTTATGTTTATATTTACATATTATTTACCATTGATCCACTCAGATATATCATTTGTATTGGATGGAACAGATCTAGTTTTAGATGTCTTCTTAGCAGACTTATCTGTTGCCAACTAAATCAAAAATAAGTCTTTTATTAAATATTCTTTTATTAAATAATTATTAAACATATATTGTAATGTGAAGTGAGGGGAAAACAGCTGTTATTTTGACATTTGGAAAACTCAAAATGTTAATCTTTGTATAAATAATTTTTCAAAGGTTTATAAATGATTAAACTATAGATTGGAGTTTAACCTTGGTAATTTCAGAAAAATTTTTTCTTTTGATTCTTGGTATTTGGGTTGTATCATCATGATAATCCTTGTTTTTAAGTAGCAGGGTAATTTTTGAGAACTCATTTCAACTAACTAGCCTTTTTTTAATGCTTCACTGTTAGTTTAGAAGATATCATAAAATATGTACTATGTAGAGACAACAATATTTGAAAATCTGCAAAAGACTAACACTTTGTTTGACTAATTTTAAAAGTAATTAACACAGTTACACATAAAATTAGGGTAAAAAAAATGTAGACACTATTGTTAACCTTGAAGTCTCTTCCAAACTCCTTCAACTCATTCACATCAACTAGTTTTTGCTCTAAAATGAGTATTTAAATCTATACTTTTAACAAGTAAATCATTTGTGTAAAATTTGTCAAATAAAATAACATAAATATTTAAATACCATCGCTTGCATTTTGAGTTTGATGAACTTTTCCATATTTATTTAAACCAGATTTGATACCATCTCTGTGTTCTTTAACATTTAGATCTGGTGGAACTTGAGAAGAATCTTTCTGTTCTGGAAGCAAGGTTTTTCTCTCCTGCATAGAAGATTTACTTGATGCCTGAGTCTGGTGGTGCTCCTGAGATTTTGGTAGAGATTCATTACTACTATTAAACTCAGAATTACCTAACGGTTGGGAGTTACTCTTCACACTTGCCTGTGGTTGGACTACAGAGTGAGAAGCAATAGATGCATAGTTTTTAGAATTTTGAATTACTTGCTGTTTTGCTGCAGCTAAAGCTTCAGGGGATGTATTTTGGTTGTGTGATTGCTGTGAAAAGCTGATAGCAGGAGGAGAACTAGAAGTTGGAGCATCACTTAATGGTGGTGGTGGTGGCATGGAAGAAATATTAGGTTGTTGAGATAAAGATTGCAGGGGTTTATTAGATTGGTTGACTTTACCAGAAGCAAGTTGTTGTTGTTTTTTCATTGTGACTGCAGAATAAGACATAGTGTGGCCTCCAGTTTGTGTGATTGAAACATTGCCTAGCTGATGTGATACTCGAGTAACATCAGATATTGCTCCAATACTTTCAATATGTTGTTGTGAATTAAGAATTTGTTGATTAGGATAAACTGAAAAAAAGATAATGTATATTATAATAATGGCATAATAGCACAAAATAAAAGACATTAATTTAACAAAATCTTCTAATAAAAGATATAGACATTTTAGCTGAGACATTTTTAGGGAAAAAAAAGTAAAATATACCAGAGCTGCTATTACGCATCACAAGGTCTCCACTCTGTTGAGCTGTGACTTGATTTCGGTTAGGCTGATTACTATTGTTAGAAATTTGATTTAATTGATCTTGATGCTTATTGGAAAAGTTTTGACGCTGGAGTCTTGGACCAACAACATTATTACTTGCTTTTCCGCGAATGTTTCTAACGTTACGAGTATAAGTAGCAAAACCATCATTGCTAGAAATACTGCTGGCACGAGACACAGCACTAAACATTTCTTCCTCACCAACTCCACTGTCAGCTGTCTCATGATCGATAAAATTTTGCATTTCACGAGCAATTTGTTCAGCTCTTCGCTCTTGTTCTTTATAAGTCTCATCATCACGCTTTTCAATAGGTGTCCTAAATTGTTTCAACTTAGTACAATAAGAAATTGTAAGCCATACAATTAAATATATGTGTAACAAAATGCACATGCAATATAAAAACTTAGTACAAGTAGCAATTTACTTGAAGTGTATTTATACAAATTATATCTAAGCAATCTTAAGTAAATAAATGATAGAAAGTTTTTTTTTTAGCTTAATGTACACAACCTTTGTCACTAACTATAAAAACTATGTACACTGGAGTGAATGTAAAGTCATGCAAGTACAAACTTAATACACTGCCTTGTATAACTGCACATTGAATTAAGCTAAACCTGTGGAGTAATATACAGTGATTTGCACTTAAGCCAGTTCATATTGGTGCCATTTTTTGTTAAACTACTATGTGGCTTACTTTTAACTGTATTAACTTTACACTAGTTTGCAGTTATTTCAGTTTGCACAAGTCAATTTATTACATTTGTACATCTATCAGTTTTTTTTACAAGATTGCACACCTCTTTATAACACACTCCCATATGCATTTAGGGTTGTTAACAGTTAATAAACTTGTACTTATTTCCCTTAAAAAAATATGGAGAAATCTGTTTGCTTTTATTGCAACGAAAGTGCAAGGAACATATGTTATTATGTGAACATATGTTATAATGTGAGTGATTATGAATAAACGTATAGCAAAACTGTAACCTACTATTTCATCAGCTCCAACCTTTATGGATAAAAACAGATTGAATAAAAATAGTTTAAATAAAAGTGTTGTGTAGTACAGTCTGTGTATCTGTACCATTGTTTAGTATTGCAACAATCCACTACAGAATAAGAAAATAGATATTTTCATAAGAAAATACTTTGTATTAAGCTAACTACTTCTTTAGTGCAGGCAGTTATAAAATAAGAAGTTGTGCTCTAGTAAACTTCCCAAAAATGGAGATAACTTCAGGGTATCTAGGTGACCAATTTATGCAAACACTTACATGTATATATTTACCAAGTATATTGACAGATTCAATAACTATTTTATGCTAATTTTATTTGCAAAAATACATATTTTTGGTGAACTAATATTTTATCTTCATTATTACTGGTTAGGGTTTTTATAAAAAATACAACATTTTGCAAATCAGTGTGCCATCAATTGAAACAAAACGATTATACAAAACAGAAGGAATTTGCTAAATTGTTTTTGGAAAACCAGTAATTTAGACAAAGTTGTGGGCAGATGAGCTGTATTTCCATTTAGACAGGACTGTT
Organism: Hydra viridissima; assembly: GCF_058129835.1. NCBI lineage: Eukaryota > Metazoa > Cnidaria > Hydrozoa > Anthoathecata > Hydridae > Hydra > Hydra viridissima. The sequence goes on along the minus strand of NW_028324306.1, from coordinate 10,775,388 downwards.
TACACCAAGAACACTGTCATTTTGAATACTTTCAGCCATGTCAAAAAGCCACTCAATTTACCAAAGTTGTGGGTGTGGATAGATTTTTCTAGCAAAATTAATGTTCCAACATTTTTCATCTAAACTGGGACTATTTATGATGACAGCTATTAGTCTATGTTACAGCACCATGTAGCTCCATACTTGAAAGCCCATCAAAAATATGCATCAACAATATACCAACAAGATGGCACTCAGCAGCATATAAAGAGAAATGTACAACATTTTCTAACAGAAACCTTGACAAATGATCATGATGTTAGCTTTTTTTTCCCACAGTTCTGGCCACCACATTCACCAGATACATTGCCTAGCCATTTCTGGTACTGGGGGAATCTAAAACAGTTGGTGTATGCGTTCATATTACCTTTATTACTTAAAAATTGAAAGGCTTGAATATCAGATGCAGCCCAGCAAATAACTACTGACAATATTGGACCGGTGCTTCAGTCTTTACTACCAACTTCAATTAATAGTAGAAAGTGATATTTACAAACCAACATTCCTATGACATTTATCATTCAAATTTGTTTAATTAAATATTTGGAAAAATAAAATAGATTTTGGTAGTGACTTAAGGGACACAGAGTATTTTAATGATCAGTATGAAACATAATTGAATAAAAGCATGTGAAAACATTTTAATATTTAAAATTTAAGTAAAGAATGACTTGAGAATGATAAGCTGAATCAATTTTGTAACATGGTTTTTATCAAAATTACTACAACTGTTATAGTTAAAGTTAACTATGCCCCAAAAAAATAAAACACCAATTTAACTAGAAAATCATTATGATCCCCTCACTTAGTTAAAAACAAGTCATCTAAACTTAAAAAAAATCTCCTAATCAAAATTTCAGTTAATTGTGGTAATAGTTTGAACTAAAGCTTTGGCTAAAAGTAAACAAGTAGAATGTTGTCAAAACACATTTTTTAGTTTTGGCCAACACCTGTAAAGCTGAAATTTTCTGTTCACTAGACTTTAACTTGTTAAAAATTTTTTTTTAAGAAAGCAACCAGATATTTTTGGATTGGACACATACACAAATCTCTTGGACAAGATGACTGACAGATGCAAGCTTTAGTCAGATAAACCTCTAAGCCTTCAAGAAAATACATTAGGCAACTACTGGTACTAATTTAAAATCCTCTGACTACTTAAAACAACCCAAAAACTTCATATATGGTTTAAATTTAAATATATACATATAAAAAACCTTTAAGAAAATTTATTATTAAATATCAAAATAAACCTCACATGTAACTACTTAAACTGCTATCAAAAGTAGATCTCACACCATGTTTTTCTTCATTTTCACGATACATGTCTTCAAAACCCCAAGACCCATTCTAAAATGAAAGCAAACGATCAAATCAAAACAATTGTGTACAGGATTTAAAGTTATGACTTATCTTAAATTTAGCTGCAAAAAAAATAGATTTCTTTAGAATTGATAGACAGTCAGATGAAAAACCCATTGAACCCAGATAATTACAAAATGAGGTGTCAAACTTTAGCTAACTTAATAAAAAAAAAGAAACGCTATTACAAATGTTATTTATTAATAAAAAATCAATAGAGAAGAGTTTTAAAAAAAGGAGGTTGTTGTATTTCATCTTTATAATTTTTACAAGGATCCTTATTATACTTTTCTGAGAGAAGATTGTACTTGTTTTATTTCAAGAAAAGTTTTAAGTCTCATCATTTATGAGATGTTTTAAAATGCAGTTCTACTGGTTCATTTCTAAATATTTTGAATATTGGTTAATAAAGTAAAAATATACTGGTAAATAAAGAATTTGTGACATTAAAGTGACAATGTTCATAAGGACAAAAGACTGCACAAGGTTAAGCAAGATTATTTGACAGCCTTCATATTTGCACCAGTATGATAGTGATAAATATTTTATCACATTTTAGAAAATATTTAGCATGTTTAACATCCTTTTACGCTACACATTTAACTCAAAATGATATGTTATCTCCTAAAAACTTTAACAGCAACATTTTCAAATAATTTTAAAAACTTTATACAAATTGTTCCTTTTGATATCTTGCCTCAAGAATTTCTAAGCCATATTTCATTCTAAGTTGTCTTGTTATCAATCAGAATATATATCTAAAAATAAATGCTTAGATAAAAGACTTGGACTTTCATAGAAACACATAATTCTGATGGTCAATACTCTGGCATAGTCAGTTTCAAACCATCACAAAAAAACAAAGCTCTCTATTTATTACATTTTTAATAAGAACATTTATTTTTATGTAAGGGAGTTATGGCCCTTTTTAAAAAGTCCACTTTTTTTTGTCATCACCCAATGTATTCAAAGAAACTTTATTCAAACATACTTTTTTTTGAATAACAGCCAAATTTGTTTCAAGTTCAACAAGTCAACATATATATTAGAAAAATGAACTTGAAAATAAAAAGTTCTTCTTTACTAAATAAAGAAAATGTTTTCCCCAAGCTAATATGTATGCGATTCTATGTATGTATATTGACTCTGGAAATACATTTCTATGTATATTTATATATTTTGATATTTATTCAACAAGGTATCATGACAGATTTCAACTCTTTTAACAAATGAGAATCCTTAAGATAAATATCAACTTAGAAATTATTTATATAAACCAAAAATACTTTTTAAAATTGCTTTTGACTATGACTGTGAGAAATTATTAACTAAAGTAGTAATTATGCAGAGTTTGATTCATATAAAGGCTTGTTCTAACATCAAGTTCTTAGTAATAGTAGTATAAAATTAGTGAATTAGTAGTATAAAAAAGTGAATAGAAAATAGTAAGTAAACAAAAACTGTGTTTTTTTTTAAAACCAGAAGTATAAGTAAAAAATACAGTTAAGTATCTTTATTTCAAATAGTACCAATTAAAATGAATTGTGTCCATCATGTACATATCTTGCATTGCATATTATGCATTTTGGAAAGAGTTAAAGATAATTAGCACCTGTATTTCTGAGTAAATGAGAAGAAACAAAAGAAGAAAAGAAAACCATCCAGAAAATATCATAAACATTAAAAGTTTTATAATTACCCCAAACTAACTTTTAAAAAAACTAACCATATGTAGATCATCTTCAAGTAAACCTGTAGTACTTGACCCATGAAGATCATCATCTTTCCACTGAACTAATTCTCTCTGTTGGATAGGCATGTTAGATGCAGCAATTGCTGCATCTGTCAAGAAAGAATCTTTTTTACCAAACTCCATATCTACATCATTAACTTTGCAGTAACTTATATCACGAAAATGAAAGATAAGCTTGTTTTCAGATCGCCCATTTTCTTCATTTTCCTTAAAATTTACTTTTTGACTAACATTACATAAATGAAAGTCAAGCTAAAAAAAAGTTTTAAATTTAATTCTAGGTTTAAAGTTTTTCAAAAAATAAAAGATTTAATCTAATTTCATGGACTTACATTGTTTGAAACAGTTTCAAGAATTCCCTCATATATGTTTCCATCAGTTTTTTGTATTTGTACCTGAAGACCCTTGAGCAATAAAATATATTTAAGCTACAACTACTAATAAAAAAGGATATTCAATTTACAAAACTTTTTCATGCTAAAAAATATGAGAATAGCAAAAGGTATTGAACAAAACTGCAGCAAGTAAAATATGGTTAAACATACAATTTCATTTGAAAATATTGACTTACAACCATCAAGTAAAATGCATCTGTGACATATGGGTTTTTATAACCATAATTATTTGCTTCATTTGCCACATTATTATTGCCCTAAAATAGATAATTAGTTGCTGTTTACCATTTGTAAAACTGAGCTACTATTAATAAAGTTCATTTTTAGCCTATTATAGATTTTTGGATCCTGTTCTAACTAACCAACTTTATATTTTCATTATTTCAGAATATTTTTTCTGCTAATTTAAAATACCTGACACTGTATCAACTTAGAAACTTCCATTCTTCATTTATGCAACAACTATTCTGTGTTAACTTTTTTAAAAAGAAAAATATTGTTTTTATATCTGAACCAAATTAGAAAATTATTATTCTAGTAGCAGATTTTTCAAAACATCCTTCCAAATACAATTAAAGAATTACTATTGCAAAGCAATTTATGTTTAAATGTAAAAAGGATAATTTAACAGCAACCATGATTTAAAAAAAAATTTTCATAACCCAAAGTTTAAATTTCGAAAGATTTAAAAAAACTATTTATAAAATCATTGTCACTAAGGCGATATCTATTTATAAATTTTTTATTTGTTCAGATTTTGGTAAACAATTTCATAATATTGCAATATTTACTTATTACACTTTACATTGAACAATCCTACATTAAAATTCTTAATGACACCTTAAGTAACCTAAACTCCAAACTAAAGTGAAATGTTTTGCAAGGTGTAAATAATTTTAAAATTTGAATTAAAAAAAGACACCACAACACCAAGGATAGAAATTAGAGTAATAAAAATGACAATACAAAAACAAACACGAAAAGTTCTTTGTATAAATATTGCTAAGTACCAAGAAACATTTTTCATAAAATATTGCCATGCTTCATACAAAATGTTTGACTTTTAACAATAAGCTATACTTACTGACAAAATTTACTGATGCAATTTTAAATTTGCAGCTAAAAATTATTGAGGATAAAAGTAATGGTAAATTAGCTATTTTTACTTATTTTTATTTAAAGAGAGTAATTTATTTAGGATATAAAATTAGTTGAAGTAGAATAATTTTTTTCATTCTCAAAACCATTACAATATTTTATTACACCATTTAAAAAATTGAATATTAAAACATTTATCAAACAATTTAAATATTTTATTAAATTTAGTACATAAAAACCTAAAAATGTTTAAAAAACCCCCCTGAAATTTCCCTTATGAAAGAAGTTAACAAAAATATTCTGATTTTCCCAGGTTTTCCCTGACTTATGCCATATATCAGTCATTTTCCAGGTTCTAAAAACCATGATTATTTATTCCTTAAACAATTGCTTGAAATACCTTGCTTCCTATATCTCTCCAGTTTGCAGAACTTGAGTTTAGATTTGGCACTTTATTTGATCGCAAATTTCTAAAAAACAAACTAGAAAATTTTAAAAGGTAATAATTGAGAACCTCATAAAAATACTTTATTATTTAATATGACATTTGGGATATTTGCTTAAAATGCAAAATATTACCATTTGGGATATTTGCTTAGAAACTTAAGAAGTATATCTTGTAAAGAATACTAAATAATGCAAAATGTAATGTGACTACCTAAATAAATAAGTATGTATACTTGTGATTTAACAACTTTTAAATCGTAATTGGAGTTTTCATTTTACATAAGTAAAATTTAACACAAAATAGTTACAATTTTATTTTTATAATTGAAAATTCTTTGTTATTGTTAAGTTAATTTCAAAATGCTAAAGTTGATTTTAAAAAAATCTTTCAACAAATTCATTTTTTTATCTAAAAGAATTTTTATTCATCTCATTGCTTATGAAACATAAAATTAGTTAAAAACCTATTGCACTAGATCCCAAATTAACAAACTCTATGGTAGTACTTAACAAGGCTGTTAAGTAAAACAAATTTTTTAACTTTATTAGACAAGTAGGTCAACTATTTAAATGTTCACATATGTAAAACATTAACTAAAAGGTATATTTAAAAAACTAGAACCACACATATCTTAAAGTAAAAAATTCAATAAATATAAAATATTTCAGATTTTTTTTTTTTTTTATTATAATTCTACTTAAAATTGTTTTTTTAGAATTCTATAAAATTCCTACACTTTTTATGGCATTTTTATCATATTTTATATAACATAAGTTGCTTTCAGGATATTGATAGATTTTTGCAAAGCTTCTAACATAAATGATTTTGGAAATTACAAGACTAAAGTTTGAATAGATGCACACAAAAGGTTACAGTTATTACATATTAATAAAATACCGTTAAATAAAAAACTTAAACTAAAAAATTTTCTTTATATCAAAACCATAATTGATATCAAAAAAGAATATTTTGATTGACAAATATTCTACAGTACAAAAATAAAAAAATATCTATTTTGTAAATAAATGAATATCTAATACTATTATTTTACATAAAAAAAAAAAAAAAAAAAAAGCGAATATCTAAACATTTATGGATATATGTATTATATGCTTTTAAAGTGTTAACTTTTTCATTACACTATAGAATAAGGCTAATCAAAAACGAAACTAACCTTGCCGAATTGTTTTGGCCTCGTCCTCCCTTTCTTATCTTAACTCCATTCATTTTTGGATTATTTGCGACCATTTAAAATAGTAGCATTAAAAATATTAGTTGCACATATCTTTAAAAAAAAACTAGTCTAACAGCGTTAGTGTTAGCAGGGTGAGCTACGATCATTATTTTTGACGCAGCCATTTTGAATTCAAAAAAAGTTCGGTTCGCGACTAAAATTCTGTGTAAGATTAAGATTAAACCCTGGGTGAATAAATGTTAGAAGAATATGATAACGATCATTGCAAGTTGAGCATTGCATCAATGACAACTTCAACACTTGAGTTGTAAGATACTTCAAAAAATTAATATTTATAAGACAGATCAATTTTTTTGTGTGTGTTTTTTAAAAAAGAAAGATTTTTCTTCAATTGACGCCAATTTAAGAAAAATCTTTCTTTTCACAGCAATATTTTTCAAAATATGTATTTTATTCCTTATCAAAAATTCATTGAAAAATCTTTTCAAAATTACATACTCTGTTCATAGCAAAATATTATGCCTTAAATTTGGCATAAGATTATAAGACTTACACATAAATTTATGTATTGTTACGTATAATATGTTACTCTCATCATTTTTTAATATAGTATTATTAATATAATATTCTCATTATTTTCTTGTAAAATTTAAAAAATTTAAGAGCTCATATATTTATTAATACAAAATGATGCATAATAACAGAAAATTTCCGTTTTTTTGTAATTGCATGGGAAATTTTATATATAAGGTATGTAATAACAGATATTTAAAAAGTTTCGTATTCAGTATTCTCTTAATGTTTCTACATGCCGAAATTGAAAACAGATTATGGGATTGACTCCAGGCGTCATTATAAATTTTTATAAACATCGTGTTATCTTGGTGTTTTTTAAGTTCAATTCTGACGATTTCATATCAACTAAAAGTGTCTTTTATTGGATCACCTTTTTTTAAATTCATTTTTATAGTGAATAATCCTTTCTTTAAGTTCAAGTAATTCTCGTAAAAAGCGAATTTCATGAAACAAAAGTATCATGAATTATACAGAGGTGAAAGTGCTTAGACAAGGATGTGCAAATTTAACTTTTTTTGCTTAGAGTAATTGAGATCATAAAGTAGTTTCCTTCCATTCTTTCTATTAACATTTTAATGCTCCTAGCAATTTCAAGCAACCAGTTTCTACAGCTATTCACGAAAGTTTAAACGATTGCAGAATTTTCAAATCTAATTTTCGGTTTCTCTTGAATAAAAATCTAACGGAAATATATATCAAAATAATTATTTTTCCAATTTGGTAAATAGGTTATTTGTTAATAGAATAAAAAAAAGTAGGTTTTGACTCATTACCGTTTACTCAGAAATTTCATTAATTGTAGGTGATACAAATTAAGAGGTTTCACAAAAGTTTTAACGATTTTATTTAGGATCAATTATTTGCTAAATAATTGATAAATCCGCTGCGAAATTTTTTTTCGCAGCGAATTTATCAATTAATTAGCAAATAATTGAGTAGTTTTTCAATCAAAAAGTTCATCACAACATCATCAGGCAGTTTTTAATTCATTAAAAATCAACTTAAAATATTGTGAATTTCAAATTAATTTCAATTGCGTGCAAATGGGTTGAAAATCAGTTTCTAGTGACATCAAATGGCAAGTTATTGGTATGGCGCGGACAAAAAATCACACAAACGTTCAAATAGGCAAAATACTTAACATTTCTGAATATTGCGTTAGAAAAACCATCAAAACCTGGGAACTTACCAAGGACGTCTCCGACATGCCGCGTACTGGGAGACCATCCAAACTCAGCAACCGTGACAAAAATGGTATATTCAGAATGAGCAGAGAAAACCCCAGACTCAGCTACAAAAAGCTAGCACAAATCTTCAATGAGTCAAAAAATAATCCAAAAGTTAGCAGAGAGCTCGTGAGACGAACATTGTCGGACAAAGGTATTGGAACGTACATAGCTGCTAAAAAACCTATTCTTTCAATCACGGATAAATGTAAACGACGAGTGTGGTCCAAAGAAAGGCTGGACTGGTCTGTAGATCAGTGAGCAAAAGTTATTTGGAGTGATGAAGCTAACTTTCAAGTTGTAAACCGCAAGGGAAGAATGTCAAAAGATTTGCAACTGAGAAATATTCAGACAGGTTTTTGCAACATCGTTGACAAGGCGGTGGAGGCTCGGTTTGCATCTGGGAATGTTTTTCTCATAAAGGTATAGGCTTCTGTGAGCTGTATGAAGGCCGAATTAATCAATACACCTACAAGAACACATTGGAAACGTGTTTAGTTCCATCAATCAGACACTTGTATGGCAGAAGCAAGCAATTCATCTTTCAACAAGACGGGGCTTCAGCTCATACAGCACACTCAATCAAAGAATATTTTTTGAAAAAAAAGTTCAATGCGATGCCCTGGTGCCCTAGATCACCAGATCTCAACCCAATCGAAAATATTTGGTCTTGGATCGACAATCAACTGACATACCATGAAATTCAATCAACTCAGCATTTAAAACAACTTTTGAATGAGTACTGGCTGAAGGTACCTCGCGTGATGTGCATGAAATTAGTTGAATCAATGCATAAACGAATTTATCTTTGCTATAAAAACAAAGGAGGACACTTCAATTATAAATTTGGCTTTTTTTTTCATTTTTTGTTCGAATGTTGCAATTCGTTTAAATTTTTGTGCTTCTTATTTTTCCTATAAGATTTTTTGTAATAGCTTTTTTCTAACTAAATATTAAAATTTTAATAATATGTTCATATTCATTTTAAAGCTAATTACTTTTTCTTTAATAAATAAAAAAAATTAAGTCGATATCATTTTACAGTTTTTTTATTAAACAAAAACCAAACATACTTGATAAAAATTCTGTAATCGTCTAAACTTTCGTGAATAGCTGTATTCCCACAGAAAAGAAACTTGGTTGCTAGAAAAGTTTTTAAAGACTTATTCATTAAAAATGGTTCACAAAACCTCAAGTTGATAAAGGATCTCTTTTACTACATTTAGGTGATGTTTATGTGGTGAATGTTCTTAGAGATTGTTATGAAGCAAACAAAAAAAATTATTTATAAACAAAATATGTTTACAAAAGAAGGATCTGAGGAGTTCAGGGAGGTCTAGCTCCCTTTTAGAGTCGTATCTACTTTTCAGAGAAGAAATTTATTGGTCGGATTTGCAAAAAAGCCTCCTCATTCATTTTCATTTGTAGGGTTGCCTAAAAATATTCTATTTAAATGTTCACGATTATTTATCACATCCTTGTTCCTGCTCTCCTGTGACTTTATCAGATAGTAGTCCAATTGAAATAGGTTTGTTCCTGACAACTTAATACTACTTAATGATTATTATTATACCTTCCATTAGACATAGAATATCAGTCATAAAAGAGAACATATATTTGAAATATTTCTTTGCAGAAGAATTTCTTTGCAAGCATCCAATTGCTCCTCCGCTTTGTTCGCATCAATTGGATACTTGCAAAATAATACACAGAGAATGATTTAAAATCTTTTCTTTAAATACAATAATGTAAAATGAAATATTTACTTGTTTTCCACATTTGAGAGAATACATTTTTTCAATTAAATATCATTGATATGATTTTCTTTTTCATATACAGCATTGTGTTATACATCATATATTTTTTAATTTACAGCATTGTGTTATACATTAGGGTGAAAAAAAAACGCTGTTTGTAGTATCTTACAGTTAACTAATATTTTACATTAATTTTTCAACTCTCAGGGCCAGCAACAACGGGTGTCGTCGGCCCTGAGAGTTGGAAAAATAATGTAAAATGTGATTTAATAATTTTAGGGGGAGGGGGCACACGCCCCCACACCCCGCTTTAAGAATGAAGACTTTTTTTTTAAGATGACGATTTTTATAAGAAATTGAGGTTAAAATATGTTTATAACTATAGTTTTGTTTGATCAAAGAAAAAATAAAACACTGTTTATAGTATGTTTATAGATATTATTTTACATCAATTTTTCAACTCTAGGTTTCAGGTTTACCAGTTCCTTAAGCGACATATCTTTTGTAATTAGTTTTCTATGTTCTCTTACTACCAAAAGAATGTTCTGTCTCTGATCCTCATTGTGGGAAGTGTGAACAAAATTTTCAATTAGGCTAATATTTCTTTCTGCGCAGTCGTTAGTCATACTGAGATTGCGAACTAACTGAGTGAAATGTTTGTATGAATCTAGCGCTAAGAAATCACTTGAAGTATGCCACCCTCGAACAGATTTGGTGTGACCTGTGAGTATAAAAAAAAGCCAGCTCTCCTTCGTAATTAAGTCCTCTAATCTACTATCACTGGTAACAATAACAGCCGATGGAGCTTCTACAGAAATCTCTGATATCTTGTGAACTGGAAATTTTAAAAGCTTCTCAATAAATAAACGCTTAGCATCTGCTTTCATATGAGGATAACCTAGCGATAGTTCGACAACCTTAGGAGACAAGTATCATGTGTGGTTACTCATGCTTTTATGAAGTGAGTTTCCAACTTCACAATCCCATTCTGTTTTAATTGTTTGCATTAAAATATTTTAGAACGGCATGCTCTGCTTTGCCTGATTTAAAAAAGGCAGATCCATAATAAATTCCAACAATAAATGCTACCCTTGCGACCATGTTTCTTTTCAGGAGTCAGATATTCAACGACTGTGGATGTCATATCAAGCATTAAAAAGTATATTGCATAGGTCAAAAACCTTGCAGGCGCCAGGCTGATAAAAGTGAAAATTATTTAATTTCTCAGATTTAACGTTTATGTAATACGCCAAATGTTCAACAAGATGCTTATAATCATTCCTAAAACATTGTTATTTTTATTTAACATCCTTTAAAAAAAAAGTATATGCATGGAAAAACTGTTACATTTAATATTATTGTTACATACCTGGGGAAAATTTCATGTTCTAGTGCTTCAGTTACAAAATTTTTAGCCTTCAAATAGAGTTTGCAAAGGTCACTGCCAACAATAAGGTCTTGCTTAGGAAATCGTTTGAACTTTTCTACAGCACCACTGGCTGAAACTTTTGGATAAAACTCTGTTATCCATTACGGCTGAAAATCTTTTAGCAACTTATTTGCAGGGGTTTTAGATTTTTCCTTTGAAATTGCATTAAAAGCCCAAGTAATATTTATCTCGGCAATATGGTGTCTACACGATAACCAAAGAAATGGTTTACCAAGAAATCTTGCCATAATAGTTATTGCACCAGATTTCCATCCAGTGTTACTTACTGTGGTGTTAGAACAGAATCCTATAATATAATCACAAATTTCAAAATATTCTAGGAGATTCATAATACTTATAGCCATATCGATTCCCTTACCACTCTCAGTTGACACAACACCAAGTAAAAGATCATCTTTGGTTTCAAACTCTGGGCTAGTTACAGATACCGATAGTCTATCTGTAGTAGTGGCCTGTCTAGTGTTCTCCTCAATATGCTTTAACATTTTACCATCAAAATGTAAAATTAACATCTTATTAGCCATTAAATCAATATATTCATTACGTATCTGGCCTCCTTCCTCTTCTAAAAATCTGTAACGTCCCTTCTGACAGATTCTCTGCTTAACTTTAATTATTTAACATCTCCTCCTAAATAGTTTACTACACTTGCAATAAGAAGGGTTTGATCTCAAACGCTCAGACCGGCCCTTATACTGGTGAAAGTTGTTGCTGCAATGAGACCCTCACTGGTAATCTCCTTTTCTACTCTGAAGTATGCTGGTCCAAACTGATGCCTACTTTTTGAGCTTGCTTCGTGAAAGTTAACATTTTTATTTGGGACAAATCTTCCGAATCAACAATTACACTTCCAGCATCTAAATTAATATAAAGATTTTTAACTCAGTTATACATTTACTTCAAAAACTGAATGATTTTACTTAAAATGCCCGTGCTTTATTAGGAAAAATTGTTTATATTCTCCCTTTTGATTTAATCAGAATTTGAAATGAATATTTTTAAGTGTTAAGCAAAGTATACTTTGATATTACCTAATTGTGATTCAGCTCCTGTTTTTTTAGGTTCTGTAGGATCCTCATCTGCTAATTTGAAATCTGGGTAAGGTTGCTAATATTGTACCGATGCCTATATTGTACTTTTAACATAACTCGTTATTTTTACAACCCACAAAAAATTTTTTAACTTATTTTTTTATCTTTGCTGAATGAAATTAAGTAGTCAACTGTTTTTTTTTGTCATCCAACTTCATTAAGCCCAGAATAAGCTCTTGTTGGTTTGTTATTGAAGATTTCTTATTTTAGATTTTTATGGCTAAGCGTATTTCACTAAAAAAAGCAGAAGATATGATTTGTTCAGTGTACTTATGTTAAAGCATAATTTATCTAAATTTAAAATAAATACTTAGAATTTAAAAAATCTTATTTTTAGTTGTCAAATTTTTTAATTAACTGAATGTCAGATTAGTTGCGTAAATTGTACCTCAAGGCATGTCCTAAATTGTACCGACGCAACCATTCTGACCGCTAAAAAAAACGTGTGTAATGTTTAACAAAACCCTTTTGAGATTTCAATTAGAGAAATATCCATACTTACAATACGAACTTCACCACTTAAACAAAAAAAATAAAAATTTTAGTATTACTTTTGTATTGACAAGCAGTCCTTAAAAAGATGCACTCTCTAGTTCAGTTTTACCAATATGTCAAGGCTGGTGTCAACATGGCTGTGCAGGTGTTAATCAAAAACACAATATATCTGAAACTTTTGCCAATAATAATATTTTTATGTATTTTACAATATTTAGTGTGGTTGTTTTTAAAACAGATATAGAATATATTGTTTTACATTATTTAGTATAACTTTCTTTAATACTAACCTTCCTCTTCTATTCTAATCTTAGCTAACCCATTGGTAAACATACAATTTAAATAAAAATTGTGCCATATGTGGTGATCAGGGCTGTGGAGTCGGAGTCGGAGTCGTGGAGTCGGAGCTCATTTTGGCTGGAGTCGGAGTCGGAAAAATTGTACCGACTCCGACTCCGGTTTAAAAAAAAATCTTTCAAAGTTTCATAATTTTCATAAGGATTTTATAAATGTTACAAAACTACAAGTCCCAGGATGGTCTGAAAGCTGTAGGATATCCAGACACAATGGAGAATTGTAGTTTGCAACAACTGGAGGATAAGGAGTTTGACATGTTATTTTTAGGCCTTTAAAACAGTGATAAGCAATAGGGTATTTTGTTGCTTATCACTTAGAATCATATATCACCTCCCTTGCGCTCTCCTCTACCTTCCCTTAAACTATATAACTTCATGATCCCCTAACTCCCGACTTAAATTGTCTAGCACTGTGCACAATATTGTTAGTAGAAAGCTAGGCGTGCCACCACCAAGCACCAAAGAGTTGCTCCACAAACAGAAAGACTGTAAGTATTCAATTAACTTTGTTTCTCTGGAGAGAGAGAGAGAGTATTAGAAAATTAGTGATTGAAGAAGCTGTTAAACAAAGAGAAGAACTAAATGAATGTCTCAAGGGACGCTTTGTGTTTCTTAACAGAGTGAGCTATTTTCCAATCAATGTTTAATTCTTTTTTGAAAAAAATGAAGCAGTTACCAAGACATTGGCAGTAAAAGACGCCAAAACTAATCATACCAGCGAATTTCTCCAAGTCTTAGTAGAAAAGATTCCTAAAGAATATGAACTTAAAGAAGAACAAGCTCTTTCATGTTTGAAATATTGTCCAACTGACAATATTTCAAACATGATTTTGACAAATTCATAATGTTATTAGCGACTGCATAAGAGTTTATTGCATAACAGGAGTTCAGAAAAGTTGTTTGTTCAGAAATTGTTTTCTTATAAATATTGTTTAAAGCACTAAGTGGTTGGATTATTTGTATCATAGTGATGAAATAGCCAATGTTAACATTTTACTACAGTTATTTGTTGTTACAAACAAATAACTGTAGTAAAACAAACAACTATTTGTTGTTACAAAGTGGTTACTTATGAAGGAGTCGGAGTCGGAGTCAGGAGTCGGAGTCGGAGTCGGTCCATGATAAAATCAAGGAGTCGGAGTCGGAGTCGGAGTCGGAACAGCAGCTTACCGACTCCACAGCCCTGGTGGTGATACCAGAAGAAAAAAAATTAAAGTTGCATAGAGTTTATTAAATAAAAAATTTCATTTCATTATATTATGGGCAGTTAGGTGTTATGTTATGTTATATCAGAATATTTCCAATTGCTGATTTTATAAAAGCTGTTCCTTTTAATCAGTTCTTTAAGTCCCTTAAATCTAAAATCATAAAATATTTGCAAAGCTGTAAAGTAATTGAAATCAAGAAAGTGGTACAATATTGGATTACAACGGTACAATTAAGGATCTAGTTTCCTTAATTGTACTCTTAGCGCTATTTTTTTAATTTGATTCTTCGAGACTTAACGCTTTTTAAATTTTGAGTTTTTTAAACATCTTTACAACAAACAATCCCTAAATTATGAAATCCTATTGAAAATCCATGTTTTCACTCAGTAGCTTGCCTACATTTTTTAGTTTTGTCTTAGGGGGTACAATATTGGCAACCTTACCCTATATCATTGTTAGAAAAAAAGTTATGGCTCAATTGCCTTTTTTCACCAATTTCCTCTTTGTTATCACGAGTTATTGAATCGTTGTTCTTCTGTACTCGATCTTTGTATTCTTCTTTTCTCTTGCATCTATCAATCTTTCTCTGAAACCTTGCTTTAAGCTTATTGTCAATTTTAGAAGATATGATCATATTTCTGTTAGTTCTGTGAAAAAAGTTGTTAAAGCACTTAGTATATGTTGTAAACCATAATAAAAAAGTCTTTCATGTATATTTTGGCTTTTATCAAGTATAAGAAAAAGGCTATACAAGAACCACAAACATTTATCGTATATAAGATAGCGTAACTAATAACCGTATGTATAATAGGTTTTATAAATTGCGTTACTAATAACTGTAATATTCAGAAGACGTCAGAAATATTCAGAAGTGACGTCATGAGTCTTATATTACATTATGACTTAAATTATAACAGTCTTCTCCACGTTAGGAAAGTTTTAGGGCGGAGAGTATAGACTTAACCTCTGATATTATACTAGGAAAGAAAGTAGTCGTCGAGATACTTTGGCCTCTTCGTAACGCGTCCTGTTCTTGAGGGTATGTTATTAAGATTCTCGGGAGTAGTAACTTTCTGTATAGGCTGACTAGGTACCGCTGTTGTAGGTGACTGATTACAAGGGATACTATCTATAATTGAATTCTTAACTAAAGGGTTTGAAGTTACCTCGTTGGTTTCGTTTAATTCTTCTTGGTTTCTGTTTATGGAATTGTTGGTATTGTTGTTAATGATCATCTGTTCAATGTTCAAATCACCGGATTGTTTTTGGACTGATTCTGTTGGGGGATTTAGGTCTTCTAGTGGGGCGAGGTCTTTTGTTGAAACAGTATCAATTTTTCCATTTTGAAATTTTATTCGAGCGTAGTGGGGCGATATTGTTTCTAGCAGTTGAACTCTGTCAACGAGTGGATCTCCTTTCATTCGTACCTGACGTCTGTAAAGGATTGTGGCATCCTGTTCTGTTAAGAAGTTAGGTAAAACAGTGCCTATTATTGACGAGCGTTGAAAGTTCATCATCCTCTGATGGGGTGTTTCGTTAGTGACGGTACACAAAAGTCCTCTTATGGAGGACAAAGCCATTTGCAATACTATTTCCCATTTCTCTTTTCCTAGACTTAAGGTTTTCAGAGCTAGACTAACGGCTTTTAGTATTGTTCCGTTTATTCGTTCACACTGACCATTGCCTTGGGGATGGTAAGGAGTGGTTCTTGTTTTAATTACTCCGTTCTTTTCAAGAAAAACTTTAATTTTTAAGCTTTCGAACTGAGTTCCACGATCTGTATGAATAGATGATGGTGCACCAAATAATGAAAAGAGGCTGAGAAGGTGTCGTATAACCAAAGATCCATTTTTTGAGTATTTTTATTGCTTCTTTAGCATGTGGAGTTAAACCCTTTGTTGTAAAATTGTCTCTTGCTTGGGTAAGTGGGAGAGTTAATGCTGTGCAATTGTGTATCCACTTAGCGTAATAAGCAAATAAACCTATCATTTGGTTTAGCTCTTTTAACGATCTTGGCTCAGGCATATTTATCAGTGCTTCGTATCTTTTTGGGTCTGGCTTTATAGTTCCATTTTCAATAATATGGCCTAAGAATTCGATATGATTTTTTTTTTAAATTACTCTTTTCTTCGTTTATCTCAATGTTGGCGATTTTAGCTGCGTGTAGAAAGCAACTAAGATTTTTATCGTGTTCTTGGGCATCTTTTCCACCGATAATTATATCGTCGAGATAAGCGTATGTGTTTTCAAGTTTATTATCCTGAATGAATTCATCAATTACTCTTTGAAAGATTGGTACCGCGTTTGTACATCCAAAGGGTAAGCGTTTGAACTCATATAATTTGCCGTTAGCTTCAAATGCGGTTAGTTTGTAATCTTCGGGTCGTATTCTCACTTGATGATACGCGAATTTGAGATCAATTGTGCTAAAAATTTTATGGACTGCTATTTTAAGTATTAAGTCATCGATTCGTGGTGTAGGATATGAATCGAGCGGAGTGTGTAAATTAATTGTATTAGAATAATCGATCACGAGGCGATTTTTATTTCCTGTTGATACTACAAAACATTGAGCTCCCCAAGGGCTGCGGCTTACTTGAATTATATCTTTTTTTAGTAAGCGGTTTATTTCATCTGTTATGGCGGAGATATTTTTGGGAATACGTCGTGAGGTTGTAGCTATTGGTTTTATTTTGTTAATATCGATTCCAGGTATTAAGGCGTATGTTGAACATTTCATACTTTTTGTTGCTAAACAGAATTTTAGAGGCTCTTTGTTTCCTTTAAAATTGATGGTCATTGAGGAATGACATGTTAACACGTCCATTCCAATAATTACTGGTGCCACCAAGTTGTCCACAACGAGGAATTGTACTTTTAGTTTTTCGCTAGCCAGTAATAATGAACCATGGAAGATACCTTTAACTTTTAATGTCGAGTTATCTGCTAGTGATACCTTTGAGGTAGATTGAGTATCGTATGAAAATTTCCATTGTCGAAGAAGTTTTGATGAAATGAAAGTTTTGTCGGACCCAGTATCTAACAGTGCATATGTTAGATTTTCGTTTATGGTTACGTTAATTAGTCTATCAGGTGAGTCAATTGCTGCTATGACCGTAGATATTATTGTGTTATCATCCTTTTCGTTATCTTTAACAACTGCTGCTTTGGTGTAAGTTTTGTTTTCTTTCTTAGAAAGACAGACAGTTGCCCAGTGGCCCTTTCTATGACAATGTGTACATGTAGAGTTTCGTGCAGGGCATTTGGTTTTTGGATGTGGATCATTACTGCACCAAAAACAGGGAGATTTGGTAAGATTATGACTTGCTGTGGTAGTAGCTGTTATAGTTGTTGTCAAATTAAGGGCATCTTCGGTAGCCAATTCCATCGTAAGAGTTGTTTTATAAAGTGACTCTAGATTGTCATCTGTAGCTTCAAGCAGTCGTTGACGAATAGAAGGTGAGTGAATACCAGCTATAAAAGCGTCACATATTAGTAGGTTACTATGTTGCTCTGCTGTCAGAGGTTCTGTTGAACATTTTCTGGAAAATTGTTTTAAGTTACTCATAAAGCTTTCAATAGATTCTCCTTCTTTTTGTTTAAAAGAGCGAAGTTTAAGGCGCATCATGATCGCTGTCGATCGTTTTTGATACTTGTTATCAAGAATTTTTATTGCATCGTCGTATGATGTAACATCCTGAATTATCGTAAAAGCCTTCACTCCGCATAGAACGAATAAGACTTGAAATTTACAATCCTCTGGGATTTCAGCTTTATCTAGGTAAATTGATAGCATTCTTTTCCAGTATATATAGTCTTCTTCGTTTGGTTCGTCGCACAGTACTTTTTTGAAATTGTTGTAAACCATAATAAAAAAGTCTTTCATGTATATTTTGGCTTTTATCAAATATAAGAAAAAGGCTATACAAGAACCACAAACATTTATCGTATATAAGATAGCGTATGTATAATAGGTTTTATAAATAGCGTTACTAATAACTGTAATATTCAAAAGACGTCAGAAATATTCAGAAGTGACGTCATGAGTCTTATATTACATTATGACTTAAATTATAACAGTATAAGATAAATTTAAATAAAAAAACCAAATTTCTCCAAAAATTATTCTTTATGTTTAGGAAAAATAAGTACAAAAAAATACCTTTGATCATCTAAAAAGGTTAAATCTTCTTTTATAGCAGAAATATCACGAGGCATTGATTCGTGTCTCAAATTCTTCTCAAAGTCTTTCGCACTGATGTCAAACAATTCCTCTATCATATTGTAAAATTCATTTGTGTGGCTGTCGGAAATTTGCTTTTTGATTTGAAAACTTTTACTGTTGCACAAAATTTTTTATTTGCTATATAGAGATTTAAACTTTTCCACTATGCTTCTCTCAGAAATCAAATAATTTCTGAAACCTGCAGACTTCCAAATATTTACAATTTGTCGGAGTAAACAGTATTTTTTGGTATTTGAGTAACAAAACGCGTCTTTTCCTTTGCATAGAACATCCTCTCTTGCTCGAGAACATGAAAAGTTTGTTTTTATAGGTTTGAATCGCTTATCTCTAGCTGAAGTTAGGAATAAGTAATATTGAAGAACACTTCGATTCAATGGAAGTTGGTTTGTAGGTAAATAGCTTAAAGGCGAGTTAAGCAGGTAAACAGACCTACGAGCGTTATAGTTAATTTCTTTTGTTTTTCTCTCTTTGATTTTCAACATTTTGTACGGATATGTAAATAGTAGGTACGTGCGTATCTGGGTTTTTACGGCACCGATTTTAAAGACAAAAACTGTGACCTTTTTTTTCACAGCGTGCTCGAAGCAATGATATATTAAGAATAACTAGATGTCTAACTGCCGTAAATCCGATATAAGAAAAAGTGAAGCAAAAATAGGCCATTATGGGGGGCAAAATCTTTACGCTATTTATCAAAACAAAACAAATACGAAGTTATGATTTGTTAAATTTGCCCCCCATAATGGCCGATTTTTGCTTTAAAAAATACTCGGAAGTTAGACATCTAGTTATTTTTAATATATCATTGGCTCGAAGTCGGTGTGGTAATGATGTATTTATTTGTCTTTTTTTTAGAATTTTATATCAGCTTAGACTTTATTAAAAAAGTAGAATGTTTTATGTTGAATAAATTATGGGTTTTTTTTACGTGTAATAAATTTTTCAGTTTTTTTTTTTGCTATTTAAAATTGTGTTCCTGTTCTGGCACTGCATTGATATTGAAGGCATGTTGGTACATATTTGAAATTTTCCAGTCAACTGTATAGATCTATTTTCTATGTGCCTGCCAAATTTCATTAAAAAATATTCATGACCACATACCGTATTTTTCGACCCAGTGGAGGTACCATTTCCACCTCTTTTAGCGTTACTGTGACTGTTACACTTTATAAAACTGTTTCTGCTATTGTTTTGTTATAAATTCTGTTGTTTTTTTTACAGTTACCAGTGATTTTCATTCGGTTTTAAAATTTCGTTTCTGTTCCGGAGGTGCATTAATATTGAAAGCATGTTGGTACATATTTAAAATTTTACAGGCAACTGTATAGATCATTTTCTATGTCCCTGCCTAATTTCATCAAAAAATATTCATGGCCACATACCCTATTGTTCCACTCAGTGGAGGTATGTATTTCCACTTCCGTTGCATAGTGTTAGGGGGAGGGGCGGTTTTTGACAGTAGAGAATTCAGTATATTTGTTTTTTTTATTCATTATATAGATATATTTTATTAGAACTGTTATTTATATATTTATCTTTCATTGAAATTCATTAGTAACGATAAAAATAAGGCGAAGACGCTGAGGCTTTTAATGTATTTAAAGATCACCTCCATAAATATATATAATTAGTTCGCAAACATTATTACATATATATATATATATATATATATATATATATATATATATATATATATATATATATATATATATATATATATATATATATATATATATATATATATATATATAATTATTTTAAATATTGCAAAAAAACGCGATATTTTTTTTTTTGCATGTTTTAAAAAATTTTATTATAAATTTTACTATTACGTTTTCATCATTAAAAATACTTTGTTTCTTTAATTCGAAACTATTTTAGTTACGTTTTTTAATCGTTTTGCACATTTCACTATGCAAAATCATGGGCAAATTAACAATGATTCTATTACAAAGCTGCCGTTAGCCGAACGCGAGTTTTATACAAAAGTTGCATTTTTCTTAAGCAATGCTTCATAAAAATAATGTTACTTAAATGAGCATAACTTTTTTTGTAATGATTCTGTTTTCATAAAGTTTTCACCATTTCATTACAAATTCAGAGCTCTTTCGAACCATATCGATGGCTCCGCGCAAAATCGGACTATCTGCAATCTCCGCCAAAAACAAAATTGGCATATCTGCAATCTCCGCGTAAAACAAAATTGGACTATCTGCATTTTCCGCCAGCTTTATTTTTTAACTATCTGCATTCTCCGGGCGTTCAAAGTTTTTATTGCATGAAATTATGCGCCTTGTCAAAATGTGATTTCACTACAAATGGCAGATCTCATGAAATAAGTTGTTAATAAGAAGACAGTAATTGCATTATTTTCCATATATTCCTGAGATATAAATCTGTTTAAGTTTTAACACAAAGTTTCACTTGCCACATTTGATTTTGTTTAGAAGTAATTATTTTAAATAGTTATATGACATATGGTATGTTAATGCAAATTAAAAATTTACAATATTTTTAGAACATCATTTTAGCGGCTAAAATAAGAACAGTCTGCATCTACTTTAATCTCAAGTCTGAACTTAGTAAGCGTATACACATCATGAATTGATCAAAGTGTAGCTGATCGCAAAACCAATTTTATGTATTCAAATTTAATTTGAAATTAAAATGCTGCTGGATTAAGAAAACGTTTTACAGTTTTACGAGGCTTATTCGAAACATTGTTTGGTGTTTTTCAAGTTTGTCTATTTTCAACAGAAAAAAAAAAGTAGTGTTACTGTGTTATCTATATTATATAGGTATACTATATAGCATATAGCAGTCAGTCATGTTTTGGTTAAATGTGAAAATAACAAGTTGGTTTGTTTAGCTTACAAAATTAATTAATTCAAGTGTATTACTGCTATCGTCAAATAAAATATGTTAGATCTTAAAAATATATTAGGACTACAAAATTATAGATGTTTTTAGATAAGTTGTGTTTGTATGTTAAATTATAATTTCTAAAGTTAAAAGTTACCTAAATGTGACTATAATTTAAATTCAAGTAATTAATATTGTCTATTACAAATGTGATGATTTATTATATTGGGTATACTGTAAAAGTAATAAAAGCCTGATATTCAGATCAATGTGCAAGTTAAGGATATGTTTATTTAAAACAGCAGTTTTTTGTTATTTTGTAATTATTCTTTTATAGAAAAAATACAGCTATTTTTGATTGTATCATAGTTATTACTATCATAGTAAAAAAATTACAACCCTTTTTTATATATCATTACATCCCAAAGTCTTGGATATATAAAAATTATCAAATATAATTGGACCAAAATTGTTTGATCATCACTGCAGTTGAGGTGACATCTGATTAAACCAATGTTTAATGGTTTAGAGCTCAAATCCAACTGAACCTTAGGTTCAGTTTTAATTTTGATCCTAATTATTGATAAACCAAGTTTAAGAAAAGTTGGAAACCATAATGTTTAATACTCATGAGTTTACGCATGAGTTTTTAACTAGTTTGTGTTCAGTTAAGTAGCATCTCCAAAAAACAATGGTTTTAAGTAGACAACAAAGAAAACTCCACATAGTTTGATTGCTTAATGAACAAAAATAGGTTAATAACAATTTTGTTAGTTACGATCTAGGTTACTATATATATATATATATATATATATATATATACATATATATATATATATATGTGTGTGTGTGTGTGTGTGTGTGTGTATGTGTGTGTGTGTATATATATACGTGTATATATAAATACATGTATACATATATATATATTTATATATATATATATATGTGTGTGTGTGTGTGTATATATACGTGTATATATAAATATATGTATACATATATATATATATATATATATACATACATATATTTATATATACACGAAATTATTGTGATATATGTGTATATATATATATACATATATCACAATAATTTCGTTAGTTAGGATCTAAGTTACTAAATATATATATATATATATATATATATATATATATATATATATATATATATATATATATATATATATATCAGTGTTTGGAAGAACGCGTTCCAAAAGGAACGAGTTCCTGGATCTAGTTCCTTTTATGAGGAACGAAGCTTGGAACTGGTTCCTTTTAAAATAATGGAACGAGGAAGGAGAACGAATTATTTTTTTGAAGGAACGTGAACGAAAAGTAATAGTTCCTTAAAAATTTATAATTTTGCTTTTTGCAATAGTTGTTTTTAAAGTTCAAAAAGAAAATGATTTGTATTTTGATAATCTCCAATCTAAGTTCGGATTCAGTTGGCCACATGTACTAAATTTTGAATTAATTCTGATAGTTTAAAAATTAGTACATGTGGCTAACTTAATCCGAACCAAAACCGCGTAAAATAAATAAACATAAAATAAAAGGACTCTTTAATGCAGTTTTGTTTCACGTGGTTTTAGCTGGCAAAATGAATCCGATTACTGATATTGTCAGTGATGTTTCAGTTATTGAAAATGTTAGCAATTGCGCATGTAATAATAATACTGAAGTTAGTGGTAAGTTTTTATAAAACATGCTGTTACTTTTTATCTAATTTATAGTGCATTGACTTAAGTTTATTATTTTTAAAGTAATATTATTAGCTAAGGTCCTTGGCTTAACTAAAGTCGCAAGTCTATGCAACAAAATTTCTCATTATGCTTAACACTATGTAATGTTTTCATTTTCTCTTAGATGAACGTTTGCCTTGGAGCGGTTTAGAATCATTTTTTGTATTCAATGGAATAAATGGCAATAATATAAATGCAAAATGTGTTTTGTGTGGCCCTTTAGGAAAAGAAATAAGTACAGCTAAAAATACATCATCTAATCTAAAACGACATATTAAGGTAAATAAGTGTAAGTGTTTCCTACTATTTTGAATTTAATTCAGTTTACTTACTTTGAATTATGTATGAAATAAAATACATACTTAGCATGCATAGTATCGTTCTATGTACCTTATACAAGCGCATGCAAAAAAGAAATTATTGTAAACATTAAGAAACTTGAATAGGTGCATATATTGGTACACATGTAAATTCAATAATTACACCATGTTGAATAAAGAATGTAATTCTTTGAATTTGATGAGGTTTCAAGTTTGATTTACTTATTAATAAAAACTAATAATTTAAAATTTTTCTTTTTTTATTAGAGAATTCACCCATTCAAAATGGTTGCTTTTGAAAAAGCTATAAATGAAGGTAAAAAAAAATGCTTTTGTTAAAAAGAAAAAATTAAGTTCATCAGAGAATGTGAAAAAAGGAGTGGTGCAGTCTAATCTTGAGAAATATGGAACCGATAAAGGAAATGAGCAATTTAAATTAAATCAAAAAAGTTTAGATCAACTGGTTGTAAATTTTATTGTTAGTGAAACACAACCCTTAAATATAGTTGATAAACCATCATTTGTGAATTTGGTGAAGTTAGGCCTTCCTAAAGACCTGAAGATTATTTGTAGTAAAACTTTAAAACTACGTATTAATAATCTGTATTTATCAATGATTGAAGATATTACTTCAACACTTGGAGATGTTATGTATGTTTCAACCACAGCTGACTGTTGGAGTAAAGGTAAAAGAGGTTATATTGGGGTGACTTGTCAATGGATAGATCAAAAGACTCTCCGGCGTCATTCAGTATCTTTAGCATGTCGCTTAAAAGGAAGACAAACATATACTGTTCTGGCTAATGTTTTGTATAAGATTCATACAACCTATAAAATACAAAACAAGATAGTTGCTACAACAACAGACAGTGGTTCGAATTTTGTAAAAGCTTTTAAATCATATCCAATTTCAAAAAATTCAGAGAATGAGGAAGATAGCAATGATGATGATGAAGATAATGACAATGACAATTTATGTGATGAGAATATAAATTTATATGAAATTTTGGACAAAAGTAGTCATGAACAAGAAGAGAATGACTTATTTGTTCAGTTACCACAACATTTTAGATGTGCTTGTCATACACTAGACTTAATAGCAAAAAATGATGTTGAGAAAATGGTACAGGCTTCAGAAACTAATTTTAAGAAAATTTATAGGAAAGCAATGGGCAAGTATTCATCATTATGGAGTAAACAAAATATATCAAATAGAGTTGCTGAAAAAATTCACAATATATTAGAGGTTTATTTAAAAACGCCAAACAAAACAAGATGGAACTGTACCTATGATAGCTTATTACAAATTAAAAATATTTTTTTAGACTCTAATGGACATAACAAAATGAGCAATATAATGGATTTCTGCGAAATACAAAGATTCACAAATCAAGAAATTCAAATAATTCATGAATACTGTGAAGTAATGACTCCTCTTGCCCAATCTTTAGACTTTTTACAAGGAGAAGAATCAATGTTCATGGGTTATTTGTTGCCGACACTTTATGCTTTGGATAAAAAGTTAATTATTTTGCAACAGAAAAATATGAACTTTTGTGGTCTACTTGTCAACACAGTAAGAACTTCAATTAAAACACGATTTAGTTCTATTTGGGAAAAAAAAGAACTAATATTAGCATCTTGTTTAATACCGCGTTTTAAATTATTATGGCTTGATGGTGTCAAACGTTTCACAGCAGAAGCCTGGTTAAAGTCTTTGTTTGAAAATGTGGATCTTAGTTCTACATCTTGTGAAATCGAATCCTCTTCACATATAGCAACAGGTTCATCTAAAGAAGACTTTTTCTGTTTACCAGTTGAAAACAACTTAATTACAAGTTCTGGTATTGAGGAGTTGGAGTTATATTTAAAATCACAGTCAAAAGAGTTAACTGTGTTATTATTATACCCAGCAGTATTGAAAGTTTTTTTAGAACTTAACACACCTCTTCCGTCGAGTGCTCCGGTTGAACGGCTTTTTTCGACAGGGTCTAATGTGATGACTGAAAAAAGACATACATTGTGTGACTCTCTATTTGAAAAATTAGTTTTATTGAAACAAAATAAAGTTGGTGTCTAAAATTTTCTTTCTCTTTATACTTTTTACTTGTTTTCTAAATCTTTATTTTCCAATAACAGTTTTATAATGCTCATACTTCCGAGCTGAATTTATTATATCAATTTTATATGTATAATGTACATGCAGAGGCAGACTAGGCCGGCAGTACACCAGAAATATTAAAACACTTTTTAAAAGTAATGATTAAGCAAAAGCACTATAAAAAAGCGCCTGCTTAGCGAAACAATAGATCTCTTATTTTGTATTAAATGTGCTATAAGTAATATCATTTACTATGTAAAAATAAGTTTAAAAAAAGGAACGAAGTAGGAACGAGTTCTATTTTTTGAGGAACGTGTAACAAGTTCCTTTTTTGATTAATGAACGAGGAATTGGAACGAGTTCTTTTTTTACGAAATGAACGGGGAACGGAACGAGATCCTTTTTAAAAGGAACTTTCCAAACACTGATATATATATATATATATATATATATATATATATATATATATATATATATATATATATATATATATATATATATATAAATTAGCAAAAATACTTATCTAATTTTTTCTTTGACAGCTTGTTTTACCATCAGTAGGTTCATCAGGAAATCTGATGAACCTAGTGATGGTGAAAGATAAGTTTATAAATATATAAGGTTAATATATAATATGTTAACTAATGATTAATTTGTTAACCTTCCTGATTACTTATTGATGGTGAAACAAGTTGTGGAAGAAAAAATTAGATAAGTGTTTTTACTAATTTATTACTGCTCTGCTCTTTAAGACCATTGAGCACTCTATTTATAGAATACACTAACATAGTTTATATATATATATATATATATATATATATATATATATATATATATATATATATATATATTGGCAGACACCCTGTATATATATATATATATATATATATATATATATATATATATATATATACAGGGTGTCTGCCAATATTTTAAGTTGGATTTCCCTAGCTTTTCCCTGATATTTACCTATTTCTTGTTTAGAAAAATGCTCTTCAACTGCAAAAATGTAAACAATAATACAACCCACATTAAATATATCAAGAGAAGTTCATAAAACTATCTGCCAAATAAACTTTTAGATTACGTGAACTATATACAACTTATTTAAGTTATATAAGTTTGATAAAGACTCATCTTTCCTGATTTTTCTAAAATTTAACCTAATTTCTCTGATAATCCCCTGATTTTTTTGAAGATATCCGAATTCCCTGGCATTTCCCTGATTAGGCAGACATCCTCTATATATTTATATGCAGATCTTGCGTATAAAGACCACTTAGCAACATTGCAACATAACATAACAAGAATTTAATTTGATCTAAAGTTATTAGTCACAACAACAAGGCTAAATAAAATTGACAAAGTATCTATTATGAATTTAGCAATTAGTATGTAACATAACAATGTTTTGTTACATATGCTATATTATTATTAACAATAACATAAGTTATTTTTAACATATTTATCTTAACTAAAACTACTTGATTACTCACAAACAAGTTATGATCAAGGTTTTGTGTTTAAATAATCGCTATTAATAAATGTTTAAATATTCGCTATTATTTAAAAAATTGTAGAATTTTATAAAAAACTTCAAATATTTAAAGAAACACCACCAAAAATTTATGCAACCGAAAAACGCAGATAGTCCAAAAATGTATCTGGCAAAAATGCAGATACTCAAGTGTACTAAGGCCAATGATATATTAAGAATAACTAGATGTCTAACTGCCGTAAATCGGTATAAGAAAAAGTGAAGCAAAAATCGGCCATTATGGGGGGCAAAATCTTTACGCTATTTATCAAAACAAAACAAATCCGAAGCTTTTGATTTGTTAAATTTGCCCCCCATAATGGCCGATTTTTGCTTCAAAAAATACGCGGAAGTTAGACATCTAGTTATTTTTAATATATCATTGACTTAGGCGGGAAACCAGTTTTTTTCTAAAAAAAAAAGCCGATAGCTTTAGTTAAATTCGATTGCTTGTTTCGTTAATAACTTATGCATACCGCGGTAAGCTTCGGTACCGAACACTTTATAATTTAAAGGCGGCTTTCCACGGAGCGAATTAATTCGCGCGAAGCGAATAATTTCGCCAAGAATATTTGAGAGCATGCGCACAAAGATTTTTTTTTATCGCAAGGCGAAAAATTTCTTTTCGCAAAATAGTTGGATCGACTTCTACTTTTTTTGTAGCGAATTTTTTCGCTTGAAGAAAGGGCCAATCAGAACCTTTGAAATATGCAAACATGCAAATTCGGAAATAAACAAACACAACAAAATTATAATGGCCGACAATAGTACGTTTATTCATTGGTTTTAAGAAAGAAATGTTAACGTTGATTTATTGGAAGCTTTATTAAATGCTTCTCAAAATGAAGTTGCAATTACGAATGAAGAAGTAGTTGGTGAAGTAGTCGAAAATGAAGAGAATGAAAGCGATCATTGTATGCCTGTTGAATTCGATATAGATAATTTTCTTGAAGCTGTTCGTGAGCTTCCAAGCTTATGGGATGTTAATCATCCCACATACAAAGACAGATTAGTGAAATTAAATGCGTGGAAAAAACTTGCATTAAAATTTTGAAAAGAAGAGGACTTCCTTCAGAAAAAGTTAAAAAATCTGAAAGATACACTAAAAAAATGTTTAGATAAACGTAACCGTAGCGAATTAATTCGTGTCTAATTTTTCGCTGAACCAGAAGCGAATTAATTCGTGTCTAATTTTTCGCTGAACCAGAAATTTGATTTCCACGTAAATTTAGCATAACTTTTAGCGCGCTTTTTGGAAAACATGTTGATGAAAAAAAGATTGTTGTTATTTCGAAGAAAATTAATTATTTTAAAAATGATGCAAATGAAAAGAGAAGAAGTAAAGAATAAAAAACGATTTTGGGTTAGAAAAGTTTATGCCGAACGCCTACAGAAAGGAGAGTTTCATTTATTAATACAGGATTTACGTTTACACGACCAGGAATATTTTTTTAAGTATTTTCGTATGTCTCCAACAACTTACGAAGAGTTGCTTTCGTTCGTAGCGCCTATCATTGTAAAACAGAGAACTACCATGAGAGACCCTGTTAGTCCTAGTGAAAGGTTGGCCGTAACACTTAGATTCCTTGTAACAGGTGATGGTCAGTGTACTATTGCTGCAAGTTACAGAATCAGCGCTTCCACTATCAGTAGGATTATTAGTGAAACATGTGTGAATATTCCTGATCCAGAAAAGATTGGTAATTCAGATAAAATAATACCGTACGTTTTAGTTGCTGACGATGCTTTTGGTTTAAAAAGGCACATGATGAAACCATATCCCAATCAAAACATTCTTTTAAAACAAAAAATATTTAATTACAGACTTTCAAGAGCCAGAAGGGTTATAGAAAATACATTTGGTATTGCCATATCACGCTTTCGAATATTTCGCAGACCAATTATTGCTAATCTCGAAAAAGTAATTTTAATTACACAAGCGATTGTAGCCTTACACAACTTTCTGATGAAAAAAAGGTCAGCAAACAATTATCTCTACTGCCCCACAAATTATACTGATATCGATGGTCCTGCTGGGACCAGGTGATTGGAGGCAAGATAATTCATGTTCTGCTGCACTGCAACCACTGTCATCAGGTTCTAACAACTACTCAAAAGACGCAAAGCAAGTTAGAGACGACTTTAAAGAATACTTCAATTCACCAGAAGGTGAACTCGAATGGCAATTAGACTTAGTAAATAGAAATTAATAAAAAAATTGCTTTAAAAAACTGTTAACACGTCAATTCTGATTTTTAAAAAAAAATTTAAAATGTTCTAGAATTTCTGTAAATTTCTATAATTTCCGTAAAGTTTCTGGTTTTAATTATATATGTTAATACTCTTGATAAACATTTAGAAATTCATTCGAATGTTATTTCATATAATTTATTTGTATCTGTAACACAGATAAAAATAAGGCATTAGCAAATATAAAATATAAAGTAGATTTAAAAAAAATTAAGGTGAAAAGTCTCCATATTAAACCATGTAGTTTATGGGTAGTTGCTATCATCTATTAGTCAAAATATTACGACACTTTATATTCTGATATTTTATTAAGGCAAAGTTATTAATGTTAACAACTGATATGATAAAAAGACTTTTAGAGTATAATTTATAATATAATTATATATATATATATATATATATATATATATATATATATATATATATATATATATATATATATATATATATATTATATATATAATATATGTATTTATTATATATATATATAATATATATCTAATGTAAGCCTATATATAATGATAATATTATATACCTAAACACTCTATCATAAGTGTATATATATAAATATATATATATATATATATATATATATATATATATATATATATATATATATATATATATATATATATATATATTTGTATAATTGCTTTAAATCAGTTATCTAGTTTTATTGCTAAGATTTGGTCTTATAAAAATTATTAAATTACTGAAAATTATCAAGTTTTTTTGTAATGGTGTAATTATTTTTTAAGTTTAATTAACTTTTTATTAATTTTATAAATATATAATATATATATATATTAATATATATATATATATATATATATATATATATATATATATATATATATATATATATATATATATATATATATATATATAAAGTTATATTATAATTTACTCTAAATTTCTTCATGCTCGCCATATTTCATGTTGAAAACAGGGCTGTGGAGTCGGTAAGCTGCTGTTCCGACTCCGACTCCGACTCCTTGATTTTATCATGGACCGACTCCGACTCCTGACTCCGACTCCGACTCCTTCATAAGTAACCACTCTGTAACAACAAATAGTTGTTTGTTTTACTACAGTTATTTGTTTGTAACAACAAATAACTGTAGTAAAATGTTAACATTGGCTATTTCATCACTATGATACAAATAATCCAACCACTTAGTGCTTTAAACAATATTTATAAAAAAACAATTTCTGAACAAACAACTTTTCTGAACTCCTGTTATGCAATAAACTCTTATGCAGTCGCTAATAACATTATGAATTTGTCAAAATCATGTTTGAAATATTGTCAGTTGGACAATATTTCAAACATGAAAGAGCTTGTTCTTCTTTAAGTTCATATTCTTTAGGAATCTTTTCTACTAAGACTTGGAGAAATTCGCTGGTATGATTAGTTTTGGCGTCTTTTACTGCCAATGTCTTGGTAACTGCTTCATTTTTTTCAAAAAAGAATTAAACATTGATTGGAAAATAGCTCACTCTGTTAAGAAACACAAAGCGTCCCTTGAGACATTCATTTAGTTCTTCTCTTTGTTTAACAGCTTCTTCAATCACTAATTTTCTAATACTCTCTCTCTCTCTCCAGAGAAACAAAGTTAATTGAATACTTACAGTCTTTCTGTTTGTGGAGCAACTCTTTGGTGCTTGGTGGTGGCACGCCTAGCTTTCTACTAACAATATTGTGCACAGTGCTAGACAATTTAAGTCGGGAGTTAGGGGATCATGAAGTTATATAGTTTAAGGGAAGGTAGAGGAGAGCGCAAGGGAGGTGATATATGATTCTAAGTGATAAGCAACAAAATACCCTATTGCTTATCACTGTTTTAAAGGCCTAAAAATAACATGTCAAACTCCTTATCCTCCAGTTGTTGCAAACTACAATTCTCCATTGTGTCTGGATATCCTACAGCTTTCAGACCATCCTGGGACTTGTAGTTTTGTAACATTTATAAAATCCTTATGAAAATTATGAAACTTTGAAAGATTTTTTTTTAAACCGGAGTCGGAGTCGGTACAATTTTTCCGACTCCGACTCCAGCCAAAATGAGCTCCGACTCCACGACTCCGACTCCGACTCCACAGCCCTGGTTGAAAAGAAGTGTTTTTATCTTTATCATAGCCCATCTGTTTTCTTTTATTGGGAGTTCTTTCATAATTGGAATAAGGCTTCGACAAAATAGGGTTGTTTCATCTCCCTCGACATCTTCCATTGACTTTTTTAACATCTTGTCACACTCCACTAATGATTGTGACAATTGTGACAATGACTCATCATTTTGATTTTTGATCCGTGCTTTTTTTGGAATCGATGGTCTTGTACAGCTTAATCTTTTTCGATTTTCAGTTAAAATTAATTCACTGCTACAACTACTGACACTTGGACTTAATGGTGAAATACTATGCTGTGAGTGAAATGACGGTGAAGCAAAATCTGGAACAATATCTACATTAGATTCCGTTGGTTTGTTTGCACTTTTTTCATGTAAAAATGCCATTTGATCAAAAACCTACATTTTGGTAAGTTTGAGGCTGCTGCTCCTGATCTAGTCATACGGTTACGTTTATCTAAACATTTTTTTAGTGTATCTTTCAGATTTTTTAACTTTTTCTGAAGGAAGTCCTCTTCTTTTCAAAATTTTAATGCAAGTTTTTTCCACGCATTTAATTTCACTAATCTGTCTTTGTATGTGGGATGATTAACATCCCATAAGCTTGGAAGCTCACGAACAGCTTCAAGAAAATTATCTATATCGAATTCAACAGGCATACAATGATCGCTTTCATTCTCTTCATTTTCGACTACTTCACCAACTACTTCTTCATTCGTAATTGCAACTTCATTTTGAGAAGCATTTAATAAAGCTTCCAATAAATCAACGTTAACATTTCTTTCTTAAAACCAATGAATAAACGTACTATTGTCGGCCATTATAATTTTGTTGTGTTTGTTTATTTCCGAATTTGCATGTTTGCATATTTCAAAGGTTTCAAAGGTTCTCATTTGTCTTTGGCGCAACCGAACCATAAGTTATTTATAAATTTTTATTACTTTTTAGTGAACACGATTGCAAAATGTTCACATAAAGTACCTGACAAACCTTTTCACTTTAGCGTTTGTTATAAAAAAAAGCAAAGTTTTCTTATTGTAAAACAGAAAAAATAGTTTTTTTTTTAATTTGTGAGTTGCATGGTAACTTGAAAGACTTTGTCACGATGTGGTTATATGTATCAAAGCTCAACCGATTTTCTGAAGTTTAATTTAGGCAAAAATGAGCCCTAGCCTTTGTGCGCGAACATGTTTTGCAGAAAATATTGGCTTTATTCTAACCCCAACTCTGTCCTAGAGGTTGCTTATAAAATATATATATTCTAATTGCATCAAAAAGTGCATTGAAAAATCTTTCCAACGATACTAAATATGTTGCTTTTTTTTTGGCTTTTGAACGAAATATCAACTAAAGCATAAATGCAGTTTTCGCTGAAAAAGACCTGGTTTCCCGCCTTAGTACACTTGAGCAGTCCAATTTTGTTTTACGTGGAGATTGCAGATATGCCAATTTTGTTTTTAACGGAGAGAGCAGATATGCCAAATTTGTTTTCCGCGGAGATTGCAGATAGTCCGATTTTGCGCGGAGCCATCGAAATTGCACTCTATACTAGTAGCATTGATAGAAAATGGCGGGAGTAAACGAAGCGCTTTAGTAACGAACTAGACTTATATCTTATCAAATTAACCTAATCATTTATTTTCAATAAAAAAACGTTTAGATGTAGGAATTAATATTCATTCGTTTTAGCGATTATTCGTGTAGTTTCAATTCTTGCCTAAATATAAGTTTTCTTTTATCCCGAAACCAATATTTAACTGCAAACTCGTATATCTACAATAGGTACTATTATTCAATCATACCTTGAGAAAATTTTATATGGCTGAAGTAAGTTATTAATTTTGTGGGAATACTATTTTGTGATTGAGGTTTTTAATACATAAAGATTGTGAAAATCTGTTCCTAGTTCAAGTGATATTATCACTAGTCTAATTCACATGTCTCACTAAAAGTGAATTTGCTGTCAGTGTGGTTCACTGGGATGCATTTAAATTTAAAATTACAAGCTACAAAATTATGAATATAACACGTATCTGGCAAAATTAAATATGCAAAAAAATACTTTAACAAATCAATAAAGTTATAAATGGCCTATTTTCGAATCAATGAAGAAAAATGTATAACTCTTAAAGAATCATAAATAATAAAGGAAAAATGCCTTTTAATATAGTTTTTGGAAATCTTGGAGTTAAGAAATCTAAAGAAATTTTTGGTTGTTTTTCATCTAAAGATTTTCTTTGCTTTAGACTTAATAAATTATTGCTAAAATTTTAAATTTTCCCAAAAAGTTTTTCTACATATAAGGTGGTGTTTAGTTTTTTATATATAGGTACTTTAAAGAAGAAGGCTGTAAACTCTGATATAAATTTATACTATAATTATCTGTAATGAAATTAGACAAGTTAATCTTTGTTAAGTGCTGTGACAGTTATAAGCTGAGTAACTTTATAACTTACATTTTAGTATTAAAGTAGCATTTTAAATGTCAGGAAGTATTGGTGTACCTATAAAAGTTCTCCATGAAGCTGAAGGTCATATAGTAACTCTAGAAACATTGACAGGGGAAGTGTATCGTGGAAAACTTCTTGAAGCTGAGGATAATATGAACTGTCAACTTACACATATTACTATGACTGCAAGAGATGGAAAAGTCTCACAACTTGAGCAGATTTTTATTAGGGGTAGTAAAATTCGTTTTGTAATTTTACCTGACATGCTTAAGAATGCACCTATGTTTAAAAAAATGCTTGTTTCACAAAAGAATACAGGTGTTGGAAGAGGAAAATCAGCCCTTCTTAAAGCACAAGGTAATTTTTACCTCAAAAGCTTATTTAATTTTAAACATTCAAATTAATAGAAGTCCATTAATTGATAAGTGATGTACATTTTGTGTTATTTTTTTAAGAGTTATTTCTTAATTATTTAATGATTGTATTAAATTTTCTTTTTAGTTGCTGCAAGAGGTCGTGGAACTGATCGTGGACGTGGTGGTCGGGGTTTTTTCCCCAGAAGGCGTTAACTTTTAGTTAGAGTTGATATATGAATGCTATAAAACCTGAAATGACTTGTTTATCACTAAAAGCTTAATCATAAAAAACCTTTAGTGATATTTTGAAATCCAAAGAATGCTTTCACTTTTTTGGCATTTTTACAACTGCAGAGTTGAGTCAGTTTCTTTATAAATGACAGATAGGCTGAAGATGAAATTGAAGTTGATTTACCTTTGGATTACTTGTTTGTTAAAACATTTCTTATCTTGTTTGTGCTATTAGTATAAGTAAAATTGTTGTGTTCACAAAATCTTGATTTTGGATGAGTGCCTTTTTTTTTTCTGATTTGAAAATGATTTTTGATTTTAAACATTTTATTTGTAGTTGATGATAAAGCACAAATGGATGGAATGTTTGATTGGATAAGACTATAGTAATATATAATATAGTGAATTATCAGCTAGGAAATAAAACTAGTGTAGTGTTATTACTTAACAAATTAACAGCTTTATAAGTGAGATGTCAAGGAAGGTATATACCAACTTAAATATCTTTTTAAAATATGAATTTACAAGCAGAAGAATTAAATCTTTATACAATCTCTCTAGTAAATGATTTAGTTAAAAATTTTTTCTTGTATTAACCTTCATGATTATAAAACCTTTTTTCTGAGTTTTATAGTTACTGGGCAAGAATAACAAGTTGTTATATTGATATTACTAATACAGGGTGCGGCAGTGATTCGCGAACTTTTTAGAACATTTTTCAAAGTCAATTTTTAAAGCACTAAAGAATTATATTGATGGAATATTAATAGGAGAAAAGTTAAAGATAAATACTTTTCTCACCTTAACATTCAATTAGGTTTCCTTTTTTTTTTGATCACTGCCTCAAGCCTAGGACGGAAGGACTGGCAGGTGCTTATTATACACTCCTTGACATTGATTTCCTAGCACGGGTAATTGATGACTTTAGTGACTTGAAAATTGAGTGGGCCTTTTTGCAAGCCTTACTCTCAAATACGCTCCACACACTATAGTCAAGAGGATTCAGGTCAGGGCTGGATGGTGGCCAAAAGTGTTTGGGCTAGAAATAAGCTATATTATCCTGAAGATATTGTTGAGTTTTTCTGGACCCATGGCAAGGTGCATCGTCCTGTTGAAAGATGTAATTGTTTTCTGGGAATGTCTTCTTCAGTTATGGCACCACATAACGTTTTAGTAAGCTGATATACACATCAGAGGTAACTTTTTCTTTCTCTTTGATGTAGAT
Organism: Hydra viridissima; assembly: GCF_058129835.1. Lineage (NCBI taxonomy): Eukaryota > Metazoa > Cnidaria > Hydrozoa > Anthoathecata > Hydridae > Hydra > Hydra viridissima. The sequence goes on along the minus strand of NW_028324306.1, from coordinate 10,739,494 downwards.
CTGTGGGCATTTCTCTCCATTAGAAGCGATGGTTCCTAGCATCATCATGGACTGAGGTTGCTTGGTGTGATACACAGGTGGTGCTTTGTCACTCTTCTGCACAATTAATCTGTCATTACACCTATCTATCACAGTCAACACTAAAAATTTTTTAACTGAGAAAACATTAACTGTTGACGAAGCATGGCTTTTCAGCTGATTTAGAAGTTTCTTTGATCGCACCAATCGTAAAGTTTTTAGTCTTTCTGCCAAAAGTTGACATGAAGGTCGGGCCACACTAACTTTTCCAAGTGTTTTTAGAGTACTTCTGACTATCCTCTCATCAACATTAAACAGTTTTGCTGTCTTTCTAATGGATACAGAAGGATTCTTTTCAACATACTTTTTAGGCTTTTCTGTAAGCTTTTTATCAACTTTTTTGTTCACAGGAGATGGCAATTTGGCTCTCTCAGCACTCACGTTTGTTTTAGACACTCTAGAAACACTAATCACTTTACGTGCAGGAAAACCCGAGTAAATTAAATTTAAAGCTTTGGTTCTTTTGGCTTCCATTGTAAAACTTTTAAATAAAATGTTTTTATTCACAACTTTATTAAAATCTGACAGTCATTGAATATTAATCAACAAAAACAAATTGCGGAAGTAATTTATTTACATCACAAAACCAAGCCAAAAATTAATTCGCGAATCGCTGCCGCACCCTGTATTGATATTACCATTGATATTAGTATATACATATATATATATATATATATATATATATATATATATATATATATATATATATATATATATATATATATATATATATATATATATATATATAGCTATTTCAAGTTGTATTATTTTCAAAATACAATATCTCTTGTTCGTGTAAGAGTGCTCAATATTTTGTATAAATAGAGCAATATATATATATATATATAAAACGAAGAAACAACAACTATGTATGGTACTTAAAGTTTCATGCCTAGCGGCAATCATCAGCCATGAAATACAAATCAAAAATCTATAAAAACCGTTACAAATTGCAAAAATTACTGTATCGTGTGCTCTGACGTCATATTAGGAAAAAGAGGAGGAAAAGAAAGAAAGAAAGAAAGCAATAAAGAAGTAAAGAAATGAAAGAAAGCAATAGAGAAATAAAGAAAAGAAAAGAAAGAAAAGAAGAGAAAAGAAAAGAAAGAAAAGAAAAGAAAAGAAAAGAAAGAAAAGAAAAGAAAAGAAAAGAAAAGAAAGGAAGAAAGAAAAAAAGAAAGAAAAGAAAGGAAAGAAAGGAAAGAAAGAAAAGAAAGGAAAGAAAGAAAAGAACGAAAAGAAAGAAAGAAAAGAAAAAAAAAAGAAAAGAAATGAAAAGAAAAGAAAGAAAAGAAAATAAAGAAATAATATAGGCCTAGTCACCAGTATCAAATTTCGAAAGAAGAAATTTATTTCTATGCCTGCATTTTGAAACCAATTCGTTCTTCTTATTCAATAAGGTACCTTCATTAAACATAATAATCATGTACTTCTCATGCAGGCATAGCATGCAACATTTTGTGGCCGGGTTGTACGATTTACAATGTTTGATTATCTTCCACTTAACAATAGGTGTGAAATTTTCTTCTTTCATTTTCCATATTTCTTTCGATAGTTCTGTGTCGTTCTTATATTTTTCAATGTTAAAGGATTTTTGGTGGTTTGCATACCTTAGTTTGAAAGGTGTTTCGCTGATGCCGTAATATATTTTTTCTTTCATTACTGGGTTGCTGGAAGAGATGGTGGCTTGGTAGACTATGTTTTTTGTAAGACAATTTTAATGTAAAGGACACTTAGTTTTATTGATGCAATTACAGGTGTTTTCTGTAATGTTGGGGTTTTTTTGCTGCTGGTTTTTTTGCAGAATGCTTTGGTTGTGGGAATTTATGATGTCTTTTATGTTTGGCATGCAGCTGTAGCTCACTTTAATGTAATTTCTATTGAAAATCTTATGGAGTTTGTGGTTTACTGGGAAATGTTTGTCGACTAAGTTTAAAAACTGCTTTCCTATATTTGTGCAAACATTTTTGCTGTAAGGAGGATTAAACCAGATAATTCTTCGCTTACAACTTTTGTTGTTAACAGGTTGTAAATTGGGGATGTATATAAGCTTTTGGTCGTAACCTGATTTTTCTAAGGCTTCCTCGTACATATAAGAAGAATTTCTGAAGATTTGTTCGCTAGATGAATTGGCAGACAATCGTAGCTCGATGGAATGCGGGATCTGCTTTAAAATGTTAGGAGGATGGTTGGATTCAGCATGAATATAGCTTAAAACATTTTCAGGTTTACTATAAGGCCGGAAAGAGCAATCATTGAGGTTTAAAGTGACGTCAAGATAATTGACAATTTTCAAATTACATTGGATGGAAATAAGTAAGCCATTGTCTTTGAAGAATTGAACAAAGTGCTTTTTTATTCTTTCCATTTGCGTGCCGCTGGTGTTTCTAAATATAGCTAAACCATCGTCTCGAAATAGTCCAAAATCAGCTTTGTTATAATGTTGTGATAGTTGGAAAAGTAGGAAAATGCCAACAAGTTCACAAACCTCGGCACCGTCAAAAGCACCCATGGTAACATCAAACAAACCGCCTCGACACAGAACTATCGAAAGAAATATGGAAAATGAAAGAAGAAAATTTCACACCTATTGTTAAGTGGAAGATAATCAAACATTGTAAATCGTACAACCCGGCCACAAAATGTTGCATGCTATGCCTGCATGAGAAGTACATGATTATTATGTTTAATGAAGGTACCTTATTGAATAAGAAGAACGAATTGGTTTCAAAATGCAGGCATAGAAATAAATTTCTTCTTTCGAAATTTGATACTGGTGACTAGGCCTATATTATTTCTTTATTTTCTTTTCTTTCTTTTCTTTTCATTTCTTTTCTTTTTTTTTTCTTTTCTTTCTTTCTTTTCGTTCTTTTCTTTCTTTCCTTTCTTTTCTTTCTTTCCTTTCTTTCCTTTCTTTTCTTTCTTTTTTTCTTTCTTCCTTTCTTTTCTTTTCTTTTCTTTTCTTTTCTTTCTTTTCTTTTCTTTTCTTTTCTTTCTTTTCTTTTCTCTTCTTTTCTTTCTTTTCTTTTCTTTATTTCTCTATTGCTTTCTTTCATTTCTTTACTTCTTTATTGCTTTCTTTCTTTCTTTCTTTTCCTCCTCTTTTTCCTAATATGACGTCAGAGCACACGATACAGTAATTTTTGCAATTTGTAACGGTTTTTATAGATTTTTGATTTGTATTTCATGGCTGATGATTGCCGCTAGGCATGAAACTTTAAGTACCATACATAGTTGTTGTTTCTTCGTTTTATATATATATATATATATATATATATATATATATATATATATATATATATATATATATATATATATATATATATGTACACACATATACATACACACATATACATACATATATATATATATGTATGTATATGTGTGTATGCATATGTATATACATATAAATATGTATTTATAAAACTTGTCTCTTTAATTCAATTTATGTAAAAGAAGTTACAGATAGGATTTATGAGCTATCTACTTTCTTCCTTTTGCCATCATAATCGTTGACATTAATGGATAGAACGTATTTATATATTCTAAATCTAAATTTTGAATAATTTATAAAAAAAATTCCGATACCAGTATCAAGAAGTTTTTCTATCATTGAAATTATTGCACAATAATGTCAATTCTCAAAAATATCAAACAAAAAAATTTTTTTTTTGACTTGCTTGTTCCAATAAATCACTTTCTTTTACTTTAACCCCTGCTATCATAAAGAACTCCCTAGCAATAAGTATTGCAAGTAATTCGGCATATATCTACTATTGTAAGTGAGATAAAAGTATAGCCATCAAGAATACTAATGTATTCTTTTTCCTGGACTTAACCACGTTAATAGAAGGCACATATCTTAAATAATCAGAGACTACAGTGAAGTATAGCTTATACAGTAATATTTTTCTCTTGTATACTGTTTTTATCTTGTATTTTGTTTATTGTACCAAAGATGTCAAACAAATAAGTTTATCCATACAAAAGAATAGAAAATGGATTGGATGCCGTCCAAATAAAAACTGTTCTACTGTTCAGTCTTCTTCGTCCTTTTTTTTTTTTTTTTTTATCTTCGTCAGTTTCTCTTTTTGGTTCTTTAGTAAGAAGCTAATTAATCTCAATAATATTGAAAGTGAATGAGATTCATGATGAACAAATTGACGATTGCTTTGTGTTGATTAATTTTACTATGTTAAAAAATTTGATTTCAAAAACAGTTTGTCAGGGTTTTTCTCCTCTTTTATTTGAAGATAAAGCTACCAAAGGTCTTTTTATTTACTTTAACATGTTCACCTCATACTGTTTAACAATGATATGATGTCGTTTACCAGAAAAATTTCTTGAAACGGGTTTTCATTCAGCAATTATCCATTATAATGATAGAAATTTTAAATGTTCTTAAGCATTTTGGTTTAACTAGCTCAATTGCTAAGTCAGTTTTAGCTAAGTTCAATTACAATTACTAAGTCAAATCTAGCAAATGCTCGTGTTAGACAAATGAATTCAAAATTGACTAACGGAGGAAAAAAAGTTGACGAAAATGAAGGGAAAAAGGTATTGATGATGATGCTGAACAGATTAAGGAAAAACAGTTTTTATGTAGGCGGCATTATTATGTAGCTTTAATACTTTCAAATGATCTATTCTTTTTTATATCTTGTTTTTTTTTGTTGTTATTGTTTTTTTTTTGTTGTTGTTCTTTTTGCTCAACATGAAAACTTGACTCTCGTCTGATATCGTCTTCAATTTGTGTTTAACAATCAATTAAAGTAAACTAATCATTCTTCATGCTTCCCACAACATCTTTAATTTAGGATTATTTCGACAAAAGTATTGATAAGCACTATTTAATAAGTATAATTTATATTATAAAATATAAAACTTTATAATTGTTCATCCATTTAGTACCTTGTAGTGTGCAGCTGTGTGCAGTTCTGTTGTGGGGTGGCACACAACTGAAAACAAGTTCTTTATTTACCATAAATTTCAGTGTATTTTTTTTTGCGGAAAAGAAATTCATATGAAGATAAATAAAAAATTGCTAAAAACAACTTTTTTTTTTATATTCATAATGGCTGAAAATGTGTTGTAAAACCTGTGTTATTAGCAAAACTTTAAAGCCTAATAACTTGATTTTGCTTCTATAACTCTAAAGCTTATATATTAAACATAGTTTCATACCATATTTCACCCAACTCAACTGTGAGATTCTTTGTGTTTCACATTCTTTCAAAATATATCGCATTCTTACCAAAATTTATGTATATAAAATGTCAATAAATTCAGCACTTTGAATAATAACACCCATAGCCGTAGTGAAGGGGTGGCGAACGAGGCCACAGCCATGGGCGGTAAATTAGCAAGGCGGCAAATTTCAAAATTTAATAAATACTTTTTAATATATGAAATGTTTTAAAGACGCCTCAAAACCAAAATAATTTTAATTTGCGTTTCAAAATCTTTGGACACGCCTCATAATTTTTTTCGCACCTTCATGCAAATTAAAATAATTTCCAATGTGAAATTAAAACATTAATTAAAAAAAATTAAATAATTAAAACAAAATCTGAAAGGCAGTGGAATATATATTAACGAAGATTTCGCTAAAGAAACTATGGAAGAGAGAAAGAAACCATGGGAAGAAGTGAAAAAACTGCTTAATCAAGGTAAATACGCAACGACTAAATATAACTAAATTAATTGTCGCGAATTTAAAAAATAACTTAATTTTTTTTTTAACGTAAGAATTATTACTCTTACAAATGGCTAAACAAACAATAGATTTTGGAACACAACACTTTAATGTTTTCAAAACTACAAATATTGTTTTAATTAATGACCCAGATTTGCAATTTTTTAATGAAAATAATTTTAACTCGCATTTTTTTGACTTGAGAACTTTTAAAAAAGAAATCGAGGCAAAATAGTTTCATTTGTATTTATTGATTACACCTAGTCGCACACAGAAACTTTCATTCTTTCTTTGTGTTATAAATTATAACTAATTATCAATTTACAACTCTCTTGAGAAATATTATAATCGTCGCGTTATAACTACCATTTAATTTTTTATTGTATTGATCTACGTTATTTGATAGATAAAACCTTTGGAGTTAAGAGGTTGTTATTTCAATTTATCTATCAAAAAAAAAAAAAAAAAAAAAAAAAAATTTTCATGGAGAAATATCTGCGTCCTGAAAGATTTGACGCGAATCCAAATTCTTCAACATCAGGCAAAGAATGGACTCACTGGTTTAAAACTCTCAAAAATTTTTTCTTATCTTCAGAATCTACATCTGACGAAAAGCTAAGAATATTAATAAACTTTGTATCACCAACTGTTTATGAATATATATCCGATTCACTATCTTTTGAAAATGCGATCGACGTTCTCAAATCGTTGTATGTTAAACCAAAAAACGAAATATTTACTCGGCATCAATTAGCAACACGTAAGCAAACACTGCTGGCGAAACACTAGACGAATTTGTACAAGCTCTCCGAACTCTTGCAAAAGATTGCAACTTCAAAGCAGTAACAGCCGATGTTTATTGTGATGAGTCTATTAGAGATGCGTTTATCACTGGCTTAAACTCAAGCATAATACGTCAAAGGCTACTGGAAAACACGACACTCACACTAACATCGGCATTCGACCAAGCACGCTCATTAGAACTTGCTCAAAAGTACTCGGAACAGTACCAATCTAGCGTACCCCAAATCAATGCAATGCATAATGCAAGAAAATACACTGATAATCAGTTAACTTCACCTCCGTCCACAAAACTGTGCTACTTTTGTGGAAACAATCGCCATCCACGCAGTGCTTGTCCTGCTCAAGAAACCACATGTCACAAATGTCAAAAACGAGGACACTTTGCAAAAGTGTGTAAATCAAACAAATCATTAGCTGTTACCGAATCCGATGATATAGTAGCAATTATTAGTGCTGGGACAACTAATTGCCTTTCGTACGCAATTCGGAAGGTGGAAATAAATGGGTGGAACTTTTCTGCTTTAATAGATACGGGAAGCTCGGACAATTTTATCAACAAATACATAGTAGATAATTACCAAATCCCATATACGAAAAGTAGCGGCAGTGTATCGATGGCATTATCATCACTCAGTACAAAAATTCAAGGCTACTGTAGGGTAAATATGATTTTCCAAAACCAAAAGTATGCTAATATCACCTTGTCAATCTTACCTAACTTATGCGCTGATATTATCCTTGGTCAAGCTTTTATGAAACAGCATAGCAATATAACAATCCCTTTTGGGGGAATATTACCCCCTTTGTCAGTTCGTAGCTTAAAGAAATCGCAAATATCACCTACAACATTATTTGCAAATCTTTCCAAAGACTGTCGACCGATTGCAACTAAATCCCGAAGATTCAGTCACGTTGATAAGCTGTTTATTCAATCCGAAATTAAGAAATTATTAAAGGACGAAATTATAGAACCAAGTAACTCACCTTGGAGGGCACAAATTGTAATCACTACAAATGAACGACACAAAAAACGAATGTGTGTTGATTATTCCCAAACTATAAACAAGTTCACTTACCTCGATGCCTATCCTCTTCCCAGAATAGAAGACCAAATTAACGAATTATCCAAGTACCACTTTTTCAGTACTCTTGATCTTACTAGCGCCTATCATCAGATACCACTTCTAACAGAAGAAAAGCCATATACAGCATTTGAAGCTGATGGCAAACTATATCAATTTACTCGTTTGCCATTCGGTCTAACAAATGCCGTTGCTGTTTTCCAACGGAAAATTGACGAATTTATAAATGAGAACTCTTTAAAAAACACCTATGCGTATTTAGATAATATTACGGTAGCAGGGATGACTCAAGCTGAACACGATTCTAATTTAAAGAAGTTATACGAAGCAGCGAAGGAAAACAAACTTACTTTTAACAGCAGCAAAAGTGTAATTTCAGTTAGTTCAATAAATCTACTTGGCTATGTTGTATCTCATAACAACATAAAGGCAGACCCAGAAAGATTACAACCCCTACTTAATTTACCTTTACCACTTAATGGTAAAGCTTTACAAAAAACTGTAGGACTCTTCTCCTATTACTCAAAGTTTATCCGTAATTGTTCTGAAAAAATTCGTCCATTATTACAGTGTCTAACATTCCCACTCAATCAACAAGCTACAGACGCTTTTAAACTACTAAAGAACGATATTGCAAATGCTGTTGTAAAAACAATTGATGAAACAATCCCATTTGTTGTCGAAACGGACGCCTCTGACTTTTCGTTGGCTGCAACAATAAACCAAAATGGTCAGCCAGTGGCCTTCTTCTCGAAATCTCTAAACCAACATAAAACGCACCAACCGGCTATTGAAAAAGAAGCATACGCGATTGTAGAAGCTCTTCGGAAGTGGAAACATTATTTGACCGGACGCCATTTTACCTTAGTAACCGACCAACAAGCTGTTTCGTATATGTTCAATCAGAACCATCGAGGCAAAATTAAAAACGATAAAATTATGCGATGGCGTACTGAACTTGGTTGCTACAGCTACGACATACAGTATCGACCAGGAAAATATAACCAAGCAGCTGATTGTTTAACACGTTCCTCGTGCTCCGCTTTACTGACTCATAAATTATCAAACAATGACAGCTCACTTTGTTCGTATATTAGTAACAATAAAATAAAATTAGAGGAGCTTCATAATGCTCTCTGCCACCCAGGCATCACAAGAATGAATCATTTTGTCCGCAGTCGAAACTTACTATACTCTATAGAAGAGATTAAAAGTGTCGTAAACCAGTGCATTACCTGCTGCGAACTGAAACCTCGATTCTACAAACCACCCAGTACTCATCTTATAAAAGCAACCCAACCATTCGAGCGCCTTAACATAGATTTTAAAGGCCCACTTCCAACATCAACTAAAAATCGTTACATCTTTGCAATTATTGATGAATACTCACGATTCCCATTTGCTTTTGCTTGCCCTGATACTTCTTCCGCATCGGTAATAAAGTGTTTTAAGAATCTTTTCTCGTTATTTGGTATGCCTGCTTATGTTCATTCTGACAGACGAAGCTCCCTAACATCAGAGGAACTACGTACTTTCCTTCATACTCGAGGCGTTGCAACGAGCAGAACGACACCTTATAACCCTAGAGGAAACGGACAAGTAGAGCGCTTTAACGGAGTAATATGGAAATCAATAACATTAGCCCTCAAATCGAAAAATCTACCAGTCGAAAACTGGGAAATCGTGTTACAAGATGCCTTACATTCGATACGTTCTTTACTCTGTACTGCAATAAATGCAACACCACACGAAAGGTTCTGCAATTTTCCACGGAGATCTACGAACGGACAATCTATGCCAACCTGGTTACTAGAACAAGGGAAAGTATTTGTAAAGAAGCACTTTCAATCTAGTAAATACAATCCCCTAGTAGAAGAAGCCGATCTAATAGAAGCAGAACCACAGTACGCCCACATCAAATATCCAAACGGACGAGAATCTACTGTATCAATTAAAGATTTAGCACCATTAGAAGGAGATAAAAAAACTCCCTAATCCTAATCCTGAAAATGCTGACAAAAAAGATTCCGTTCACTCTGAGCATACCCCACAATTAAATAAACCACTAATTACAGACCGAGAAAACTTGCTTGATAGGGTATCTGAAATGGAAACTCATCCAGAAGTACAACCTTTTCCCAGACGTTCTCAACGAAATCGGAAAGCGCCCCAAAGGTTTGGATTTGAGGACAATTAATTTTATTGATTGGAAGAATGTTATAAATTATAACTAATTATCAATTTACAACTCTCTTGAGAAATATTATAATCGTCGCGTTATAACTACCATTTAATTTTTTATTGTATTGATCTACGTTATTTGATAGATAAAACCTTTGGAGTTAAGTGGTTATTATTTCTCTTTGTAAGAAAAGTAAAATATTTTAAAAATATGTCACCATTAAAAAAAAGAATAAAGCTATCTGGTTCAGCTTTCAAAAAGTTAAAAAAGCAACGACTTGAAAGTGACAAAAAATTACAAAAGGTGTTTGCAAAATGGATTAAAAAAAGCGAAGATCAAACAGAACAACCAGGTAAAAATATTTTTATTGATGGATTTTCAAGTCAAAATCACAAATAAATTTAATTAAAAAACTTAGCAAACTAAGCCATGTCATTTGCAATACTACAATGGAAACAATGTTGATATAGTTTATTTTTATTTTTACAGCGCAAAAAAGTCCAGTTTTTTTTCGATGTGATAATGAACAGTTACTGCAAAACAATGAAGTCAACCAAAATGCAGTTACAACAAATCTGTTAGAATTCAAGTTTGATGATCCACCAACCTGGCTAAAAATTAATGACAGTCTAAGATATTCTTTGGTTGAACATGGTGCTAAACAAGACAAGAGAGAAGTCTATCCTACCACATCAACATCATCAGAAAACAGACATTTCAGTTCTAGTTGGTTTGAAAAAAAATCTTCCTAATGGGGAAAAAGTTAATCGTCAATGGTTGTTATACAGTGCATCAAAAAATTCTTTGTTTTGCTTTCCATGTATCCTTTTTTCAAAAACAAAGACAAGCAAGTTTGCAGATACATCAAAAGGTTTTTCAGAATGGAAACAACTAAACCCTCGAATCCCTGAACACGAGAAAAGCTGTGAACATAGAAAGTGTTTCACTTCATGGAAAGAAATGGAAAAAAATCTGTGAGAGGGAAGATCTTTAGACAAAGACATTCAAAATGCCATCCAAACTGAAAAAGAAAAGTGGCGAAATATTCTAAAAGTTGTTATAGATTCAATTATGTTCTATGCTAAGAACAGTTTGGTTTTTCAAGTTCCAATATTATTGGTGAGCCAAACAGTGGAATCTTTCTCAACACAATTGAACTAATAGCACGCTATCATCATCCTTTAGCAGAACACATAACGAATGTTAAACTTAAGCTGAAATCACTTAGTTACTTTTCCCCAAAAATTCAGAATGAACTAATTGAACTTCTTGGCAGAAAGTTGAAAAGCGAGATAGTCACGAGAATTAAAAAAGGCAAATATTATTCAATTTTATTTGATTGCACTCCTGATCTCTCTCACAAAGAACAAATGGCAGAAATAATCCGATATGTTTGTGTCACTGATGGAGAATGTTCTATTGAAGAGAGTTTTCTGGATTTCATTGAGTCTCATCAAAAAACCGGAGTTGGTCTGGCTTCAGAAATATTATTCAGCTTAAATAAAGATGAATTAAACATCAAAGATTGCCGAGGTCAGGGTTATGACAATGGAGCCAACATGTCTGGAAAATATTCTGGTGTTCAAGCCCAAATAACTGCAAAAAATGATTTAGCACGGTGTGTGCCTTACGCAGCTCACACTCTAAATCTTGTAGGAGTCCATTCAGCAGATGTTTCCTTATTTATGATTACATTTTTGGAAAGGTTCAAAAAATATTCAATTTCTTCTCAAGTTCTACTACCAGATGGGACAAACTGATGAAAACACTTGAAGTCACCCTAAAAAGTTAAAGTGAAACACGCTGGTCTGCCAAAAAGGAGGCTATCTATTTACTAAATAATCAAATCACAAATGTTTGCAATGTTTTACAAGAAATTAGTAATGATTCTCTGCTAAATGCTGAAACAAGGTCCAGAGCTAGAAAGATTTTGATTCAAGTTGATTTTGAGTTTCTTTGCTGGCTTGACCTTTGGAATATGATACTTACATTAATTGACAAAGAGAATCGCAGCTTACAGTCAAAAAATATGACAATTGATATTGCATCAAAAAAAATTGCTGGTCTGATTGCTTCTATACAAAACCTTCGAGACAGGGGCATTCATAACAGCATGAAAAAAGCTGAAATAATATCAAAAGATCTTGACATTGAAGCTAGCTTTCCAATTAAAAGAAAACGAAAAGCAAAAAGGATGTTTGATGATGAAACAAGGGAAGAAAGTTCACACATACCTCCAGAAAAAGATTTTGAAATTAATTGTAATATATTCTTTGACAGTATAATTACACAGTTACACTGGAGATTTGAAACAATGGCTTAGATTTCATCAGATTTTGAGTTTCTAAATGGTAACTCTCTTGCAAGTATGTCAGTTGAAGATCTGAAGAAATGTGGAGATAAACTTTGTTAAAAATATGTTCGTGATCTTAATGCTAATGAATTTCTATCTGAAATTGAAAGCTTTAAGTTTCAAGCCAGTGTCCTGATTCCAGATTTAAAAAACGCAAATCCATTGAAAATCTTGCAATTTATGCACACCTATTCTTTGACTGAGACATACCCTTTCATTGAAATTGCTCTTAGAATCTTTCTCACACCAAACGTCACTGTGGCATCATGTGAACGTAGCTTTAGCAAACTTAAGCTTTTGAAAAATTATCTAAAATCCTCCATGGGTCAAGAACGTTTGACTAATCTTGCCTTTTTGTCAATTGAAAATCCCCTGGCAAAATCTTTGTGTTACAATGAAATTATTGATAACTTTGCATCATTGAAAGCTAGAAAAATAAATTTGTTTGAATGTGTCTAATTTTAATATTTATTTAAAAAACTAATGCCTGGTAATTTTTTCAATGACTTTCAACCACAAAGCACGATTTAAAGTTGATTTTAAATGTGCTTTAAGTAGGTTTATCAAAATTTGAATCAAATTAAACATTAAAGAAATTATTGAATTTGAGGCGGCATCTCACTACGGCCCTGATAACACCTTATCTCTTAGTTAATACCTTGAAGTTGCTTTTATTTTTATTAAATTATGTTTTACATTTTCGGGAAAATCTGCTTTTTGTTAAACTTATGGAAATAAGCTTGCCATAAAAGCAATCAAATACAACCGGTTTGCGAAAGTACTTTTAAACACAACAAAAGAAGTTTTTTATCAAACTTTAAAAGAAAGAAGATCACAAGCAGAGGAAGTACTAGACCTAATTAAGAAAGTTCCTTCTGGACCACATGGGAGGTAACCTTTAAACCTCTCACTCTCCAAAGAAGGCGGTTTCAAAAAAGTAGTCTCTTCAAGATCAGCATTAATTAGTAGCTTACCAATATTTTTATATAGCTACCAAGTACTTGCCGTTCAGTTTTACTGGTTCTAATAATTTTGAGAGATCAATGAACAGATTATAACCGAACGCCACAATAAAACATTCGTTGGCCATGAAAAATAAGCTCCCTCAACTCTACAATTCACTAAAAGAAATCAAGTCATGGAAAAAAGTACATGGATCTTAATCAGACTAACATAATCAGGTGACCACTGAACATCAAGGAAAAATGAGTCATTCATGTCTGTGACATTAAATTCTCATAATCCAAGTGTGCCTAATCAAAGAGCGTCTCACTGGTGTCAACATTGCAAAAGTACTTAACAAAGAGAGAAACACCATGTTCAGGAAAGCAACCAATTAGTAGAGAAATTTTTGAAAGACTATCAGAACTAAATAAGAGATTTCCAGACAAAGGTTGTAAACTCTCCACATTTTCGCTAGGCTATTTCTAAATCCATTTTTCCGTGGAGATCTCCTTAATATTGATGATGAAAATATCCAAAAACTCAATGAAAACCACCCCACAACCTAAGATTACTTTGAGAATTGATCATCATTTGCCTCAAGCTCCAACATTAATAATGGTGGTGAGGACACCGATGCTGGTAATATACAAAATTGGGAGGAAGATAGATATAGCGAAGGAGAAGGATAAGGAAGACACTGCACTAAATCAGACTCTCAGAAATCCACTATTTAAATTGGAAATGGAAAAATACCAATAAACAAGAAGACTCAAAAATCGAGGCTATACTTTTTACAAACTTTTGCATGGAGGGAGTAGCATGC